>NC_134872.1:10581739-10886739 GCF_049852395.1 Peromyscus maniculatus bairdii | reverse complement strand
CAGAGCTGGTAGATGAGTAGCTAGCCCCAGGCCCCTCACCTACCCTTTGGGCCTTTACAGGGTTACCGCTCTTACAGGGTCATTGCTCTGGGCCCTGGTGTAAGAGGCTACCCCTCAGAGGCTGAGATCTAGCACCAGCACTCCAGGAAACAAATTTGCCATGCTTCCTGCACTGGCCACAGAGATGAACCCAGACAGTGGCCTGAACATCTCTGTCCACTCTCTCTGCCTACAATGGGTAGGACCACAGATGTGTCCAGCGGGCAGCACTAGACCTCACATTGGCACATGTAACAGTCAGCAATGTAGCGCGCCCCCCCCCCCCCCCAGACGCATTCAGCCATCAGTGCTACGGCCATTCCACACACACATTCAGGTCAGCACCATGACCCTCACACAGGCATGAGCAATCACTAGTCAGCACCATGACCCTCCCAGCTCCCCAGAGGGTGCCGGCAGGTGCTGCTGAACCAGTGAGTGAATGAACGGAGTTCCAGGGGCACCTGCCTCTTAGATCCTCAAGTGGTTGAAGTAGAAATCCCTGCTGGCCACTCACCTCGCCCAGTCTCTCACACATGAAGTTCTCCCAGCCATCCTCAGGGGGTGCTTCAGGGATAAACAGCCAGTCAGCCCCTGAGGCCAGCGCAGACACCAGCGCCAGGTATCTGGAGGAATAAAGGGGCCAAGCCTGCTCAGGACCTTCTCCCTGTCTCTCTCCCTGATGCCCGCAAGGGCTACTTCATACTCATATATAATAGTAAATGACCAGTGGGTGCCAGACACTATGTGTCCCTACCCCACTGTCCCCCACAGCCCCCGATGCCCCACCTCTCCCTGATGACCAAGACAGTCCTCCTCACCCGCAGTGACGTCCCATCACCTCCAGCACAAAGGTCCTCTGGTGGCTGTGAAGATGAAATGGGTGGAGATATCAGTGCCAGGACTTGTAGGCCACACATCTTAACCCACCAGACTCCGAGAGGATAGGGGTGCTGCCCAAGGACAGTGCCCAGCTCCTCATGCCCAGGGCTACCTGCTCCCTGGATGAGAAAACACCCACCATTATTCAAGACCGTTCTCAACCATCTTTTGTTTTTGTTTGAGACAAGGTTTCACTATGTAGCTTTGGAGCCTGTCCTGGAACTCACTCTGTAGCCCAGGCTGGCCTCGAACTCACAGAGACCCGCCTGCCTCTGCCTCCCAAGTGCTGGGATTAAAGGCGTGCGCCACCACCACCTGGCTAGTTCTCAACCATCTTGAGAGCTTGGTACTAATCCAAACCTGGTGATCTGTGGTTGGGAGCCCAAGAACCCCCTTCAGGGGCACCACCAGCCTGGGATGCAGTAAGCCTCTGGTGGCTGGGGTGCACTGCCCATGTCCCACCGACACCTGGAAGGTTGGAAGCTGACTCCAGCATCTCCTTCAGCAGAAGGCACTAGCCTAGAAGCCATCAGTTGAACACACAGCTAGAGTCCACCGGCTACCGGCTGCTGCGGCAGCCCACGTAAGGCCAGCTTCACTACCACGAGGGGACAGAGACTCCCAAGTCAGCCTAGTTAGCATGGAACCCCACTTACCTCTGGGCAGTGGTGGTGATGGCATCGATGACCTCCATAATGCGATGCAGGGCCGAGTCTGTGCCTATGGTCATGTCGGTGCCGCAGAAGTCGTTATCGATGGAGCCCACCAGCCCAGCAATGCTCAGGTGTGCATGTTTCTGAGCCGTGGACTCTGAGATCTTACCTGTGCCAGAGAACCAAAGGCTTGGTGAGGGCCACGACCTGGCCAGCTGCTTTGGCCACCATACCTTTTTCTCCCTCGTTCACCATCGGTAAGAAGGGGTATATCCCAGCAGGGCTCCAGGCCTAGCTCAGCCCTTCTCAAATGCCTCATCAGCCAGTAGGCAGCCTCCAGGGGACCACGGAGGCACTATGCTCCAGGCTTCCCACAGGAGGCACAGAATGGCTAAGATGTCACCTTCCAAGCAGCAACCTTGGGACTTCAAGTCTAATGTCACCTAAACTATAGCTACACCTCCGCAAACTGAGTGTGTGTCCCACATCAGACTCTTAGGAATCAGTTACAAGCAAGGCCATCACGCAGCGCGTGTGCGGGGGTGGGGGGCAGGGGATGGGAGAAGTAGGGGGGTGGGGGGTGGGGATATGCTATCCTGGAACACGGGGCACCACCTGTGACCTCAAGGAGCTTGGGCTCATGCTGACCTCGCCACCTGCACACCATCCCACATCAGAAGCTGTCCTGGAGGAGATGACTTCCAGCCATTTCCAGAGCCAGGTAAGAGCCAGCTCTACACAGACCCACCTTCCTTCACCAGCTCCTCCAGGAGGCTGCCCCACTCATTGCGGAAGATGTTGGCACCCGTGAGGCTGCCATCTCCACCAATGACACACAGGTTGGTGATGCCGTGTTGGAGTAGATTGTAGGCTGCTGCCCGGCGTCCTTCTCTCGTAGTGAAGGCCTTGCAGCGGGCACTGCCAATAATGGTGCCGCCCTGCATGGAAGAGGCAGGAGCCTTTAGGTGGGGTGGCAGAAGATGCCACTGCTGGACGAGGTGGACCCCACAGAATTAGAGCGGGAAGTCTCTAGAACCTTGTGTGGTTCCCCCCACTCTCTGGCCTTTCTCAATGAGTCCAAAGCCTTGAGCTTGGGAGTTCTCACGAGTCTTAGAATGAGAAAGTGTTGCGTGTGTGCGCAAACACACACACACACACACACACACACAAGACACACAAACACACCACCCACCAGCCAGAAGAGAACCATCTCTGTCTCCACCCACAGCCTCCCTGGTCTAGACTACAGTCTCTTGGTGTGTGTACGTCTGTCTGTCTGTCATTTGGCATGTCTCTATGTGTCTGTGCACCCAGGAGATCTCTGTGTCTGAGGGCCTCTATGTGTGTGCACACCCACACATGCTCACACACTGCCGGGGTGGGGAAGGAGCATCTGACTTCAAGCCTCACCAGCTGGATGATGTTGGAGACACTGAGCCAGTTGGCTGGCTTGATGTTCTCACCTCCTTCCACAAGGCCCTCGTAGCCCTGAAAGCAAAGAGGGACGGATGAGGCACCAGCCCGACTGTAGCCGGCAGCACTGTGATCACCGGCAGGGAGCTTGCTCAGGGGGCCCGGCTGCAAAGACTCCTATTTGCAGGCCCAGCAGCCTGTGTGGGACTCCGAGCATGCTCTACACGCCCAGGAGTTTGTTTCACAGAGAAAAGCACGCAGTGCATGCTTGTGGTGCCAGCACTCACCTGAGGACTGTCCCCAAGCTGAGCTCATGTCATTGCACCCAAACCAGAGGGACAAGGCCAGGACCCCGAAGCCCCTAGGGAAGCCCGATGTCCTTCAGAAGAGATCTGCCCAGTGTGAGTGGTGGAAATGACCTGGCTGTGGTCTGAGGGGACTCTAAGTGCTTCCCGCCATGTGACAACATAGCATGACACCCTCCCCTACCCACGGATATATTTAACTAACACCTAGTTTCAAAGGCAGAAGTCAGGGTGCCAGGGACACACACTACACAAGTCTCCCCATGGGAACACGCGTGCATTTTGGGTGGGAAGGCCCGTACCTAAGGGAGAATTCACAAGTCCCAGAGATGTGTGGGCAACCACAGAAGACAATGTCCCATGTGTCCCCAGGTACTTGTGGCCAATTCTTCACCCCAGAGCAAAGGGGTGGGAGTACAGGGCAGTGCACCCCACAGTACTAGACAGTACCTATCTTTCATCCTGGAGGTTATGGACTGGACCCTCATGGGGTCAGCATGGCTTCTTTGCTGACCTCTGCTGATGCTCATCAGACAGAAAGTACCAAGTACCTCTACCACACAGTAGATCTGTCTGTAGGTTTTACACACGATGAACATGGGATATGGGTGTTTTGCAAATGGGTAAGACAAGATGGACAGCCTCTTATCATGCAGCTCCAAACTCCTCAGAGGGCACCACTGGCCTTCCAGCACCAGGGAAAAGTGGGCATGCTATGCTTGGCCCGGGATGTCCAGCTCAGCTCTGGGCTGTGCTCCTCCCTAGCCAGGGGTAAGGCCCCAGAGAGTGGTCAGTGAACACCACAGTGAAGGGTCGGCTCAGGCTACAGCAGCCACACAAGCAGCTCTGCCTTCACCCCTGAAGTCACAGGTGGACGAGGCACCCCAGTCTGAGGAGTAAGTAGCTTTTCCTAGTTCAAGCCAGGCTAACTGTACCTCGCTGGGCACTCAAGACCTCTGGCCATGAAAGGAAAAGTAAGACCATTAATGTACAAGTTGGAAGACTTCAGACACCACTGGTAAAACAAAATCACCTACTAAGTGTCAAGGATTCCCGAAAAGACGCTGTATGTGCAGAGACCGATTGGTTAGAGCTGCAGGGATATGGACGGTTGCTGGTCCCGAGACTAATCACCATATCTGGCTTTGCCCATCCCGGTGTCAGAACTAACATCCTGCGTCTAGTAGATAAAAACCTTTTAGAATCTATTAGCTTGGCAGACCACCAGCTTCCACCGACCCAAAAGCTAAGACCATCATCAGAGAGCACCTGAGCCCCGGAGAAAAGCTTCTTCCCTGATATGCTGGACCCGCCTCTCTGATGTCCCCACCAACGTATTTTAAACATGCCTTGATTTACGACCTTCTTTGTTCTGAAAACAGTTCATGAAACTGCTTCCACATCGGCACATGGAATTTGGGGTAGTTTAAATGTTTCCAGGCCATGACCCCTACATTTAGCTTTTTTTTTTTTTTTTTTAACTCAACAGGATTCAAAACACGTCTGTTGCCTATGAATGTCTCAAAGATGTCAAGGACAGCCGATCACTTAGGGCCAGGATGCTCTACAGCCCTGGGCTTCCAACACTCCCCTCTCATGCCTAACCTCAAACAACATCCCTCACGAACCTCACAGCTTTGTTGAAAGAAGAACACTATTCCACCTTCAAACCTTGTGCATCTCACCCTCAGCGCTGTGACTTGGAAGGGTCCACACAGCCACCGTATTAAAAAAAAAAAGCCCTTGAGAAGCCCTCATCCATCCTCTCCCATGCTCTTGGGGGTGCTTTGTTATGTATAAAATGTCTCTTTATGCCAGGCGGTGGTGGTGCATGCCTTCAATCCCAGCATTCGGGAGGCAGAGGCAGGCCGATCTCTGTGAGTTCGAGGCCAGCAAGTGCATTCCAGGAAAGGCACCAAAGCTACACAAAGAAATCCTGTCTCAAAAAACAAAACAAACAAACAAACAAAAAAAAATGTCTCTTTATAACCCTACCCGCTTCACACTGGCTCTCTCTGAAATCCCTCTCTACTTGGAAGTAAGGAATATTGGTGGTGCCTGTGGAGGTCTCTGAGGAGGAAGGCACTCTGCAGGGCCCTGCAGTAGATGGAGAGGAGCATCCTCTCTGTCCTTTCCTCTCTACTGCCGCTGAACACAGTAAAGTCCAGGCACCTCCTTCTCTGCGACTCCAAGCCCAAAGGTCTAAGAGAACAAAGCAGTCCGCACTTACTTGCAGTCATTAGAAGACACCACCCACATGGACACACGGGAGAACTCATATGCCCTTTCATATTTATTTGGCTATGTAGATCAGACTGGTCTCTTAACTCAGAGATCCTCCTGCCTCTGGAGCTCCAGTGCTGAGTTTAAAGGCACACACCACCCGCACCTGGCCCTCTGTATTCCCTCTTAACAGGAGAGGCTAGGATGCTGAGGAAAGAGGCCTTACATATGGCTTGAACCCCGCTCTCCCCATTTGGAGGTCCTATACAGCTACATCTGCCAGGCTCCTGTGCCTCAGATCTCTGAGACTCCACAGCAGGGTATGCAGGGATCCCCCATCATCCAAGCCTGAAGCCTGCACTCAGAGAGAGAGCTGCCTGTGTCTTCTACACTGGGGGCCCCCCACTATCTCTCCCTCTCCCACATCTGTAGAGCAGAAGACTGGGTATGGCCCTGCCATAACCTGGGGCCAGGGCAAGGGACAAGGACACACCCAGGGGTGAGAGGGAGGGGCAGAGGCCTTATGAAGAGGCAGAGCTGGGGTTGGATACATTGTGTATAAGAAGTTAAAACAAGATAACCACAAGATATGACAAGGGAATTCGGGAGCCTGTGGGAGAAAGAAGACAAGACACCCAGGGAGTGGGTGGGGAGACTCACAGACTGCTGTGCCCACCTGAAGCAACATCAGGGAGCCCCTCACTCCCACCTGGCCTCCTATGGGCCACAGTGACAGGACAAACCAGGACAGACAGTGTGGCCCCGGGGAGGGGGACCCTCTGTCCCCAGGGCTCTAGACTGACAAAAACCTGAGCAAATGGATTGTGCTGGCCAGCAAGAGACAAAGCAGGGTTGGCGTAGGTAGGGCCTGGACCCTCCCCCACTGGTCCTGTCCTGGCTGGTCTCCTGGTGACCTTCCGTCCATCATCTAGGCCTCCAGGACTGAACAATGCCCCGTGGTGGCTGTGGAACAAGTATTAGCGGGCACCAACCCCACAATATGTCTCACTCTATAGATGTCTTGGCTCAGCCCCTTTCCCCCAGACAATATACATCCCGTCAGTCCAGGCCCAGGCACCTGAAAGCTTCCAAGGTGACCAGAACAGAAAAATGTATTCCCTGTAGGTTACCTCAGCATAGGCTACCGCCACCACACCCCCACCACACCCCGCTTACCTCGTAGATGAGGAAGACTTTGGCCCCCACATATATGCCCATACGGGTCACAGCCCTGACAGCAGCATTCATACCTGTGAGGGAGTCGGGACACGCCATCAGTCCAGGCAGGGATATTCCCTGGATATTCCCACAGCACCCCCACCCCAGTGGGCTCCGAGCCAGGAAATTAGCGTCTGGCATTCAACTACTCCCTGGAACACTTAGAAAGCGGTGGAGGAGAGCGGCAGCTGCTCTTGAGTGGCCTGGCTTCCTTCCATGCCTAGTCTCTGGCCTCGGCTGCCCTAACCACGGCAACAGGAAGGCCCCGGACTCGGTCAGCAGAGCCCTCATTCTCTCAGGCCCACAGAATCAGGTGCTAACCATGGGGCCTAGGCATGAGATATGGGGACAGAGGAGCCTAGGGAACGGGGTCCAGACCTCTGCCATAGACTAACATAGTCTATGGGAACGAAGGTGACATGGGCACTGAAGACCTTGTTATCGCCTCTGGCCATACCCCACCCCCTGGGCCTCAGTGCCAAGCACAAAGGGTCACACGACGTACCTAGCTGAGAGGGGTGCCTCCCCCTGTCCTCCAACCCCAGACTGGAAATGCTGGTTCTGCTCCGCCTCACACCTTCCCAGGACCCACAGCGGGAAAGAGCATTGTTCCCGGAAGTAGCAAATGCCTCCCATCCCCTAAACAGATGGAAGTATTATTGCCGAGACGTGGGAGGGAACCGGGAACATCCCACACACCCAGGGAGCCGAGCATCAAAGCCTAGGAAGTCTGAGGCCCCCACAGCAGAGGCTGGGTATGGGCTGCTGGCTCCCCCTGCTCACTCCTGAGTGGGAACGGTAAGGGAGATCAGCTTAGTCAGTCTACAGCGGCCACCACCATGCCTTCCTGCCCTTAGCCCACATCAGCAGGCCCAGCAAAAGGGTCCTGGGCCCTGGTAGGTAGGAGAGAAGGCCCAACATCTGGGATGGAGTTTGGAGATATCAGAGGCCAGGCACCCAGAGTGCAGCTCCTGGTCACCTGTAGCTCCAGAGGAAGGCCAGTCTCAGGTGACGAGGCCATCTCATCAGGCTGCTGGGTGGGGGGACAGCTCAGGACTATGTTACATAACAGATACAGTGTAGCCCTGCCTTGTAAATGACTTCAAGACGCTGTCAAAGAAAACCTACATTGAGCCCTAGAAACCACACAGGTGCCAAACCAAGCATCCATGGAGACTGCCCTTCATGTTGGAACATGGCCCTTGCGACGGGACCTGGGAGAGCAGATGCCCCTAAGGACCACAAGGAAGCTGCCTTTGCAAAAGGTTCCTATTACTGGTTTTTATTCATTCATTCATTCATTTTATTTATTTGCTTATTTATTTTTGAAGCAGGGTTTCTCTGTGTAGCCTTGGCTGTCCTGGAACTCAGAGATCCTCCTGCTTCTGCCTCCCAAGAGCTGGGATTAAAGGTGTGCACCCACCACAGCCCAGCCGGTTCCTATTATTGTTGAACCACTCTCAAGAGTGCCAATCACTGTGCTGAGGGCCTGGGAGTCTGGGGTTGGAGGACAGGGAGACCCCTAAGCTTGGGCACCCAATGATCCTTTGTGCTATGCATTGAAGCCCAGGGGGCAGGGTATGGCCTGAGGGGACAGCATAATCCTGGGCACCTATATCACCTTCCTGCTCTATATTCTAGACTGTGGCAAAGGTCTGGGCCCCACCCTCTGTGTTCCACTGTCCCCACAATTCATTTTATAGCCCAGGCTAGCCCAGAACTCATAATAAATTCTCCTGCCACAGCCTCCCAATTACTGGGATTACAGGCCTGAGGCACCACACCCATCCAAAAGGCCTTTCCAACTGCCCTTTCATTTGCTTTTCCTTCTCAAAATAAACTGGGCAAAGACCAGGCCCAGTCAGAGAGCCCTCAGCAGAGGGCGGGCAATTGTCTGTCCGCTAGCATTCATAGTGCCCTGTGCAGAGCCAAAGCCTGCGTATGCATTTGCTGCAACTGAACCCCAGAGAAATAACCTCTGGGAAAACAAGGTATTTTTCGGGCACCAAGAGACGATCCTGGGTCTTCCAGAGTATGACTTCTAAGCTAACAGGCCTGTGTCCATTCCCACACCCAGCAATGCAGGCATCTCACAACACAAACAGGAAATGAGTGTCTACGCTGACCACAGGGAAGGCAGAGCCCCTGAGTTGTTTAGGTACAGGGAAGGAGCTGGAAGAGATGGCCAGAGAACTGAAGCGCCTAGGCTGGGATGTGACTGAGGCCGGGCTGGCTTGTTGGTGCTGTAGTTTGGTAGATGGGTTTTGTTTCCTTTTTTTTTTTCTACCTGTAATTACTTTTAAAGAAATTTTACTCTGGTCACACAGACACTGATGAACACAACAGCCCTCCTCAGCTCCCCAACATGACTCTTGGCCCACAGGAAGGGAGAGACTTGGCCTGAAAAGGATAGGTCTTCCCGCCTGGCCAGGAGGAAAAAAGAAAACTTTTCCTAGGCCAGAGGCAGTGCTTGGGTCAGGCCAAAGGAGCTGGTCACATCTCTAGCCAGGCCAGGACTCCGGGTCTGGGCCCAGAGTCACGCCACCGAGGGCCCACGAGGGCACTGAGGGCACACAGAAGGCACGAGGTACCCAGTAGCTGACTAGCCTAGGGAACACACCCAAAGGCAGCTTCCAGAATTTAGGCAACAGACGGCGACACTCTGCCGTGATGCCAGCTGCTGCCGCCGCTTGCCCACTGATACTGGCCCTACCCAGAGAGGACTCCATGAAGCCTGTGGAGAACATGCCCTGGGGCCCAAGTGAAAATGTAAACAGATTCTGCCTACCCTCACCGACCCAGGAAGGGCCTCCTGCCTCTAGCCCCTCCACCAGCCTCCAAAAGTACATGTCTGTCACCCTGGTGGCCCTGGTCTGGCAGCTTCCTCATGACGGCAGCAGGAACTTCACACCCACAGAGACCATTCAATATTACCATCCCTCAGTCACTGGAGCCTCCCTTGCTCAGACAGGAGCCTGGGATGGATAGCATATGGCTGCCAGAGCCAGGAGCCCTGCAAATGGGATTCAGAAGGAGGGTAACTGAAGTGCCTATCCAATGGGTGAGGTGGGCCCAGCCAGGGCCTCCCTTGTGATCCCTACCATAAATGATTCTTCCTCAGGTCCCCGCCCAATCTCAGTCCCACCACTGAGCTATATTCTCTTGAAGAAGGGTATGCTGACTGGCAGCCATGGTCAGGACCAGGGGACTCAGCAGGGATCTGAGATTTCCAACAGGCCGGGAGTCAGGTGACCTTTTCTGCCTTCCCGGGCTTGCAACCATGCTTGTAAGATGCGTCCATCATCTTCATTATCCCCCACCTCTCTCTTAGGTAAGGGCTGGGCAGTCAGGAGCCTGCACTGAGGGGCATGTGTGCATCTGCATTTCCTGAACTCTCTGGAAGAAAACGGCCAAGCCCAGCTGCAGGGCTCACTCAGGGTAGAAAAGTCCCTCCAAGCCCCACGTGTCTTCCTCAGCCTCTCTTCCCCCTGAGGGTCAACTGGATGGTATCGCTCTTCAGCTGTGCCCAACTGGAGCTAGAGGCTATGGACTTCGGCAATCAGCACGAAACCAGGCCACCAAGTGAGGGGCCGAGAGGAGGCAGTTCCTCCCAAGCTAGGCTGTTCTCTAGCCTTACCAAGCCAGGCAGAGGGTGTGTGGACCCTGAGCAAACAACCACGTGCTGCCTGCCCTGTTACAGGAGTGAGACCAGGACTTCGCTAGGAAATACCCACAAAGTGCCCCTGCCCCCGAAATCCCGCTCCATGTACTCTATTCTCCACCTAGGCCTCCAGCCAAGGGACAGGAAACAGCCCAGGCGAAGGCTTGTGGGCAAGCCTGCCCTACCCTCAACCCCACCCAGGGCAGACAGGGTGGGAATCAGAGGCTGTATGGGGAGGGTACAGGGTCTCTGGTCCTTTCAAATTCCTGGGCTGCAGGATTCGGCCAGGACCGTCTCGGTGAGGTCCTGACACGTGTGACCCAGAAAGAAGAAGCCGAGTGCCCTAGGTCTGCGTGCTGCGCGGACACACCCCCAAGTCGGGCGGACTTAGGAAGCGCGAGGGCGGGGCGTGCCAAGGCCCGTGGCCTGCAGCACGTACGCTAGTGACCCGGGGGCGGAGTCTAGGGACAGGGACCTGGAGCCGCGTTGCCCCCGAAGGAGACTGGCGGGACTCGTATCCCCAGGTCTCAGGGCGAGGGACGGCGATCGCGCCGAAGGAGCCCGACGACAGGCAGAAACCCTGCCCATCCATAAACACGCCTTCGCGCCCCATCACCTTGCGCATCGCCGCCGCTGGTCAGCACTCCGATGGCCTTGCCAGCCCCCGACATCCGCAACTTCTCCAGGTCCACGGTGGCCATGGTGGCAGCGGAGACCAGGAGCCAGAGCTCCTCTTCCCCGCTCTGCGTTCCGCGCCGCTGTTGCCTGTCCCCGCCCTTTGCCGCCGCCAGTGCGCCCGGTTCGTCCCGCCCCGCTCCGGCTCCGCCCCCAGTGCAACGCTTGACTGACAGGCTCCGGGACCTAGTCGCCCCTCTGGTGGCTGCCGGGGAGAATGACGCGCTACAGCCCTTAGAAGGGCGGAGCGCACTCCAGTCTCCAGGTAGCAGTTCCCGAACCATTGGTCCCCAGGCACCTAGCAGCTAGGATCAACGTCCCCACCAAGGGAATCCACCACCTGTGCCTGACTGAAGCTTCTGAGCATGCGGAGTTCCTGGTACAGCAAGCTGGTTTGACAACTGTTCAGGTGCTGTTAAAGAAAACCCGGAGCCAAGTCCCACAGGCATTTTCAATCCCACTTGGCCAGGATCCTGGGCCTGCCCCGGGGTGCAGGTGTGGTTCAGGTGAACATTCCTCAGCAGCACCCGGACTCCGAGTTAGGCTTGCCACGTTCTCCTTCGAGCTCAACACAAGACTGTAGGGCCCTGGGCCCCCATTCTGCGTGGCTGTTGCCTGCTTGCCCACCTTGACCAGATGGAGGGGAAACCACGTGACATCGCCTCATCCTTACTTCAGAGGGATTTGCTGAACTTATCCGCCACCCTTAACCCTGGCAGCCCATAGAGAGCTCCTGGTTTGGGGTGTGACCTTTGCCTGGGGCATTGAATAGGGCATCAGTTCCCCAAGATTGGTTAGAGGGATTCAAAGCTGATAGGGGACTGGCCAGATCCAGGACTCTAAGGAAAAGCACCCACAGTCCAGAGCCCTGGATCTGGAGTGTCATGGATAGGAGTGGCCTGTGGGTCACTGTGAAGGCACCTGAGGGCATGGGGCATCTATGAAAGTGCCACCATCTGATCCTCATGGTTTATGCTTTTTGCCTGCTTTTGCTATGTTTGGTTTTGGTTTTTCAAAACAGAGTTTCTCTGTGTTATAATTCTGGCTGTCCTAGAACTCACTTTGTAGACCAGACTGACCTTGAACTCACCGAGATCCGCCTGCCTCTGCCTCTGTGTGCTGGGACTAAAGGTGTGCGCTACCACTGCCTGGCTTTGTTTTTGTTTTTTTAAGATTGATTTTTATTACAGGATTGTGGTGGCCCACAACTTTGATCTCAGCATTGAGATGGCAGAGGCAGGCAAATCTCTGAGTTCAAGGCTAACTTGGTCCACAGAGTGAGTTCCAGGACAGCCAGGGCTACACAAAGAAACCTAAGGGCACAAAAGGAAAGAAGGAAGGAAGAGGTGGGCCACTTAACTCAAGTTCTAAGAACACAGCAGGGCCTTTGTACAGGACAGGGGTGGGGGTGGGGTGGGGGCGTGGTTTACTGGGGTGGAGGGATAAATGTTTCCATAATAGTCATATAAGGTAGGGGAAGAGAAAAAGGCGTTAATTCCTTGTTGTAAACCCAAGTTTTACAGTATTTGGTAGAAAACACTAATATTTAATGTTGCTTGCAATGGGCTAGAAACATCAGGAAAGGAGCATAAAAGATACATATGTTAAGTTTCAAACCCCAGACAAACGGCTGAGGTGCCCGATTTAACACATCAAAGCGGACCTGGCCACTCAGGTCTCCCAGCGTCCCTCAGTCCCTACCTGTGACAGGGTATGGCTGGCACACCCCACCCTCTACCCTGAACTCTCCAGCCCAGGGGCTGGGCTGCCCTTCCCCCAGAAGCTCTTCCCTATGTAATCCCGACATTTTGGTTACCTCCCTGCTTTTGGACCTTTGACCTCCTGGCTTCTGCACCTGGTTCCCTTCCCTCCCCTCCCTTCTTCCCTCCCCTTCTCCCTACAAGGTCCAGCTCAGTCTGGTCATGTTATGTCCACTCTGGACTCGCCCTGTGCCTGCCTCCACCTATGCTTGCCCATATATCTATAATAAACGTTCTCTTCCACTGTACCTAGAAGCAATCATGTTCTTTCCTTTCCTTTTTATTTCTTTTCTTTCCTTCTTCTTCTTCTTCTTCTTCTTCTTCTTCTTCTTCTTCTTCTTCTTCTTCTTCTTCTTATTCTTATTCTTATTCTTATTCTTATTCTTATTCTTATTCAATATGCAAGTTAAAGAGCCCTCACAGTAGCCCCTGGACTGACGTTTTTGGTCATTATTTTTTTGTAATCTTAGCACCTATGTGTATATACATGTGTGCCCTTCTGATCTCTTTGTTTTTGAGGCAGAGTTTCTCTATGTAGCCTTGGCTGACCTGGAATTCACTATCTATGCCAGGCTGGCTTTGAACTCACAGAGAGCCAGCCACCTGCCTCTGCAAAGGCTAGTGCCACCACTCCTGGCTCCTGCTCATATTCTTTAAAAAAAAAAATGAGATTCCACATCACACTCATTAGGACAGTCACTAGGTCGTTATTAATCTATAAATGACAAGGGCTGACCAGGGATGGTGTAATTGGAGCCCTGAGGCATCGATGACAGAAAGTGAATGGCCTGATGGGTCCTCAAAACCTAAACATAGACTTACCATCTGATTAGGTCTACTGCAGGTCTTGCTCCCTGTTTCCATGCTAATGGGGCCCCTGCTATCAGACTGTGCCCTGTGAAGCATGTCGGGAGCCCCAGCTGCCCCCAGAAGGGCCAGAACCTGCTGGGTTTTACTTGGGGCATGTGTGTTCTGTCTCATGAACTTGAGAATCAGTAAAACCTGCAGCCCAAAGTTCAAGGGACTAGAGATTGGGCCTCCTATGATTCAGTTGGCACAGCGACGCCCATGCTATCCAGAAGGCAGTGGGTGGCCTCCTGGGATTTAGTAATCAGCCAACTTTCCAGCATTCGGGAGCAAGTTACTAAACTCACAAGGGAAAAGAGATAAACTCTGCCTCTTGGAGAGCCCAGAGTGCATGGTCCTGTTTCAAAACCACCAGCAGACCCTTCTGGGGCAGGGACATGCCAGGGCTGCTTAGATCCTAGGACTCAAGCCAAGGTCAAAGGAGCAGGTCCTTACTAAATCCTGGACTGGGCTGCGGGAAGGGAGGGGCTGGGGATGAAGGGAGGGCGTGGTCAAGATGAGGATAGGGTTGAAGTGTGGACAAGGCTTCTGGTGTTTAGTGTGGAGAATCCCTCGAGTCAAGCCTGCTTGTGGTCAGGAAAGCAGTCAGCCTCCTTCTCAACACTGGAAGCATCATCCAGCTGTCAGAAGGTCTTGCTCCGAGTAACGCCCACATCCTCACTTCTCAGCAGCACAGGGGCCAAGGAAGAGGAATTTCCTCAGATAATTTTACTCAGGGCAAGTCAGAGACAGATTATTTTCTCAAGTGGACCTGGCCTCAAGGTAGAAAGGGGGCTGAGAGAGGTCTCAACGGTTAAGAGCACTGGCTCTTCTTACAGAGGACTGGGGCTTGGTTCTCAGCATTCACATGGAGGTTCCCAACCAACCATAACTCCAGTTCCAGGGGATCTGACACCCTCTTCTGACCTCTGAGGGCACCAGGCACACATGTGGATACATACAGGCAAACACTCACACACGTAAAATAAATTCCTAGAGGAGGGGGAGGGCATGGAACAATGGCGGATCTCAAGCTGCCCTCAGTGAGAAAGTACCATGCCATAAGTGATGGACTGTAACCTGGAATCGGAAGCCAAATAGACCCTAAGTGCTTTTCATCAGGATCTTTTTATTATTATTTCTTTTTTTTCATAAGCCAGACACAGTGGCACACACCTTTAATCTCAGCCCTCAGGAGGCAGAGGCAGGTGGATCTCTGTGAGTTTGAGGCTTGAAAGCACTCTGTCAGGGGCAGTCATTCTATTGCTGTTTCTTCAGCAGAATAATATTAGGTTTTCCCTAGGCCACGACCTAGTAGTCTTAGGTTCTTGGCCACTTTAGCAGTGTCAGGTATGGATTCCATCTCACGGAGTAGACCTTAAATCCAATCAAAAAGTAGTTGAAAAAAAAAGAGGCTATGAATTTGAAGGAGAGTGGGGGAGGGGTATATGGAAGGTCTTGGAGAGAAGAAAGGTAAAGGAGAAATTTTTTCCACTTATTTATTTATCTATTTATTTATTTAATTTACTATGTATAGAGCATGTATGACTGCAGGCCAGAAGAGGGTGCCAGATCTCATTACAGATGGTTGTGAGCCACCATGTGGTTGTTGGGAATTGAACTCAGGACCTCTGGAAAAGCAGGCAGTGCTCTTAACCTCTGTGCCATCTCTCCAGCCCGAGAAATGTTTTTATGAATCATAATCTCAAAAGATTTTGTTGACGTGTTTGGTTACTCCCGTAACATGTGCCCCGCTGTCGCACCAGGATATTTTGCAGGCAGATGGATGTTGGAGAGGGCAGAGTCTGTAGCTGGGCTGAAAATTACCTTTCTCCTCTAGTAGTGTGCAGAGTGCCTTAGTACCATGAATGCTAGACAGGAGGAATAAAACTTCCAGTCAGACTTGATCAGAATCTTACCCACTTTTCCCACAGATCCCTCTCTCCTTCCTGTCCTAGTTTGGGTTCCGTGCACCCCCGGCAGTGTTCTGAGGTGAAGTGTTCTCCTGAGACCCTAAAGTGTCTGCCTGGATGCTCCATAGAAACACCCCACGCAGACTTGAGGGCTAAAGTCATTTGCCCACAAGGGTGGGAAGGCTTATCCAAAAACTTCTTGCTCTCAGCCTTGCTGGGAAGTAATTGGTCAGTCATTCTAACCCTGTACCTTTGGCAAACAACAGAAGACTTCCTTTCTAAAAGTTGTAGAATGTCTTCTCCCAGATGTTGAAAACCACACTGGAAGAGGCTGGCAGCGTGGGTCTGCTTCCCACACTCTCCCTGAGCACACAGGCCTTCCGGGTTTCCTTTCCTTCTTAACTGGTAACTTCTCACTTCTGCGCCTTTCCATCTTGTAGTTCTGCCTTGGGTTGCCTTGGTCACGGTTTGACATTTCTTAACATTCTCTCCTATTTCCTAATTCCCTGTTGCTCTACTGTCAGAGAATGTTCCTTACAAGACGTTCTAACCTTGCATAATGGTCTCCCGGTCTGTCATCAAGGCTTTACTGGCTGGAGCTATTTCTGTTAGTCTATGAATGATCCTTTTCATTTGGGGAGGAGGAGCTGTATAGCCCAGACCGGCCTTGAACTCACTATGACTCCCAAGCTGGCCTTGATTTTGTACCCTCCTGCCTCAACCTCCTCAGTGCTAGAATTAGGCCTTAGACAGCACCTGTATCTGGTTTAATTACTCACCCTCCTCCAGCTCCCTAGAGACTGGCTGGTCAGGGAGGATCAGGCTCATTCACAGAGGACTCAGGGAATGCATCCTGGGGATGCATGCTTGGTGGGAGTCTCGAGAGGGCAGGTTAGCTTGTGAATGTGTGGGGAGACCTTCTTGTGTGCTCTTGTTCAATTGGATCATCCGCTTGACTGCAGAAACATCCCAGCTCCCCATCTATCACCCACACGTTGTCCACAATGACCCTGACTCACACTCCCAGCAGAAGCCTGTCTCCACACTCCTGGCTCAAGACGTGGTTCAGAGTTACCGAGAAACACAGACTCTCTGATGCCAGTGCAGAGCCCAATGCGGGCAAGGCTCTGCTCAGAGGCAGGCAGGCATGGTGACCCCGGAGCGCTCTGTCTCCACAGCACAGAAGTCGTACCTGTCACCAGCCACATCAGGGAGACTTTGACCTTGCCTTGCAGTGTGGACCACCTTTGAGATCCCCTAGCTTTGGTTTAGTTCTCACCTGTCTTCCATTTTGCTCTGGGAAATTCAAGCACGGTTATCAGAGCCAGTGGGAAGACGCTTGTGCCCTTCGAGAAGGAACTCTGGGAGCAAGGAGAGGAGCAGGGGTGGGTGGGGGCTAAAGGCAGGGGAGCTCGGGTGAAGTGGCTGGAGGCTGAGAGGTGTTACGTGGGCAGTGGTGGTCACTTCAGGAAGCGACAGTGGAGATAAAGAGAAGACAACTGATGTATAAGACATGCAAGAGGGCTATCCGGGGATCAGGGATGCATAAGGGCAGGGTGGCAGATTCACACCATCAAGGACGGCCGGGGCCAGGGCTGGAGGTTTTTACCCCTGGATGCCTGTCACTCAAATGGGGCTGCTCTCTCCAATGCTTTCCAGGCATCTCCAGCCCCTCTGGAGGACAATGAGTCTAGAGATTGTCCGGACTGCCTGCTACCTCCTCACAAAAGGCGATGCTCAGGCCATTCACCAGGCAGAGGTGTGCTGAGGCTGCCCTGTGCTGGACAGGTGGACACATGGGTCTCCAGGCTCAGGCGCAGCCTGGTGGGCATCGCCCGACCCATGTGCAGCTGATAAAGCACTGGTCACAGGCCTAGTCATCATTTTTCTAGAATCGTGCTGTTAAGAGTTGGAGTTGCCGGGCGGTGGTGGCACACGCCTTTAATCCTAGCACTCGGGAGGCAGAGCCAGGCGGATCTCTGTGAGTTCGAGGCTAGCCTGGGCTACCAAGTGAGCTCCAGGAAAGGCGCAAAGCTACGCAGAGAAACCCTGTCTCGAAAAACCAAAAAAAAAAAAAAAAAAAAAAGAGTTGGAGAGATGGTTCCACAGTTAAGAGCACTGCCTGCTCTTGCAGAGAACTCGGGATTAGTGCCCCCCCCCCCAATGTGGTGGCTCACAACCACCTGGAACTCTAGTTCCAGGGGATCAGATACTCTCTTCTGAATTCCAAGAGCACCAGGCATGAATATGGTACATAGAAAGACTTATACTCAGGCAAAATACTTGTACATGTAAATTAAAATGGAATTTTTTAAACTTTAAAACTATTTTTTAAATTTTTTATTTATTTATTTTTTGGTTTTTCGAGACAGGGTTGCTCTGTGTAGCTTTGTGTCTTTCCTGGAACTCACTTTGGAGACCAGGTTGGCCTCGAACTCACAGAGATCTTCCTGGCTCTGCCTCCTGAGTGCTGGGATTAAGGGCGTGTGCCACCAACTCCCAGCTTACACACACATTTTTATGAGTTTAAAAGTTTCATGCCTTACCTAGGGTTTCTATTGCTGTGATAAAACACCATGACTAAAAACAAATTGGGGAGGAAAGAGTTAATTTCATCTCACAGGTCACACACTCCATCATTGAAGAAGTCAGGGCAGAAACTGAAGCAGAGGCCATGGAGGAATGCTGCTTACTGGCTTGCTACAACCTGGGACTACCTGCCCAGAGCTGACCCCACCCACAGTGTGCTGGGCCCTTCTACATCGATCATTAAACAAGAAAATGTCCTGCAGACGAGCCCACAGGCCAATCAGGTAGGGGCATTTTCTCAATCGAGGTTCCCACTTCCCAAATGACTCTAGTTTATGTCAAGTTGAGATAAAACCAGCCAGAACACAGGGAAAATACCCATACACATAACATAAAAATAAATAAAATATTAAAAATCGTCAGCAAAACTCCGTTCCTTTCTGCTTTCCCTACCAAGCTCATGCTTACTTTGTTTTTATTATCTGGATAATGCCGCGGTTTGCGCCCCCTGGTGGCGCTGTGCTCTCACTGCGATCGCTGCCGCCGCACAGCGTGAGCCGACCTTGAACGCTGTTTCCCCAACCCCCAAGCCCAGGCAAAAATAAGGCGCTTACTCCGCGGCTTTCTCCTGTAGTCGCTTCTTTGGTAGTGAGGCCAAGGGCGGCTCTCAGCTGGGCTGAATTACTCACACTCAGGGAGCGGCGACTCTGCCACCCTGAGCGAGCTTGGGAAGCTGGGCGTTTGTAGGAAAGCGACAGGTGGGAACCAAGTGTCTGGGGTACTAGGAGGCCTGGACCCAGCTCCCCGTGAAGTGCCCATTATTCCAGGGGACCCTTCAAGTCCTCAAACCGCTGACAATTTCCAAACAGCCTAAGACAGGATCTGGGCACTGCAGTCACAAGGTGGGGACGCTGGCCAGCTGTACTTTTCACCCAGGGACAATTCAGGGGCCAGGTCTACAAGCCCCACTGTGCACCCTGTGTGTGTGTGGGGTGGGGGGGGACGGTTTCCAGAAGCTTTCACCGAGGTAAGGTTGGCTCAACATCCTCTAGATCCTTTCATCTGCTTCCCCAGTGACCCTCACCAAGACTTGGGGTCCCACACAGATACCTCACAGGGGACCAGAATTGCTCAGAGCTATTAATACCCAGTCCTGGAGAGGCCAGCACAAAGCTTAGTGCAGGGCTTGTTTCCCCACCACACACACACAGAGAGAGAGAGAGAGAGAGAGAGAGAGAGAGAGAGAGAGAGAGAGAGAGAGAGAGAGAGAGAGAGATCAGACTCCAGGATGAGGACTTTTCAAACTGACTCAGCAGGTTTCTTGCTCAAACTAGTCAGGCAGTGGTGGCAAACGCCTTTAGTTCTCGCACTTGAGAGGCTGAGTCAGGTGTGAGTTTGAGGCCAGCCCGGTCTACAAAGCAAGTTCCAAAACAGCCAGGGCTGTACAGATAAACCTTGTTTCGAAGAAACAAATTAGACTGAGTGGAACAGGGACAGAGGTCAGGGCTGAAGGCAAAATCTAGAACCAGAGCCTGGCTGGAGTTTGGGAAAATCTGCACCCTAAACAAATGAGTGGAAGTCCTAATCTCAACATGGTTGCATTCGGAGACAATTGTTACTTTGTTGTTTGTTTCTGAGACATTGTCTCCTGTAGCCAAAGTTACCCTTGAACACGGAGCCTCCTGTTTCCACCTCCCCAGTGGAAGCTTGTGGTGATACATTGTGTGCCCTAATAAAATTTGCCTGAAGATCAGAGGACAGATCAAAACACTAGATTAAAAGTAGAGGCCAGTGGACTCTAAACATAGAGGACTCAGGTTAGGTTCCCAGCACCCAGATGGCGTTACAGGCAGTGGTGGCACACACCTTTAATCCTAGCACTCGAGAGGCAGAGATCTGTCTGGATCTCTGTGAGTTCAAAGCCACCCTGAATTACATGAGATTGATCCAGTCTAGGACAGAAACAGCCAGGCAGTGGTGGCACACACCTTTAACCCCAGTACACAGGAATCACACGTTTTAACCCCAGCACTAGGAAGTAAGTATGGCTGGGCGGAGAAAGGTATATAAGGCATGAGGAGATGGGAACTAAAGCCCTTTTTGACTGAAGCCCTTTGGACTAGAGAGCTTTCTGGGTTGTGGACTCAGAGGCTTTCAGAGGATTCGTGGAGTTAGCGAGATGAGACATGGCAGTGGCTTATTCCTTTGTCTATCTGATCTTTCAGCATTTACCCCAATATTTGGCTCCGGGTTTTTATTATAAGACCACTTAAGATTCGTTACAGGCATGCATCTTCACCCAGCTTAGAGATGAAAGCCTTTTAAACAGTTTACCATCTAACACATGAGCAGAAAGTCTGCACACATTGTCACTTACAGCAACCTTACATGATACAGTAACTGGTCTTTTTTTTTAAAAAGATTTATTTATTTATTATGTACACAGAAGAAGGCATTAGATCTCATTATAGATGGTTGTGAGCCACCATGTGGGTGCTGGGAATTGAACTCAGGACCTCTGGAAAAGCAGTCAGTGCTCTTAACCTCTAAGCCATCTCTCCAGCCCCAAAATTAACATGCTTTTCTTTTTCTTTTCTTTCTTTCTTGTTTGTTTTTTGAGACAGGGTTTCTCTGTGTAGCTTTGAGCCTTTCCTGGAACTCACTCTGTAGCCCAGGCTGGCCTCGAACACAAAGATCCGCCTGCCTCAGCCTCCTGAGTGCTGGGACTAAAGGCATGCGCCACCATGCGTCCTTTTTTTTTTTTAATGTCTTAAGACCCTCTGCCACCCCAGCTCTCAGAGCGTGACAGACTGGCTGTATAAAATGCATTGACATAACAGCTCAGTTAACTCCTAGACCAGAGCATTGCACGAGGGAGAAAACAATCCTACCCTGACATATTAACCAAAGGACAGAGAATAAGTCTACAGACTGACCACAGGAGCTATGTGACGAGGAACACTTTGTCAATCACCAGGAAAGAAAATGAGAGGACTCCGCAGCTAAGAGCACCTGCTGCTCTTGCACGGGACTCAGGTTAGGTTCCCAGAACCCAGATGGCGTTACAGTCATCTGTAACTTCAGTTCTGGGGGGCCTGATGCCCTCTCTCGACCTCTGTGGATACCAAACATGCATGTGGTATGCAGACACGTATACATGCAGTCAAAACACTCATGTAGCTGGAAGTTTCTCTGGTCTGGCCCTACAGATGCTCATAAATAATTACTCAGAGGGTTAATATTAATTACAAATTGTATGGCCTATGGCTCGGGCTCATTATTAACTAGCTCCTATAACTTAATTCAATTCATTTCTATTGATCTATGTATCGCCACACATTCTGTGGCTTTACATGTGTCCCATTACATGTTGGTCCTTGGACGGTGGTTTAGTGTCTTCTTCCATTCTCCTTTCTCCTCTCACTATCTCCTTTGGATTTTCCCACCTGGCTCCATTCTGTCCTTTATTATTTATTATCCAATGGGAGCCACACATATTCACAGCATACAGAAAGACATCCCACAGCACACTCATACACATAAAAAAATCAATATGTTTAAAAACTTTTTTTTTTTTTTTGGTTTTTCAAGACAGGGTTCCTCTGTATAGTTTTGGTGCTTGTCCTGGATCTTGCTCTGTAGACCAGGCTGGCCTCAAACTCACAGAGATCCGCCTGCCTCTGCCTCCCGAGTGCTGGGATTAAAGGTGTGTGCCACCACTGCCCGGCTAAAAACATGTTTAAAAGAAATCTGACTCTAGATTGGTCCTGTGAGCATGTGGTTAAACCATGTCAACCCAGTTAACAAGTGGCAGCTAGAAGCCTCAGGTTCTTGTGGAGGTCTGGAAGCAGTTAAGCAGTGAAGGGTTACAGAGGGCGAAGTTCAATCTCCCCTGAGCTGAGCTCCCTTTATAACATAACATACGTGAAACACACTATTCACAAAATTAAGGCAAGAATAGTAATTCATCAAGAGACCTACCTATGCAAGAGCAAGACTCAGGACTCCCTGGCTAGTCTCCAGAGCCCAGCAGAGGCAGCTGTTTCTCGGGGTGGCCACCAGGTGGCATATAAGTCATGGACAAGAAGGCTCTCAATGATTCCAGTCTCTCTTCCCTCACTTGACAGTCTGTGTGTGTGAGAGAGACTGGCAATGTGGTGACAAGCCAGCATTCACATCAGCGTCCTAGGAGCTAGCCTGGGACTCAAGGCTGCTTTCTGTAAATTCTGTCTGTCTGTCTGAAGCCTGCAAATTGTTCTTGAATATGGCCTCCTCCTAAAACTGGAGGATCTCAGGGACGTAGAGCAGTCTTTTGGAACCTGATTTGCTGCTCCCAAGACCAGCTGGCTGCACTATTTCAATGTGTTGAGAGTCTTGGGATGTCAGCCTGGTGCCCTTGGCAATAACGCTCCTCCCGTCTTATTGGCTCCCCCCTCCCATTAGACTGCTTCCCTGTCTCTACAGCAACTGTGCTACGGACATCCTTGAATGGGAACACGCCATATTATTGTTTTGGTTCTCCTCTATTCTTGCCTTCATTTTGCTAACATTGGCCCTCACTTTGTCTTCTTCACCAGTGCTTGTCCAGGCTGGACATCTAGAATGGGCTTAGAGCATCTTGGAGCAATAAAGCTCTTAGCTTTGGGGTCAGTGGCCAGGTACTCATTCACTTGCCTATGTCCTCAAGTCTCCTTCCTGTCAGCTCTGTGTGTGTGTCTAAGGATCCATCTGGAAGGGGTTGATGGCAGGTCATTGTGGCGAAAGCCATGCCAATGATGGTGGGGGCTCACCCAGTCTTTAGTAAAACAGGAGATTGGGTCCAGAGGCACTGCCTGTAACCTCAGCATTCACAATGCTAAGGCAAGAGGATGGAGAGCTAGCGGCTAGCCTGGGCTACATAGTAAGACCCTGTCTCCAACAATATCAGGAGCAAAAGGTGATCCAGACACATACACGTGGGAGGCTCAGGGAGGAGATGCCACCGCTAAGCCATGGGGAGTAGCCACCTGCCCAAACCTTGATCTCCTCCTAGCCACCAGGGTCAGCAGAGCCCATGTGCGTTACATAAGCCCTGATCTGCAGTCCTCATCATAGCGGTCCCATTACACTCAGGGGAAGACCGGCTTAACAGCTCTGTAGCCTGGAGCAGCCCTCACACACCAGCTGCTTCGATCACTTACCCGCCTGCTACTCATTTACTCACTCCGTTAAATTCGGGACTATCGTGGGCAGCCCTTGTTTGGGTTCTGGATGCAGGAGACAAACCACAGACAGACAAGAACAAGAGCTGCCTTGATAATCCCACAGGCTGCCCGTAAGAGAGGAGCCAAAGAAAATGGGGTGAGGGGGCTGGAGAGATGGCTCAGAGATTAAGAGTACTGCTTGTTCTTCCTGAGTTCAATTCCCAGCAACCACATGGTGGCTCACAACCATCTGTAATGAGATCTGGTGTCCTCTTCTGGCCTGCAGGGATATGTGCAGACAGAACACTGTATACAAAAGAAAGAAAGAAAGAAAGAAAGAAAGAAAGAAAGAGGGCTGGAGAGATGGCTTAGCGGTTAAGAGCACTGACTGCTCTTCCAGAGGTCCTGAGTTCAATTCCCAGCAACCACATGGTGGCTCACAACCATCTGTAATGAGATCTGGCACCCTCTTCTGCATACATAAATAATACATACATACATAATACATAAATAAATCTTTTAAAAAAAAAAAAAAAAAGAAAGAAAGAAAGAAAGAAAGAAAGAAAGAAAGAAAGAAAGAAAGAAAGAGGGAGGGAGGGAGGGAGGGAGGGAGGGAGGGAGGGAGGGAGGGAGGGAGGAAGGAAGGAAGGAAGGAAGGAAGGAAGGAAGGAAGGAAATGGGGTGAGGGTTACAGGGACCAGGATCTACCCCCACCTAAGGGCAGAAAGCCATGTTTCATTACTTTCAAAATACCAGCTAAATGCCAGGTATGGTGATGCATGCCTTTAATCCCAGCACTTGGGAGGCAGAGGCAGGTGGATCTCTGTGAGTTCGAGGCCAGCCTGGTCTACAGAGTGAGATCTAGGACAGCCAGGGCAACACAGAAAAACCCTGTCTCAAAACAAAAAACCAAAAAGCTAGACTCACTGACAAAGTGAAGCAGGCATTTCATGGGTGGTGGAGGGCTGATGACACACAGGAAGTCCAAGAGGACGGACGGATGACAGAAGGAAGGAAGGGGTGGCTGGAGACTGTCCTGCTGCACTTCCCTCCCCCACATGAGTCAAAACAGAAGCTTCTGTTTCCTCTAGCCTGTCTCTGGGTGGCTTCATGGGGCCAGGACCCAGGTAGGAGCAAGCTGAAGGAATAGGGCTCAGTTTCATGGAGGTCCATGGTCCCTGTAAAAGGGGGGTGAACCTAGATTCGGGTCCTTTTTGGACCTGTCCAGAAAAGCATTCTGGTGATGCTGGACTCTTTATTGTCCTCCAGGATCCCCGAGCTGAGAAACAGGGTACCACTGCTGCCCTATGAGGAGAGACCAGTCCATGGCTGGGAAGGGCTGGAGTTGGTCGCTCCCTCCACTTTTGGGGAGGGGTCATTTGAAGAGGACTCTATGGAACCATGTCAGCATGACCATGGTGGTGTCTGGGATTCCCTGGGCAGCTTCTGGGCAAATCCCAGTCCCTACCACCACCACCACCACCACCACCACCACCACCACCACCACCACCACCACCAAGGGTGGTAGACTCTAGGGGCTTTAGCTCTTCACTTTGCTGGTGACCTCCCCGACCAGAACATCTCACAAGGACAACAGCAGCTGTGTGCTGCAGTCCCACCTTCTGGGAATCCCCCTCCCCCACCGTGGTAAACAGGGTGCCCACATACAGGCACACACATGCCCACACCCACTCAGGCAGAGCCCTGCTCCATGTGTCCAAGTGTCACAATGTACAGTTCTGAGCCAATGCTTCTGAGCCCTCCCTCCTGCACCCACCCCCCACACTGAGACATCAAGTGTGTCTGTGGCACTCATTCTCCAAGTTAGGATGTTCGAGTGCGCCTGTGGCACTCAGCTTCTTCGAGAAGTCAAGTGCACCGGTGGTACTCGGCTTTATTAGAAAAGTATACCTGTGACGTCCAATCTCCAAGTTAAGTTCAAGTGAATCTGTAACAGTTTCCATGCTGAGTTCAAGTGCAACTGGGTGTAGTGGCACACACCTTTAATCCCAGCACTTGGGAGGCAGAGGCTGGTGGGTCTCTGTGAGTTTGAGGCCAGCCTGGTCTACATAGTAAGACGTACAAGTGCATCCTTGGGACTGAGACCCCTCCGCCCCCTGCTGTCCCCTGCCTTTGACCCTACATGGCACAAACAGCTGCTCACCCGTGTATGTGACAACAGTGTGGACAATGGTCAGGTGCCAGCTACCCTAGGGGCTGCCTTCACACTCACCTGTAGCCTTTAGGAGTGCTGAGCTGCACTCACCAGGGTGCCCCGGACTAGGCATCATGGTCATCACCTCTAGCTATCCCTACAGGACACACAGGGACACACAAGCCATGCGTCTTAGCTAAGGACACTGGTCTAGCTCTGAAGCCCATGCCTGGTGATATCTGCAGCCACCACCTGGCACTTGGGATATTTCAATATGCCATAAAGTTCTCATGGGGGTGGGGGAGGCATCTGAGGGCACTATCTGGAGATGAGGGCAGGAGCGAGCTGAAGACTGGGCTTAGCCGTACACCTGGTGAGGGCTGACAGTCTAGGGAAAGGGTCAGAGAGCCAATCTCTCTGACAACCCAAAACCCCTGCCCTCACTGTGACTGGCTGGGTACCAACCCCATGCCCAGTGTCCTGTGCTACAGGAAGGTCAGGGCTTCCCCTCTGTACACAGGCTCCCTGCCCTCCTCCAGGGTCCCAAGCCGTTGCCCAGCACACTGGTCTCCTCTGATCCCTGCGGTTTCCAGCTTCACAGTCATTGCTTTGTCCAAGGTAGCACTGTTTGCAGGATCTGTCCCTCCCACAGGGATGTCCCTCTGGAACCTGCCTGGGACGATGCTCAGCAATAGAAGATACACAGCAGATACTGAATTTAAAAAAAAAAAATGAGTAAATGCAGTGACACTGGAGGTGACTGAGGTCTCAAGGATGAGAAGCCAGTCACATGGCATGGCAAGGACAGGGAATTCCGAGTGGCGAGGGCCTGGATAGCACTGGATGACGGAGAAGGGGCTGGCTTGCACAGGGGGACTGATGCAGGGGTAGAGATGGGACAAAGCCCGGCAGCGCCTTGGAGACCATGGCAAGGCCTGAGACTTTGCTCCAAGGGCACAGAGTGCTGTTCGCGCCTCCTTGTGCTTCTTCCTCAAGGCATTCCTCTTCCAGAACAGTGAACACACCTTCCACTCGGCCACAGTGTCAAGCTGTGGGTTGGGGGTTTATGGATACCCCCCAAACAAACACTACAGAGCACCTCAAAGCCCACAGAAATGACTTTTTTTTTAAGATTTTTTTTTATTATGTATACAGCATATATGACAGCCGGCCAGAAGAGGGCGCCAGATCTCATTACAGATGGTTGGGAGCCACCATGTGGTTGCTGGGAATTGAACTCAGGACCTCTGGAAGAGCAGTCAGTGCTCTTAACCTCTGAGCCATCTCTCCAGGCCCAGAAATGACTTTTAATATCAGAACACAGGATGGCCTTGTGTCCCCACAAGGGACCAGGACCATCTGCAGGCTGAGAGTACTGACAGCTGGAACCTGCCAGCTCTTGGTCCTAACCAGCCCGACTGCTGGGGGGACAGAGCATGTCCTCTCGGAACAGAGTGGCTGCAGGTGTAAGGCAACAACAACTCTGCTTCATCCGATGATGTGGAGTGGGGGCCAGCGCTGTGCTGCCCACCCTCCTGGGCCACCTGGGGTCAGGAGGAGAAGGGTGGTGCCTCGGCCAGCGGCCGTGACATGCTCTGGATGGCCCACTGCAGGATGCCGTCGAAGGAGTGCTGGGAGAGAGAGGCATAGAAGTTCAGACCAGCCGGACCTCCTCGGAGCTGGTGCCCACTCCGCCATGTCTATGGAACTGTGACCATCCGGACATGAAGGTGTCACCCGACCTGACCCTCTAATTCATGGTGCGGGACTGAGACCCGAGGCCCCATGGGACATGCCAGTAAAGGGAGGACGCCTCATTGGGTGCTTTTCTAGAGCAACATATAATCCCTGGGCTTGGCCCCCAGGCTGTCCCTTCCTCTTCTTGGTGGCTTTCTTTGCTAGAGCCTTCCTCTCTGCTCAGGAGTCAGACATCCTATCAGGACTAGGAAGTCATGGGGGGCGGGTGGTCCTCATGTTTTCAAATGCCCATCCATGCTAGGTGACCCATCTCTCTTGCGCTTCCATAGATCTGCCTGTGCACGGTGGCCCGCCGCATAGGGCAGTCCCCTGACCAGCTGAGCCTCCCAAAGTGCCAGTGGCTGGCTATAGAGGAGAGCAAGAGGGCCACCCGGGATGTGGGAGTGACCGAAGGAGTTTGTGCCCTCACAAGAGATGGAGCCCTAAAAAGGTCTGGCTTCTCAGTAATTCTCCCTCCCCCTCCCCTTCCCTTTTAGTTTTTAGAAGAAATGCATTCCTGCTATTTCTAAATGTGTGTATGTGTGTGTGTGTGTGGGGGGGGGGCAGGTGCCTGAGTAGGCCAGAGGCATTAGATTCCCAGGAATTGAATTATAAACAGCTATAAGCCACTGGACCCTTTTGCTGGGAACCAAACATTGTCCTCTGCAAGAGCAATGCACACTCTTAACCACTGGGCCATTTCTCTAGCCCCTCAGGTTTTTGAGATAGGGTTTCATCTTGTAGTCCCGATTAGCATCCACCTCACATTCTTCCTCCATCTGCCTCCCAAGCGCTGGGAATCAAAGACCTGGGCCACCACACCTGACCTGACCCGTCCATCTTATGGTGCAAGAGGTTGGAGAGGTAAGAGAGGGGTCTCTGAAAGACCACCCTACGATCTCTCTCTCAAGAGTCAAGGGCTTAAGCCCTCCTGGTTCTGAGGTCCTGAGGACAATAGGACTCCCAGGTGCTGGGCTCTTGGGAGGAGGAGGAAGGCTACAGGTAGGAGGCAGCCAGCTTATCTCACGTAGGGCTGTGCACCCTGGGGCTCCTGCATGGAAATGGTGATACACTGTTCCGGGAAGAGCAGCTTTGGGGGCGGGGCGGCCGGGGACTGCTGAGTGCTGCCTAGCTTGAGACAGTAAAAGGGTTGAGAGCCCAGCCCAGGCCCGGGCGGCATATTACCTCATTCAGGAGGGACTCCAGATCATCCCTTTGCAGAACAGACTCGTGACCAGCAGAGTCGTCCCCCACCTAGAACCAAAGAGTTAACAGTCAACCCAACCTAGCACAGGCTGGGATCCGGAAGCAAGGCTCCAGCTGGCAGAAGCAGCAGCCTGTACCCCACCACAGAACAAACCGACAGGGAGATCCTCATGCTGGTGGTGCAGATAGGTGGGGGAAATCGACCTGTCCTATATACTGCCTGTGGCCTTCAGGGCCCCCCAGAGAGACACAGTGGCCAGGACCCAGCCAGTGTCTCTCTTTGCCTGTCACCAGCTCTCAGTGGTCACCTGAGCTGTACTTAGACCCGTGCTCCTAGCCATAGCGACACAGCTCCCAGAGTGCAGCCTCCTATCAGGAGCTCACAGCAAAGCCAGTGGGATGGCCCAGCTGCCCAATCTTCCTTGTTCTAGAAGTGACTTTCACTTGCCCATCTTCTCTGCTTGTGTCTAGACTCTAGAGCAGTGGTTCTCAACCTTCCTGATGCTTTAATACAGTTCCTTATGTTGTGATGACCTCCAACCATAAAATTATTTTCATTGCTACTTTATAACTGTAACTTGGTTACTGTTAAGAATCCTGAGTATCTGGTGTTTCCAGTGGTCTTAGGCACCCTCTGTGAATGGTGGTTAAACTCACATATTGAGAAACTACAGCTCTAGATGCTCAGCAAAGCTTGTCCCATGACTTCCTGGGTCCTCTACCACTGGCAGAATCCTAGTATCTGTAGGTTCCTATGCAGCCCCCAGATGTTTCTCAGCCACACAGGGCCAGCCTGCGGCCAGGGGCCTAGATGTACCATGGAGATCTGGAATCTAGCACTGAGTTGTGCATGCACTCTGCAGTCTTGCATAGTACATCTTCCCAAGATCTCTCCCTCTCACCCATGAGCCCGAGGGACAGCTAGGGGCCCGAGCTTGGGGCCCATGTCTGCCTGGACAATACTATAGAGTGGCAGCTGGTTAGAGGTGGACCCTGCTCTTCCCTCCCTGGGCCTCAGATCTCCAGCCCGAGCTCAGTCCCTGCCGGGCCAGTGAAAATAGGGGGGAAGTGGAGATCCACCTGGGTGAAGGACTTGGGCAGGTGGCTCTTGGGGTCGGCAATAGCTAGCAGGCTGTCCTCCCCAACTGGAGTCTCCTCTCTCTCTCCTCCCCCCACCCAGGGCAGTAGTTGGTCATCCCGGAGGTCCAGCCCTTCTAATTCCTATTTTCCAACTTCAGCAGGTGATCTGGCCTCTAGATGTCTACTAGCTGTCTTGTTTTGGGTTAAGCCAACTGCTCTGTAGGTCCAGAGCTCTCTGAATACAGCACCAAGGCCCACGGACTCCCAGGTCCATAGGAACCCAGTACCAACAGTGAGTTCAGGGATATTAAGGGTGTTTCCCTTTAAAATACTTTACTTATTTATTTACTTATTTAGCTTTGCTGAGTTTTGTTTAGAAAGGGTTTCATTGTGTAGCCCTAGCTGACCTGGAACTCTGGAACTCACTCTGTAGACCAGGCTAGACTTGAACTTACAGAGAGACCAACTTGTCTCTACTTCTTTTTTTTTTTTTTTTTTTTTGGTTTTTCGAGACAGGGTTTCTCTGCATAGCTTTGCGGCGCCTTTCCTGGAGCTCACTTGGTAGCCCAGGCTGGCCTCGAACTCACAGAGATCCACCTGGCTCTGCCTCCTGAGTGCTGGGATTAAAGGCGTGTGCCACCACCGCCTGGCTCTTGTCTCTACTTCTAAGTGCTTGGGGTTAAAGTTCTGCTCCACCACACCCAGCCTTTCCCTTTTAAATAGATTCAACTTATCAAAATATTGTCTATTTATAGAAAAACACTTTATAAAACTAATAGGGATTAGCTGGGTGGTAGTGATACACACCTGTAATCCCAGCACCTAGGCAGAGGCAGGCAGATCTCTTTGAGTTCGAGGCCAGCCTAGACTACAGAGTAAGTACCAGGACAGCCAAGGCTACACAGAGAAATCCTGTCTTGAAGTAATAGGGAGCTGGGTATGGTGATGCACACCTTTGATCCCAGCACTAATCTTTAAAAAAAAAAAAAAAAATGTAGTGGTACACGCCTTTGATTCCAGCATTTGAGAGACACAGGCAGGGTACCTCTGCGAGTTTGAGGCCAGCCTGGTCTATATAGTGAGTTCCAAGACAGCCAGAGATCTGTAGTGATACCCTGCCTCAAAAAGATACAAACAAAAAAAATCAATGGGACACAAGGTTAGTGGGTACGGCTTTAAATTCTCCACGCCCACAGGATCCCGCTTCAACTGGCCACACACTGACCTTGGCAAGCCCAGGGGCCGGGCGCGCAGAAGTCGGCCCTGCCTCACCAGGAGTGGGAGTCGGGTCTGCAGAGCAGGACTTGCAGCGGGGGTTCGTCCTGGAGGAGTGGGGAAAAGCTTGCTTGGGGGTCCGAGAACCTTCAGGTGGGTGGGGACGTTGGCTGCTCTCCCTCCCACGCCACCTCACTCACCCTGGCCGGGCTTCGGTCATCGGGAAGTGGCAGCGCCAATGGAAGGCCGCCGCACAGTGTGCGCACCGCAGCGTGTCCACGCCATCCCCGCACACACCACACCGTGCGCCGGGTGCCGTACTCTGCAAGAGCATGGTTGAGCAATGTGGACGGCAACTCAGCCTGTGCCATGCCCACCATAAGCCCCGTCAACCCGGGTTAACCCGGAAACCTCACGGTTGCAAGTCACGTGAGCGGGACTGTAAGTTCTGATGCCTTGGTGACCCTAGCAACTGTCAGAAAGCGCCTTCAGGGCCAGGGTCAGTGCATCCAGCCATGCTCCTGCCAACTGTGGGCTCCAGAGGAGCTTGTAGGAATGTGGCCGCTGGAAGTGGGCAGGGTTTGGGGGATTCTGATTCTATTGGAGACAGCAAGGAGATTCTGCCTTTGCTGTCCTGCCTCGTGGGTGGTGGTGGTGGTGGTGGTGGTGGTGGTGGTGGTGGTGGTGGTGGTGGTGGTGATTTATTGCCCAGATAACCAAGCTAGGCCTTTCTTTCATTCTTTTCCTTCCTTCCTTCTTCCTTCTTTCCTTCCTTCCTTCTTTCTTCCTTTCTTTCTTTTCCTTCTTCCTTCCTTCCTTCCTTCCTTCCTTCCTTCCTTCCTTCCTTCCTTCCTTCCTTCCTCCCTCCCTCCCTCGCTCCCTCTCTCCCTCCTTCCCTTTCTAGTTAATTCACTATTCATCTGTGGGTGAGCATGTGGATCTCAGAGGGACACCTTGCCGAGTGAGTCTCTCCTTGCACCAAGTGAGTCCCGGGAATTGAACTCAGGTCCTCAGGCTTGGCAGCCAGCCCTTTTACCTGCTGGGCCACCTAGAAAGCCCAGCTGGATTTGGGCACATCAGAGCTGAGTGGCGGGCTGAGAGCTGCACCTGAGTTCCCTGAGGGGCTCTCCTCACCGCCCCTGTGCCTGCTGGTGTACCCCCTTCCCTTTGTCAAACAAATTTTTCCTGGCAGACTCCTCCCTGACTCCTGGAAAGCCCTTCTAATTCCTAGCCCCCAGGGGCCACCAGCTGTTCTGACTTTACAACCACTCTGTATAGGTCCAGAGCTCCCAGAAGAGAGCACCCAGGCCCCAGGGGTCCCCCTCGCTCACCTGCTGCCCCTCAGTCCCAGCACTTAGCAGAGGGCGTAGTGCTGAAGGTTCCAGCAGAGGCAGGGGGGCCGCAGAAGGGGGGGCCAGCATGTTCACGTATGTGATGGCTGCCTCTGAGCTGGCTGGGAGCTCCCTGGTCAGGCCCCTGGTCCCCTCTGAAGCTGACCTCAGTCCCAGGAGGATCTGGAATGCAAGGGTCAACGCTCAGGGGCCACAGGGCACTGCTCAGTACCACCGGGGAGTCAGGGCTGGGCTGCTGTGGTGGGTTTGAGGTTGAAAAGGCTTGGTACAGCCCGGAGAGATGGCTCAGTGGTTAAAAGAAGGGCATGGGCTCAATTCCCAGCATCCACATGGCGGCTCACAATTGTCTGTACTTCGAGTTCCAGGAGATCTGACACCCTCACACGGACATGGATGCAGGCAGAACACCAATGCAAATAAAATACATTTTAAGATAAAGAAAAGAAGATCTGGGTGTGTGGCTCCATGGCTCTCAGCAAATGCTTCCATCCTTGCCATTTTAGACCTGGTGACAGTGGCCTCAGGGCCAGCCACAGCAAACTAGGTTTCGAACAGGATGTAGGGCATAACACAACAGAAAGCTACCAAGGCTTTTTGGAGAATTTTAGTAGCAGTGAGGGTGTACCCCGGGTCAGGTCCACAGAGCAGGAGGAACGGAGCCATTGTAAGAACAAGCACCCGAGGCCCCTCAACCCAGCAGGGAATTCACCAGGAAGGTTGCCCAGGCTGGAATAGAACACGGCACTCCAGCAAGGGCAAGTAGAACTCACAGGAAAAGCCAGGAGGCAGGACTATAGAGGGAGAGAAGTAGTGGGTGACCCAGCATGGACATACCGGGGTCTCTGCAGGTGGCTCCAGGGGCCTGGACTCCTCAGGCTGGGACAGGTTCTTCTGGACTCTGCCCTGGAGGCAGCGGGAGCACCTCCAGAGGCCGCTATACATGAGGCCACCAGTCACAGGCATGCAGGACAAAGCAGAGACCATAGACACCCCCCCCCCCAACTGCATGGTGGAGGTGCATGCAGGACAAAGCAGAGACCATAGACACCACTCCCCCCAACTGCATGGTGGGGGCGGCTTGGGGACACTCCCTGTCACCATGCTCGTTCACAGATGGGAAACCAAACCCAGGAACGGTGGAGAAGGTTGCCACAAGGGAAGTTCAGTAAGGTGCGGGTTATTTACCCTGGAGGGTGGCCCTGGCCAGAGTGTCAGAGTCCCTAGATGGTTTCTCAGCTAATCGGTAAGAATTCCCCATGCTTAGTAACCTCAGCGTCTGTGCCTATAGGTCTGGCCCAGGGGTACATTGTTACATTGTTTCCATCCTCAGAACACCCACATTCCCATAGGGATGGGGGTGGGGCCTCAAGGACAGAATGGGGAGGACTCTGATGGAAGAGGACCAGAGAGACCTGTGAAACAAGGGGCAGAGCCAAGGCTAGACCCCCACAGGCCGCTGCACTCCCCAGAACAAAGGCCTGTGCAGTCAGTGATGGGGGTAGAGAGCGTAGCTTTGTGGTTTCTGTGTCGTCCCCCCCAACCTTACCTGGGAGTGAGATTTAGGGGGGCCTTGGGAAAAGGCCTGTGCCCAAGAGAGTTTGGGCTAGGAATCTAGCGTGGAAAGCATAATATAGCCACCTTTGCCTTGGGGCATCGTGCTATGGTTACCTTTAGGCCTGTTGGCCTGAGCGAGCCATGGGGCAGGGACGGGGAAAGGTGGCATGGAAGGAAAATCCAACCATGCCCATAGCCAGTGCCCTAAAGCGTGGCTCTTCCTGAAGGACCCTTACTATCCATCTGTGGGGTCAGCAGATAAGGACAGTGATGGATCAGGGTGGCCGGGGGCACAAGTGGCAAGCCACATTGGGGAGCTCTGCTCACCTGGGGATCTCCCGCAGAGGTGGGGACAGGCAAGCCAGGTGGAAGGCCCTGGGGCAGCCATCACAGCAGATGAGCTCACCTCCATCGTGGCACACAGCACATTCGTCCTCGTTCTTCTGACCAGGCGAGAGGGGGCCCCATGCAGACCCAGAAGGGAGCACAATGCCCGCCTGAGAGACCCACCCTGGAGGGGCGTCTCCTGCAATGCTCACCCCCGGGGGACCAGCTCCCAGGTCCCCTCCCTGCTCGCTTGTGGGCCCCTGGCTGACCTCTGCACTGCCCAGTGTCTTTGCAGTACTAGTTCTTGAACAGGCCTAGGGGATGTTCCTCTCGGGAAGAAATGCTAGGTACCAGGCAGTCCCCTAGGTGGACCCCAGCTACTTAGTAGGACAGCAGGCGGATGGGTCTGTGGTGTTTCCTGTCAGCCCTGGGTACCTACTGTCAGCCCCCCAAATCCCCACCCTATGCTTGTCAGGATAGAGGTACTTTTGAGTCTGGACACCACCTCCTCAATAAGCTCCCAGATGCCAGGCTATGCTGGCCCTGCACACTGACCATTACATCCATTGGAATGCTTCCACAGGCCCCCAGTACCCAAGGCACTTTTGTGGAGCGGGGCAGAACTGGACCTTTCAACCTTTGATGTCTGGGGCCAGCAGAGTGCCTGGCTCTGAGCTGTTGGGACCTATAATCAATGGTGGCAGGCACAACCAGCCAGTGGTACTAGAGAGGATGAGCTTCGTGTCCCCAGGAAACCCGCATACTCTATAATAGCAGCATCTCTACCCCGACCCCAGCTAAGATGCTTTTTGTAGTCTGGAGTGAATGTGTGGTTTTATTTTTATATATTTATATAAAACTATATATATATATAGTTTTGTTTTTCAAGAAAGGGTTTCTCCGTGTAGTCCTGGCTGTCCTGGAACTCACTTTGTAGAACATCCTCAAACTCAGAGATCCACCTGCCTCTGCCTTCTGAGTGCTGGGATTAAAGGCATAAACCACATCTGCTCTGACTAATTTGAAATCTCCCAATGTGCATCATTGGAAAGAACACTTCCAAGAAAGAGCAGAGGGGGAGGGGGAGGGAAAGAGGAGGAAGGGAGGAGCCCCTCATGAGTCAGAGCTCAGACCTCTGTGTTCCAGGCAGCCAAATGCCCAGGACAAGGGACAGAAGATCTGGTTGAATGCTGGTGGGGAAGCCAGGCTCTCCTGTTCTTGGGGCTTACCTGGTGAACCTGGGGCTCACTGGGAAGGGCTGGAAGGGCAGGGACCCCACACTGCTGGCCCATTCTCTGCTCATCTCTACCCTATGAGAGACACAGGATCATAATAATGTAGGCAGGGCCAGGGAAGATCCATGTGGCCACCAGAACTAGGTGCCTCTGGGAAGCAACTCCCAACCCCCAGGAAGAACTCCTGGCTGTTTTGTGGGGGAGGGAGGCTATCCAAGGCCCAGCTCCCCAGAGATGGACAAGTTGGGTCATACTTACAGCAATAGTGACCTGGGCTCCCTTGGCTCGGACCACGGGCTTTAGGCTGCTACCACCACGGGTCTTATTCTTTGCATTGCTACTGGGATCTTCAAACTTGCTGGGGGTGTAAAACTCGCCCCCAACCTGGATGCACTTCTTGGATCCTCCTGGGAGGAGAGGCAAACGGCCTGAGCTCACACTAGGCATCTGGCAGAACCATTCCTTCCCACCCCCTAACCACAGCCAAGTCTGAGGCCTGGGTTCTGGGTACAGCGAGGGATTCTTTGCTGGAATTTACTGAGATAAATAGTCTCCACTCATAAGCTCAGAATGGGACCTTCTTGGAAACGGGGGCTTTGGAGATATACTTGGTTAAGATGATGTCATACTAGACCCTAACTATATCCAATGTTCTAACAAGGAAAGGTGAAAACAGAGACACGCAGTCAGACTAGAGAGATAGCCACTGCCCAGAAGCAAGCATCACAACAGCACTCGGGGGGCTGGAGAAATGGCTCAGAGGTTAAGAGCACTGACTGCTCTTCCAGAGGTCCTGAGTTCAATTCCCAGCACCCTCATGGTGGCTCACAACCATCTGTAATGAGATCTGGCACTCTCTTCTGTATACATAATAAATAAATAAATAAGTATTTAAAAAAAAGAAAGAAAAACAACAGCACTCGGTGCTAGAGACAAGAAACGGGACCCTCCCTAGTCTCCAGCGGGATGGGTGCCTGTCTATACTTCGACTTTGGAATCTGTTGTTATAAGCCTGGAACTTTTTATTATGATAGCCCCAGAACAGTTGGACAAGATTCTTGGGGCTGCTCTGATGGAGACAAAGCAGGACTGGCATCAGCCCCTAGGCCATCCTGGTTATCCACAGCATCCAAGTCCAGTGTCCAGGACGGAGGAGATGCTGTGGAGCAGATACTGCAATGGTGAGTGACTCTGCCCCCAGCTCTGTCCTGTCCAGATGACATGGGTAGCTGTATAAGGTGACCTGCTAGCCTACCCAGTAGGTAGGCCGTTGTGGGAGGAGCCTGGGTAAATATTGAGAGGACCGGACAGGGCATACATGCCTGAGGCAGGGGCAGTAGGGTGTGGTGGGCTGTCCTCGGTGGGCAATGTGAGCACTTGAGAGAACTGGAGCCCGTGGAGAACCTGTCTAAGGATGTCAACTGTGACTCCGCAGCGCCCACTGATGAGGAGGTGGGCATTCTGTGCCTGAATGCGGCAATGGACCCCTGGCCTGACAGAAGATCTCCCCAGGTAGGGGGTCTTCAGCATCATTGCCGGTGCTCCAAAGCCAGCAGAACTTCATGAGGCACGCCGGCTGCCTTGTCCTCAACCTCGGCCACGGTTGCTCAAGAACCAGCTCCTGAGGGCCTGGGTCTCCCTGGCAGCCTGCTCCCCACCCATTTACCTGACTCAAACACCTGCTGGATAAGGATTCCTTCCACAGCCCCTCGGGTTCCTGGGACATCCCCGGAGGACACCGTCACAGCTCTCTGGACGGAAGCCGACATGGCCTGGATTCCTGGAGAAGGTAGGCCCAAGTGGCTGCCCACGAGCATGCACAAGCACAGGTCTGTGGGACTGCCATGTTCGCAGAGTGAAGCACAATGATAGGTTAATAAGTATCTCATGATGTGGGACCTCATGATGTGCTAGGGGCACAGAGTTCCTTGGCCATCTTGAGGGGTGCATGGGTCTATGGGAATCCTTGGGCTCGGTGTCAGGGTTGACGGTAACAAGGTGGGGCCCAGCTGAAGAGCAGGAATCGTTTTTGCCGTGGCTATGCTTCTGGACCGCCCGGAAGGTTGGGAGTACTAAAATGGGCAGAGATTTGGAAGGAGACACCCAGGGCAGTGTGGGTGGGGTGACCGACAACACATTTGGAACCAAGGAGGCCCGGCTTTCTTCAGCTTGGGCATCCAGCTGAGGCCAATGGGATCAGATGCCTGCCAACCTCCACACTCAGCCCCTCACTCTCTCGGCCTTACTCACCATTCCCCAGGGGGAGGCGCTGTGACTCCAAACTGCCCTCTGGCTTCTTAGGGGGCTTGGTCTTTGGGTGGGAGCCTGTGAAGTGGGGTGGGGGGGAAGTAGAGGCAGCCTGGAGGTATCCTCCTTTCTGGGCTGGGGTGGTGCTGGCGGGTCCCAGGGTATAAAGTGAGGTGGGGGGAGAGCACCTGGTAGGGTCAGATCAAGGGTTCCCTGACTCCCTGAGGGTTCTTAAGCTGTGCTAGGCTGCTTCCTTTTCAATGGGAAACGAAATCAAAACCACCTGCCTGCCTCACCACCCAGGAACTCAGCCTTCAGAACAGGAAGAAGCTGAGAGGCGGTGAGCCTCCTCCAGCGCTCAGAGGTGACTGTGGTTCGTAGCAGAGTGGCCCTGGGCAGGCCCCAGTGAGAGCCAGTTGGAAAGGGCCCTGCAACCCTGGCTAGCTCCTCTCCCTGAGTACCTGGGCTGGCAGAGCTCTTGGGGGTCGGGGCTGCTGGTAGGGTAGCCCGAGGCTCCTCTAGGGCTTTTCTCTTGGTGGGGGGTCTGGGCGGCAGTACTGAGACCTTGGGACCAGCAAGGGGTTTCCTTCCCTTCCGGGGCTGGCTGAGGTCCACATCTGCAGCGGGAACAAGGGCCCTCTGTCTTAGAGCCGTGTCCTCAGGGTGGGCTCTAGAAGCAGGACACTCTTGAGAAAGGTGAGCCAGGCTTTTGCTCTTTGCTCTTGGTTCCGTCCCACCAGTTCTAGTGGCTCCCCAAAAACGCGTTCCAACTTACACCCACAGCCTCCACGCTACCCCCTAGGCTGAGGTGGCAGGCACCATCGTCAGCACAGGCCCACCTTTTGGGAAGCCCTCCAGGATGGGATGCAGGCGGCTGTAGCGTTCCAGATTGTAGTCCTTAAAGAGAACCCTCCAGAAGTCCAGGATGGCCCCACTGTCCTGGGTCAGGAGCCAGGACAGCAGGGCATGGAAGGCCTGGGGGCAGCCCTCCTTCTCCTTCAGGCGGAGTGTCTCCTGGAGTGACAGTATCAGGCTGTCTGTGCACACCCGACCTCCAATCCCTGCTGCCTCTTTTGGAAGGGAGATCAGCCTATTCCTGCCAGAACCCTGGACCATGGGGGGGGGGGGGAGTGCACAGGATGTGAGGTTAGGGGACTCACCTGAAATTTGCCCTGGAAAGGTCTCCTGAGGAGGGCTGGGGCCACCCCTAGGCTGGTGTGTGTGTGTGTCGGGGAGTGGGGGTTGGGGCACGGGGGTTGGGAAGGGTAGGGATGGGTAGAGCATGGGTATTGGAAGGCTTGGGAGGGATCTAGGTTGTGGGGAGAGGAATGGGGAAGCTGAGAGGCGCTGGGGGGCTAGGAGCCCACCTGGAACTTGTCCTCTGGGACCACGTCGTGGTCGGCCAGAGCGTGCAGCAGTGGAAAGGCGCTGTCGACCGCCACCGCGATCTCGGTGCGGTGCAGCCTCAGCAGGCGGCGCAGCGTCCCATCCCCGCCGGCCATCGTCCCGACACGGACTGCGGCTCAGCGCCCCCTGCTGGTCCGTGCGCGCTCGCGTCTCCTTCCCGCTACCTGGGGTGTCTTGGCGCGATCCCCGAGAGGCTCCTGTGAGCGTGTATACCTACTCCCCGGCTGGGGAAAGGCGACGCTGGCCTTGCTCCACGTCTCTGTTATACTTTCAACCAGAAAAGAGCAGAGGCTGCTGTTCACCCTGGAGCCAATCAGGGCCCGGCTTCTGCAGGCTCGGGACAGAGACTGTCCTACCGCTGGTTCATTTCTTGTGGAATCCAGCTCTCTGGGCTATGAGTAGAGCCCTGGACTGGGGTAGAGGAAACAGGAAGAAGAAAACTGGGGTAGAGGAAACAGAGGGTCCTGTCTGTGGGTAAAAACTAGGACGGGCTGGGAAGATGGCCCAGTGGACAATTTGCCTGTCCGGCAAGCCTGAGGACCTGAGTTATCCCAGCGCTGAGGAGGCAGAGGCAGGAGCCTGGGTAGAGCTCACTGCCCAGACAACCTAGCTGAACGGATAAGTTCCAGGTTCCGTAAGAGAACCTGCCTCAAAAACTTGGGTGGAGAATAACTGAAGAAAACACCCTATGCTGGACTCTAGTTCCATACACACGAACATGTGCAAGCACACACACACACACACACACACACACACACACACACACACACACACACTGAATTAAAAAAGAAAGGGGACTGGAGAGAAGGCTCAGCACTTAAGAGCACTTGGTGCTCTTGCAGAGGACTGGGTTTGGGTCTCAGCACCCACATGATGGCTCACCACCGATTCATAAGTCCAGTTCCAGAGGATCCAACACCCTCTTTGGCTTCTACTGGTATTGCATGCATGTGCTGACCAAAAACATGTACGCAAGACACTCATAGGCATAGAATAAAATAACTGGGGGGAGGGGGGAGGGGAGGCAAAACCGTGCTTCTAGCCACACCCTGGCTGCCCAGATAGGCTAGTGCCTTTGAGAGCGGCCACAAGAAGAAACCTCTGCAAAGGGCTGGATAGTGGAGCTGGCTGGGAAGCCCTAGCTGTTCCAGACCTGGGGCTGGAGGAATGGAGTGAAAGATTCCAGCAGAGCAAAGGAGACGTCCATCCTGTGTGCCAATGGGTAGAAACAACACATGGCGTCTCTCTGAGCTCAGAGGTGGCCAGCACATTGAGCTGGGGGTCTGTCGGGGTACAACAGTACAACAGCAAGGGGCAAGAAGGCAGAGAGCCCTCGACAAATGCCCCTGGGCCACTCCTGTCTCATTCCCTTCACAGTCCGAGCAGCACTCTTAGGACTCATGACAGAGACCGCAGGGCAGTGTAACCTGAAGGACAGGAGCCCCAAGAAAATCAGGGAGGTGTCCTGGAGGCAAATGGAATGGGATGTCAGGGTGGATGTTACTGGAAATGGTGCCCCCAGCAAAGTGAGAGCCTAGAGCTGGAAGTGGCCCTTTGGAGCAAAGTTAAATGGTCAAGTTTGTGCTGGGGCCCCAGCCACTGTGGGTGTTGATAGTTGAACAGAAGCAAATGCTAAGACCAGTTAGCACAGCCCCGGGCTGGGGCTGTATGGTTCAGCAGGAGGAGAGCTCAGGCTGTGCAGGAGACGGATGCAGTGAGTAGTGTCATCCAGCATCCTCACAAGGGTGGCCACCAGGGGGGTCTGGGCAGAAAACCATGTGTGGCTAGTGCTGGCCTTGGCCTCTGTTAGGTTCTCCTACCTCCTAACTCAGGGCCCCCCTAAGAGTTCCGCGTATGCTGAGATTGCTCTCCAGCAAGTGTGTGTGCGTGTGCGTGCGTGTGTGCATGTGCGTGTGTCTGTGTGCATACGTGTGTCAGGAAACTAGGAAGGAAGGGAGAAGGTGGAGTATCAGTGCTGAAAAAATGGGTGAGACAGTCAGCATGAGAACCAGGTGCTGGGGGAAGAGAGAGCTTCATTGTGAAGGATCAGTTTCCTCAGAGCCAGGGTGTGTATGTACACCAAGATAGGCAGAGGTGGAGAATGTCCTAGAGACTGTGTGCAGGGAGCAGGGCCCTCTCACTGTCCATCACAAGGCTCCAAGCCATCACCGCAGCGCCTTTGGAGGTGGCTATGGAGCTGACATCCCCTGCACTATGCCTCCCACAGGTACTGAGAAGGAAGCCTTGGGTGATGTCAAGATGGGCTTGCCCCCCCTGAGAGGCACCACCAGTCCCTCGGCCCTAGAGGAAACTGTTGCTCACAGAGCTCTCCTGCTGTCTCCTGCAAGTATGTATGTACTACAGAAACATCAGTCCCCAGCCCCCTGTCAACCCAGATGTGGTTTCTGCTGTCCAGAACACAGAGCATCCTCACTGACATGGTGGAGTGGACACAGGCCCCGGTTCCTTGCACCCTGCTCACCCCTTGCCAAGGTCTCAAGAGCGCAAAGGGCAATGATGGAGATTCTGGGTCCACAAGCTCCAGAATATGCACATTAAGCCCCCTGGATCCAGAGACAGTGTGTGTGTGTGTACCTTTGGGTGATCAGGTGCTGATCCTATAGTAGTTCAGCCAGCCCCTTGCTTGGCAGGGTTACCATCCTCCTCATGTCATGCCTGCAGCCTGGGGGTTTCTCCCCAGCTAGGGGCTTCTCCCTATGTGGAGGCTTCTCCTCAGATGGGGATTACTCTGCCGAAGGCAACGGACAAAGAAGAACTAGAAACCGCATCATAGACCAAAGTCTACACTTTGCTATTTTTATAAAAAGCCTGAAGCTGTCCCAGAACACCCACCACTGGCTGAGCACTGACTATTGCAGGCAGGCATCCCCCAGCCTCTTGTGGGAGCTCAACAGAAAGACTCCTGTAGAGTTTTGGACTTTCCATCACATGTGGGGGTTTCCGTGGCAGTTCACACCTGCAGGTGATCTGGAGCAGCTGAACTCAGAAGAGGTGGTCTGGGTGACCCGTCTCCACACGGGGGTCTAGTGCTTCGATAGGGCAATGCCTGGGGTCTTCAGCGGCCCCAGCATGCGGGCTGCATCCATGATCCTCAATGTCCTTATCCCAAAGAGATTGACTACAGCATGGGGGCTAGCCCAGGGCAACTGGTCCATCCTACAGAGGTGCAGAGAACAAAGGAGAAAGGTGGCCTGGGTCAGGGCTGGAAGGCTCTGATGGTTAACAGCAAACGGATGGAAAGTACCAAGCCGTCCTTAGCGGAGGTGGGCTGGAGCCAGGTGCTGGGGATGCAGCTTGGGGTGGAGACCTGAGGGGGGGCTGCTACAGGCCTGCCAGATCTGGACACCCAGTGTGCCTTGAATCCCGAAAGCCTGTGTGTTCATTTTAGGTTAAAATGGGTAATGTAATAGAAAATATTCCCATACCAACACAAATATCAAATAGCGAGAAAAAATTTAAAAGAACTCTGCACTTCTCAGAACTGGGGAATTTCTTGTTCATTTTTTGTTGCTGTTATTTGATTAGGTTTTTTTTTTTTGGGGGGGGGGAGGGTCCTCAAATAGCCCAGGTTTGGAAATCACTATGTAGCCAAGAATGACCTTGAACTTCTGATCCTCCTGATCCACCGAGTGTTAGGATGACAGGCATGCGCCATCACACCTGGTGCCATCACACCTGGTTTATGCAGTACCGGCTGCCCTGCTAGAGCAGGACATCTCCAGCTGAGCTGCGTCCGCAGTCCTATTGTTTCAGATGGAATCCCACTGTGTAGTCCAGGCTGAGCCCCAGCCATGACCTTGCTTCAGCTCCCTAAGTAGCTGGACTAGAGGGGCTGACCAAGAGCTTAGCCAGAACTCAACAGTTCTCACATTTTCACAAAAGAAGAAAGAAATGGAAAGGCATGCCACTGTCTGGATTTAGCATCTAAACTCAGCTTCAGCTTTTGCTTCCTTCCTTCCTTTTTTTTTTTTTTTTTTTTTTTTCCAGACAGGGTTTCTCTGTGTAGCCCTGGATGTCTTGGAACTTACTTTGTAGACCAGGCTGGCCTCGAACTCACAGAGATCCGCCTGCCTCTGCCTCCCACGTGCTGAGATCAAAGGCATACAAACGCCAAACACTGCTGTTTCTTAACCTAGAAGTATAAAAGGGTTGTAATCAAATTCAGACTGAACTCTAGCCCTCTGCAAGAGCACTAAGTGCTTTTAACTGCCGAACCGACTCTCAAGCCTTAACACAGAGTTTAAAAAAAAAATCGTGTGTGTGTGTGTGTGTGTGTGTGTGTGTGTGTGTGTGTGTGTGTGTTCAGAGGTCAGAGGACAACATGTGCCAGTTGGTTCTCCTCTGCCATGTGGGGTCCATGGACTGAACTCAGAACTCAGGTCCCCAGGCTTGGTGGCAAGCACCTTTCCCCACAGCGCCATCTTGCTGGACCTTTTGTTTGTCGGTCTGTTTTTCTTTTTCAGAACTTGACTTCTAGATACACCATGCCAGGCAAGGGCACATGTTCATGTGTACACACAAATAAATATAATAATTTTAGAAAGAGCAATAGGTCTGTCTTCACACAAGATGTTTCTATGTAAAATATCACAAAACACTCAAATGCATTAATGTTATTGGGTGTGGTGGCTTATGCCTGTAATCCTCATCACCCAGGAGGCAGAGGCAGGAAGATTGCCGTGAGATCAGCCTAGGCTACATAGGAAGTTACCAGACAGCTTGGGCTACAGAGTGAGACCCAGTCTTAAAAACAAACAAGGCTGTGGGTGTGGTGGTGCATTCCTTTAATTCCAGCACCTGGGATGCAAAGGCAGGCAGATCTCTGTGAATTCCAGGCCAGCCTGGCCTATACAATGAGAACTGTCTCAAAAAAAAGTGGGGGAGGGGGGTAATACAATGAATAAAATATTTCTAACATTTACAAGAGAATGTCTTAGTACCTTCAAATCAGTAAGAAAAAGACAGTGGAGAGGACTTGCCGACAACCTTTTGCAGAGTCTTTAAAAAAAAATTTCCAATTTCCCAGCAGAGTCAGAGACAGGCGGATCTCCGCGTTTGAGGCCAGCCTGTTGTCTCAAAAAATAAATAAATAAATAAATAAATAAATAAATAAATAAATAAATAAATAAAAAACAAAACAAACAAACAAACAAAACACCCAACGAACCAAAGCAAGCAAAGAAGCAAAACACTCAGATGTAAAAATAATGAAACAGAAGTCTGGAGAGGTTGATGGAAGCTGATTGTACAGAGCACAAAACCCTGGTCCAATCCCCGGCGCCACACCCCTGGGTGCCGTGCGGCCTAACTCCTAATCTCAGCAATAAAAAGGTGGAGGCAGGGAGATGAGAAAATCAAGATGGACCTTGATTACATAGTGAATTCCAGACCAGCCTGGGATATGTGAGACTCTAACAAAAAAGAGATAAAAAGAGAAAAGTAGCAGATCAGGAAGAACCAGGGCAGAGAGATTTAACCAGTTTATTCCACAGCCTGCAGCTGCAGGTTGGCGGCCACGCTGGCTCCTCTACTGAAGACTGATCTGTGGAAATGTGTCGCTTGGGCCAAATATCACAACAGATGTTTTCCCCAGGCTCATATACAGTGTTCACCAGTGTACAGTGAGTTTAGGCAGCTGTGGGGGGACATGAGGGGCCATTTGGCAAGTTGGGCAAATGTGATGTCTCAGGGCCCCCATTCCTTAGCCCTGAGATGCAGACACGGGAACTGGCTGCTGTCCCCTATAACATGCCCGTGACACAGGACTGGTCACAGCAGTGCTGGCCTGGATCACTGGGCTGTGAGCGGCCAGGTGTCTCACTGTAGGTGACCTCCATACTGAACCCTGTCTAAGTTACCGGCCTTGCCCATCAAAGCCTGGAGTCAGCAGCCATGTTCCCAGGGGCTCCCCACAGCTTCTGCCCTCCGTTATAACTCCTAGCGGATTAGGCCAGCCGCTGTGGTATCCTGGGAAGGGACAGGTGGCCATGAATGGATTCACTCTTTAAGCCAGGTAGGAAGAATAATCCACTAAGCACTCTGCAAAGAGGTTGGCGGGTCTTCCCTTCACATTAACCACAGGGACAGGCACAACATCACCCTTGTGGTCCTAGAAGTCCTCCTCTGACTTACCCCAACCCAAGGCTCTCTACCTCCCCCTCCCCCACTCACCAACACTTTTCCATGCTTATGCCCCACCCATCCCCCCTCCACACAATCAGGAACCCTACCTCCCAGCTCCCTAACCTCAACGTGTGTGTGTGAGGCCTAGCACCTCCCTTCCCCCACCCCCACCCCATTTCAGCCCCGAGTCGCCCTCCCACAGTATTCCATAACCCCCTCCTCTGTGACTCTTTCCCTCCCCACCCCTACCCTGAACCCCTCTCCCAATTCACAAGGTTCCCTGAGCCCCTTCAGCCCCGCCCCCACCCACCCCGCCCCCACTTCTTCCCTGAATCCATCCCCCCCCCACGTGCTGGGCTCCTTAAGCCCCGCCCCTGAGTACCTGCCCCCACGCCCTCAACCCCACCGTCCCGGGCCCTTAATAGGCTCCATCCAGCACTTAGCTCTTATCCGTACTTGCCTTAAGGTCCCTTTTAACCTCCCCTCTCTCTTCCTCTCCATAATTCCCCACCAGACCCCAAGAGAACCCACCCGAGCACCTTACACCCCCCCCTCCCATCATCTCCCATTGCATTGCAGGGTTCTGACGACTCTGTTGACACACCTCCTGAAATCTCCAGCCACCCGCCATCCCTCCGACACAGATCCTTCTCGCAGACAACCTTCATGGGTTCCCAGGAGAATTCTTCTTGCCCCAAGGCTCTTGGAACCTGGGACCTGGAGACTCTGGACAGTTCTAGCCCGGACTCTGCCAGCCACCTGGAAGAGCAGTGGCCGAAACCCTGTAAGATCCTCAGGTTTCTTTCCCTCTCCTTTCTTCTTCTTCCCTTTCCTCCTCTTACTCCACAGGGTCCTTAGCAGGGACTCTGGATCTTCACCAGAAGGTGGGAATGAGTCCTAGAGGGGTCTACCAGGTACAGAGGGAGGCAGGGCCACACGGACGCTGGGGTATCCACATATATGCCCTACCTGAAAACACACGGTGGCTGGGATTGGATGGGTGAAGGGTAGCTCATAGGGCCCACTCTCTTCTACCAAGTACTTCGAAGCTGATGTTGCAGTTTTTCTTGTCCCTAATTCCCAGATGGGTGGGTGGATGTCACCATGGCTTGGCTGGGCAGTCTAGTGGGTCCCCTGACCCCTGTATTGACTACAGGTAGCTGACTGTTTTTCCTGCATGTGTTTTGTGTCCCTATGTGGCCTCCCTGGGATGACGCTGTCTCCATCTCCAGCCCCGAGCCTGAATGACGAGGATAGCATGGATGTTGTACTGGAAGACTCTGGGGAGATACGGTCCTTAGCCTCACCTCCACCAGGCAGAGGTAAGGCCCCACCCAAGTAATGAACTTATCTCTTGGATGAGAACCTCAGGGTCAGGCAATGCACGGAATGTTCCTGTGTCATTCAGGATGCCCCCACCCCAGACAAAGGCAGGCATTCAATGGGGGGATTCTTTGTGTCTCAGTCACCTCAGAAGACAAGTTTACCATGCACGTTTTAATGAAGAGCCAGAGGAAGGAGGCTACTTATTTTTTTCTCTTCCAGAGATCATCAGGTATGAAGTCACTGTGAACCGACGGAACATCGAAGGTAAGTTTGCATACTTGCTTGTGACCCGACAAAACTGGGTGTCAGCTGCACTAGAAAGGCTTGCTTCAGCCTTACTTAGCCATCCCAGAAGGTGGAGAACAATCCTGGTGCCCATGGGGTGTTCTCTCCCCATCCCCCTTACCGCAGCCTCAGATTTGTTTCAAGCATGTGGTTGAAATTTTTTGTGTATCTGGTCCGGGCATGGTGGTGCACACCATTAATCCCAGCACTCAGGAGGCAGAAGCAAAAGGATCTCTGAGTCTGAGGCCAGCCTGGTCTGTGGAGCGAGTTCCAGGACAGCCAGGGCCACACAGAGAAACCCTGTCTTGAATCCTACTCCACCCTCACAAAAAATTGTGTCTTTACATCATCCACGACTACAGTCCAATTTGAGACTATGCTGAGTTTTCAGTAGAGTGTCTACTCATCTTGCAGGAAGCCCTAAGTTCCATCAGCACCCTGTGAGATGGGTGTGGCGGCACACCCTGTAACCCAACATTCAGGAGATAAAGATGGGAGAACCAGAAACTCAAGGTCACCTTTAGTGAAGTTGAAGCCAGCTTGAGATATATGTGACCCTGTCAGAAAGAGAAAGGGGAAAAAAGGAAAATAAAAATGTGTGTGTGTCTGGGGGCTGGAGAAATGGCTTAGTGGTTAAGAGGACTGGCTGCTCTTCTAGAGGACCTGGGTTCAATTCCCAGCACCCACGTGGTAGCTCACGACCATCTATAGTGGACTCTGATGCCCTCTCCTGGCATAAAGGCATACATGCAGGAAGAGTACTCGTATACATAAAATAAATAATTTTTTTTTAAATGTGTATCCATTCAAAGGGACTCCAAGTTCCTCAGTCAGTGATCTATTTCTCTGGATTGGCCGATATGGGAGCCCTTGGGTCTTCACAGGCATTTTAGGACCAACATGTCAGGTCTGCAAAAAGCCCTCTGCGGTTTGGAGATGTCTGCCCTTCATTTGGGGTGTTTTGTTTTCCCATCAAGTCTTCAGATGTATAACCCTGACACACACACTTCTAGGGTCTTCCCTGATCTCTCTCAGGGTCCTTGGGCCACTTTGGTTGAGTCTTTCCCCTGATTTTCCCTCTGCATTCTCTCTAGACATCTGCCTCTGTTGTGGAAGTCTCCAGGTGCATACGCAGCACCCCTTATTTGAGGGGGGCATATGTGCCTCGTGTAAGGTAAGCAGGGAGGCAGTGGGACTTACTTGGCACTGGAGGGGGAGATCACAGACAGCCTCTGCTCCCTGCTCAGGACACGTTCCTGGAGACCATCTTCCTTTATGATGAGGATGGGCATCAGAGCTACTGCTCCATCTGCTGCTCAGGGCACACCTTGTTCATCTGTGAGAGCCCCGACTGTACCAGGTGAGGGGGGGGGGCACGACCCCCCATTGCTCCTCCCAAAAGAACCACCCCCAATATGAGAAGCAGGTGCTGAAGATCTATCTCATGTGCCATGACGGGGACTGTTCAGGACACGGGTGGCACATTCACCTTCTGGTGTTGAAACACCATCCTGAGCTCCATCCATGATGGTCCCTGCCCTGTCCTGGACATCTCCCTCTTTATAGCCCTGACTTCAAGTGTCCCCTTCCCAGCCAGCTGCTCCAGTATAAGGTTTTCCTCATAAAAAAAAAAAAAAAAACATGTGTACAGGCTTCAGAGTTGTGGGAAGGCTTAAGGTAGTGAGGTCCACTGTTTTGGGGACAGCTACCTCACATCTTCTGTTGAGTTCCCCTTCCCAGCCTGCATCCAGCCTCGCCCACCCAGCACTGAGAGCAACATTAGCTCCTCCTCTGATGAGCCCAGAGAGAAACATACGGTTCCCTCCCGGACGAGGTGCCGGCCTGCCTTGCGGTCCCCATGGCAGTATGACTCAGGTCACCGTGGTTCTCGGTTTGACTCTAGATGTTACTGTTTTGAGTGTGTGGATATCCTGGTGGGCCCCGGGACTTCAGAGCGAATCAACGCCATGGCGTGCTGGGTTTGCTTTCTGTGCCTGCCTTTCACTCGGAGCGGGCTGCTGCAGAGGCGAAAGAGGTGGCGTCACCAGCTGAAGGCCTTCCATGATCTAGAGGGGGTAAGGACCACCCAGTGCTGGATACACATACTCCATCACCGGATGAGGCTTTTGCCATAAGGCCCCTTCTCGGTTGGAGAGCAGGGTATCACTGCTATTTTGTTGTGAGGGTCTCAGGTAGCCCAGGCTGGCCTCCAACTCACTTTGTAGCTGAGGATGACCTTGAACTCAACGATCCTCTGCTCCTGAGTCCTGGGATTACAGGCACCACATTTACAAAGACTGAACCCAGGGCCATAGGCACCACAAGCTCTTTACCAACTGAGTTTCATCCTTGGTCGTCATTTTGTTTCTTACAAGCCTAGGGATGATTACCGGTCACAAGTAGGACAGGAGCCCCCTCCACAGACATACAATAAGTCCATCACATTGGCTTGAATGCTTAGCCTACAGGGCATCCCGTGGGCAGCCATGGCTGCCGTCTCAAGGGTGAAGCCCAGAGGGGTCAAAACAGTCAAAGGTGCAGAAGACTGGACTGTGTGTCTTCTCTCCCTGAAACATCTGTCAAGGTCATAAACCAGGGACCTGAAAACACAACTTGATTTGGAAGTGGGGTCTTGGTGGTGTCGCTCGGCTGAGCTTGAGATAAGAGCAGTTTGGAAGGAGGTGGTCTCTGCATGTATGTAGCGGTGCCATGCTTGTAAAAGAAGGGAGTTGTAGAACCTTGAGACATGCAGGAAAAATCTAGTGAGGAAGGCAGAGGCAGCACACAGCCAGTCAGAGCCACAGTGTGCTGAGCCCAGCTGCTGGGAGAGGCCTGGGATGGTTCCCTGAAGCCTCAGGCCACCAGCGCTGGTGGCACCTGGGTTTCAGGCTGCTGGGCTATGAGAATGGTTTTGCTGTCCTCGAGTCTCGGAGCCTGAGACCTACAGACAGAGCTCTCCTCTGCTAGTATCTATTACCCTCTGACTTCAGAGAAACCATACCCTGCTTCCCAAAATGTGGGGGTCCAGGCAAGAGACCTAGACTTGGGGAGTGGGTGGAGTTGGCCTCCAGGGAGGGATGGACAGCGCTGGTCCCTCCAGGGTCACCCAGGCCTTGGCAAGTGAGTCCCAGGTAGCTCTCAGTTGAGTCCTGTCTGTCCATCCGGGGAAAGACTACTGTAGGAGCCACTTTATAACTCACCAGCTCTCACTGAGCAACCAGCATCATCCTCTCACCTTTTTCTCTCTGTTTTTTTCAATTTCCTTTCCAGGCAAGCCCTCTGGAGATGTATAAGCCAGTGTCTGCTTGGAAGAGACAGCCAGTACAGGTACTGAGCCTCTTTGGGAATATTGAGAAAGGTGAGTGTCCTCTCGTCAGTCAAATGACTCTCAAGAAGCCTGTCATGCAGGAGGGTCGGGGGGGGGGGGTGGGGGTGGGCAGGAGGAGCTCAGAGTGTTCTGGGGTCCTCTGCCTGGCTGTTAGGCTACCCCTGGGCATCCGAGATGTGGAGCAGGGATTGAGAATAGAATGCCCATCGACCTTCTTCCTCAGACTCCTTGAGCTGAGAGAACTGAGTATCTCAGAAAGGGTATGATATCCAAAAAATGCCCCAACTGTGTGCCCAACCAGGAGGGAAGGTGAAAAGGGCCAGAGAGCTGGAACCCAGACAAGAACCCAATTCCCCAACAGGAGGAGGCAGCATTGAAGGGGAAGGGGCAAGCCTGCCAGGGTGGATGGGAACTACTGTTGATGCTGAGGCTGGGTTCTGGCAGCCCTGTCCCAATAATGCACTGGCTCCCCAGTCTCCACACCTTCCTGTCTCCTCTTTCTGTACCTGAATCTCCCTCCCAACCTGGCTATTCTTCTCCTGGAGTCCTGTCTCTTAGACTGCTCTGACCTCCATGTGCCTAGCAAGCTCAGAGCCCGAAAGGTACTCTGTTCTCTGGCTAAATCATATCCCACTCAGGATACCAGGAGAGTGTCCAAGTGACCCCACAGTGTGTCACAAGGGCCCCGTGTGGTATACAAGGGTATAATTGTATCACTATACCTTAAGGACGCCCAGCAAGGGCTCAACTTGCCCAAGCTCTAATTCTTGGGGTCTGAAGGAAATGCACCTGCTCTGTATGTCACCACTTTGATTCAAAGAGGACATAAATGTCACAGCCCACTGGTTGTCTGAGCCAGCAAGTGAGAGCATGGTTCAGAAATGCAGAGTTTTGCAATACATTTCTTGACTTTCATAAACCAACACGCAGGACGTTTGCCCTAGGCTCTTGATAACTGGAGAAGATCAAGCTGCTGCTCCATGACAGGAAAGTTGCACTGTCATGGATCCATCCCCCACTCTGCGGGGACAGAGCCCATGTCTGCTCTCTATCCATCTTTGTCTGTCCTCCCTCCAGAGCTAGAGAGTTTGGGCTTTCTGGAAAGAGGTTCTGGTTCTGAAGGAGGAAGGCTGAAGTACTTGGAAGATGTCACGAATGTTGTGAGGAGAGATGTAAGTTGGGGGGTGGGGTGGGGCTGCCAAGGCCAGGTGTGCAAGTGGCCTTATGGGGCCTGGGGGGGGGAGGAGCAAGAAGGAGGAGAGAGGGGTAATGGAAGGGAGGGAGAGAGGGCGATGAGGGGGGAGGGTGGGAGGAAGGGAGCTTTGGAGGGACAGGAAGGAGCATGCAGGGTGCGACGTCCTGCTTGGACCAGCATGGGGTTCTGGTGTGGGGTTCTGGTGGGGCCAGCCCCAGGAAGGTCACCACTGTTATGCCTCACAGAGGGAGGTGGGAGTGGAATGCTTTTCTGACCTCTGCTTGGCCCTGGTCCCTGATCAGGGCCAGCAGCCAGCCGTCTGGAAAGCCACATGGCTAGTCTCTGCTGCCTATGATGGGGGATATGCATGGGTGGAGAGGTTCAACCCCACCCCACCCTCCCATTGTTACAAGTCTGGAGCTGAGCTGCAGACCACAACTGTCTGAAAACACCTTCCAAATGCAAATCTGGTGTTGTCTTGTCCCTGTGTGGGACCCTCTTCCGCTCCTCCTGGGGGCACTGGAGGGGGGAGGGGCCAGGTTGCATTTGGATCTCCTTACTGTAGACAGCTGGGGTGCTGGTCTTTAACCCAGAACCCTGACCAGAACCCTCTGGCCAGATCCCAACCAGTCATTGCCCCTGGAGGAACCCAGGTAGAGAAGTTGGGGACATAGAGAACACAAGAGCCAAGAAGCTGGGGCCTAATTTAGAAGTCAGGCCACTGCTGAGAGAAATTCCAAGAAACTGGGGGCCTATTCTAGATTGGGGAAATCATGCTTGGATATCTTAGGGACTCTTTTTTTTTTTTTTTCTTTCTTCCTTCTTTTCTTTTTAAAGATTTATTATGTTTACAGTGTTCTGTCTGCATGTGTGCCTGCACTCCAGAAGAGGGCATCAGGTCTCATTACAGATGGTTGTGAACCACCGTGTGGTTGCTGGGAATTGAACTCAGGACTTCTGGAGGAGCAGCCAGTGCTCCTAACCTCTGAGCCATCTCTCTAGTCCCTAAATAATTCTTCTTTTTTTTTGGTTTTTCAAGACAGGATTTCTCTGTAGCCCTGGCTGTCCAGGAACTTGCTCTGCACACCAGGCTGGCCTTAAACTTAGAGAGACCCACCTGCCTCTCCCTCCTGAGGGCTGGGATTAAAGGGGTGCACCCCTGCCAGGCAGAACTTTTTCTTAAAAGAATACCCAGGGCTAGATAGGCAGTTGATGAAGCAGGAGTTCTCTGGGCTCTGGAGAGGGACCTTGGGCCACTTGGGTAAACGGAAGAATCCTTATTGGTCTGCACTTGGGGCAGAGTTGGGGCTAACTGTTTCATTTTCTTCCTAACTGACCAGCTAGTGACCCCATCTGCTTATTAAGTGGGAACTGTTTATGGTCATCAGATAATGTCCCCCCTGCTGCCTGCTGCTCCCAGTTACTGACCCCAGCACAATCCAGTTTCCCAGGATATGGAATCCCGCAGGCTGAAATAGCATGTGTTCTCCCTCCAGGACTGGCCCCCCCTTTTAAAGGCAACAGTTATCTGAGGAAGAATCTCAGATATGGAATGTTCTCAGGCTACCACTGTTTGGGCTTCTCCTGAGAGCCATTGGTGTCTGGGTATCTCTGCCTAAGTGGGCCCCAAGGCTTAGTTAGGAGGTCTGTTTGGGTCACCCACAAGGTACATCACTGGGGAGATGTGTGGGGTGCAGAGGCCCTAATACTGGCCACCGGTGGGAGAGCACTTAGCTTTGAGCCATCCTTATCCCATAAATAACCATGTGTGTTTCTTAGGTGGAGAGATGGGGCCCCTTTGACCTTGTATATGGCTCAACACAGCCTCTAGGTCGCTCTTGTGACCGCTGCCCTGGTAAGTTTCAAGAAATGGCCTGTTTTCAGCTCCAATCACCTGAGAATCTTGTCTTCAACCCTGTCGCCTCTACCCTGTCCTCTCTTCTGTCTCCGCATCACCTCATGCCCCCTCAGCCTGCAGACAGGGCAGAAATCTCACACCCTGCATTTTAGAACTAGCTTCCCTGGGCTATAACTGACAGGTGAACTTGCACATGCTCAGTGTGCTGATGGGTGAGTTCTAGACTAAACGGACACTCGTGTTCCCATCTCCACAATGCGAGAGCAGAGGTGCCCAGCGTCTGCAAAGGTGTGTAGTCCTGGCCCTCGCCATCTGAACTGGCCCTCCCCCTGGTTCATGACAGGCTGGTACATGTTCCAGTTCCACCGGATCCTGCAGTATGCTCGCCCACACCCAGGGAGTCAGCGGCCTTTCTTCTGGCTGTTTGTGGACAGTCTGCTGCTGACTGAGGATGACCAAGTCACCACAACCCGCTTCCTCCAGGTGAGTGTGCCTGGGGGTGGGAGCTTAGCCTGTATCCAGCTCTGGGACTCTCCCTCCTGAGGCCTCTGCTGCCCTCGTGTGTGCGGGGCCACAAGGACATTGGGCACCCAAGACACTAGACTGCAGATTTTCAGGACACTGGGACAGCCTTGCAGTGCAGCCCCCTCCTCCTACACTACTCCTGTGCATGCAAGTCACAGCCACCCAGATCCGTGTCCCCTCCTCCCCTGCACTCTCAGCCCGCACACATGAACACATCCACTTCCACCCACCACACATTCCGCATGACATGCATGTCCACTGCATGCACTCCCGTGAGTTTGTGTGCACTCATTCTGGACAGCCTGTGCGCCCCTTTTTGCCTGAACTCTCACCAATCAGTGTGGCCACCCCCTGGGGCCCAGGGCTCAGTTCCCTTCAGAGCTGACTTGGGCCAGTGTGACAGGGATAGCTGTGGAGGGTGAGGAGGAATGACTGACAGTCTTGAATATAGGAGATGAGAGACAGTGAGGAAGGAAGAAGCTTGTTGTGTCCTCACCTCCCAGGAGGAGATACAACGGCAGGTTGGGGAGCTTGGCCTATTGCGGGAGTAGAGAGGGTGGGGATCCATAGGCACCAGACAATTTCCCTGGGTACTCAGACAGAAAAATCAATCAGGAATGAGAAGCTGTGCTTGTCAAGTGCTGGGATTAAAGGTGCAGCATCCTATGTTCTTTTTAACTCTTTTTTTTTTAATGTTTTTTTTTTTTTTTTTTTTTTAAGAATTATTTATTTATTATGTATACAGAAGAGGGCACCAGATCTCATTACAGATGGTTGTGAGCTACCATGTGGGTGCTGGGAATTGAACTCAGGACCTCTGGAAGAGCAGTGGGTGCTCTTAACCTCTGAGCCATCTCTCCAGCCCCCTCTTTTTAACTCTTGAGATGGCCAGATCACCTCTCCCCACCCCCACCTCCCCGCATCCATTAATGGGCTCCAGCATATGGTTAGAGCTGCTGGGAATGAACTATCCTTGCATTCCTAGGAAAATCCACTTGACCATGGTACGTTATTTTAGCCCGTGGCTGAAGCCTGCGGGAAAGTGTTTTATAGGTAGGACTTTTTGAGTCGGCAAGTGCGAGAGGAGGTTGGTCTGTGGTTTTCTCTTTTGTGGGATCCTTGTCAGGTTTTTGTTTCTGTGTTGAATCTGGTTCATAGAAATATTTTACGTGGTGAAAGGATTCTATGAAATTGTATTGCTCGGTACAGCTTTAAAAAACAAAACAAAAAAAATTGTGAGCTGGACGCAACGGCACATGATTTTGCTTTTAATCCTATCAGAAGAGGAGGATCTCTGAATCCGAGGCCTGTCTGGTCTATATAGTAAGTGCCAGGCCAGCCAGGGCTATATGGTAAGTGAGACTCTGTCTTTACTCCTGCCTCCCTGAAAAGAAAAAAGAAAAAAAAAAAAGGAGGAGGAGGAGGAGAAGAAGAAGAAGATCTATGAAGATTTAAAAAAAAATTTTTCTTTTTTTTTTTTTTTTTTTTTTTTTTTTTTTGGTTTTTCGAGACAGGGTTTCTCTTGTGTAGCTTTGCGCCTTTCCTGGAACTCACTTGGTAGTCCAGGCTGGCCTTGAACTCACAGAGATCCTCCTGCCTCTGCCTCCCGAGTACTGGGATTAAAGGCGTGCGCCACCACCGCCCGGCTTAAAAAAATTTTTTTCATTTTTTTAATTTTTGTTGTTGTTTTGAGACCGGGTTTCTCTGTGTAGCTTTGGAGCCTGTCCTAGATCTCGCTTTGTAGATCAGGCTGGACTCAAACTCACAGAGATTCGCCTGGCGCTGCCTCCCGAGTGCTGGGATCAAAGGCGTGCGCCACCACCGCCTGGCTTTTTTTTTTTTTTTTGAGACAGAGTTTCTCTGTGTAGTGCTGGCTGTCCTGGAACTCACTCTGTAGACCAGGCTGGCCTTGAACTCAGAGATCCATCTGCCTCTGCCTCCCAAGAGTTGAGATTAAAGGCATGTGCCACCACTGCCCAGAGATTTTCTGTCTTTTCAGAGGTCAGTGTTTTGGAAAGTTACCCATTTCAGTGGAGCAATAGAAAGTGTTTTTATAGAGTTGCTCAAGGAGGTCTCCCGGTTTTAGTTCTCCGTAGTCTTGTAAGGAAAATTGAGTGCCCTGTGAGCAGTGCCACAGAGGAGGCATGGCCAGCCTAGATGGTCTTCTGACTATGTGTGTCCCACGGGGAGGAGACTGCATTTGTGTCACGCTGACCCACAGCCCCCTCTTCTCCCACAGATGGAGCCTGTGACCCTCCAGAATATTCGCGGCAGAGTCCTCCAGAATGCTGTGCGGGTGTGGAGCAACATCCCAGGGTTGAAGAGGTACCTCTCGGGGCAGGGGGATGGTAAAGACTCAGAGGCAGAGGAAACCGTGCGCTCTGGTAGAACCAGGCCTACGCAGTTCCATGCTCCAACCGGAAGTATCTGAGCAACCTCTTGTCCACCACAGCCCTGGACACAATGGGGCTCAGCATGTCCCCATGCACTGAGGGACTCTCCCTTTCTCCTGATCTTGCTTCAGGACTGAACAAGAGTTCCCTCACCCTCAGGGGGAAGTCCAGACTCCTAACCATGGGCCTCAGGACACATTCTCAAACTGTGCAGGCCAGTTACCCCCACCCAGCTTTCTGAAGCTCCTGTCCTGCACACACTCATGCTCACACCCACACAGTCATTCATATATACTGACGCAACTCCCTAACGCATTCAGACACCCACACACAGACACCCACTTGCTCACAGACCTGTGTGTAGATTGAGCCAGTTTGTGTCTTCCGAGACTGCTAAATCGTGTCCTTTCCTGCCCTATAGTGAGTTTCTGGAAACTTCCCACCCACCCCTGCATCCCAGCATTCTCCTGGCTCCTAGTCACTATGCCAGTCAGGTATCACCGGGTTCCCTCACCTGGATGCTTTCAGGACTTGGGTTGAGGTAGAACTGAGGAGACATAACGCTCCCAAACATTCTTTTTGGATGCTTCTAAGTAAGGTACGGTCTCCTGCCTGCTGTCCCTTCCCAATAGATATTGTGGGATAGGCCAGGAGAGGGACAGTGAATGAGCTAGACAATGGGCAAAAGGAGCCAGGCTCTACTGCTAGCTATGAGAAGGTATGACACAGGCATGTCACACATCAGGTATATCACACACAGGCCTTCTATTCCCAAACAACAAACATGCTTTAGAAGTAATCCCTGGCCAGGCAGTGGTGGTGCACGCCTCTAATCCCAGCACTCGGGAGGCAGAGGCAGGTGGATCTCTGTGATTTGAGGCCAGCCTGGGCTACAGAGCGAGATACAGGAAAGGCGCAAAGCTACGCAGAGAAATCCTGTCTCAAAAAAACCAAAAGAGAAAAAAAAAAAGTAATCACAAATAGTCCAGCCAATCCTAGTACATGTGACTTGCAAGAGAGGCACCTGGCCCCCTATGGGGTCCTGCCAGGTTTGGAGCATGGAGGGACAGCGTCTTTCTTCCTGGGCCCCCGTCCCACCTCTTTTCTGATTGAGGTACCTCCTTTCTGATTTAGGGCTCCCAAAGGAAGTTGAAGGCTGGGTGCACCTGCACCTAATACCTAGGGTCACTTGGCTCCTGGAGGGAACAGGGTGGCTTCCCAGTGGGGTGCAAGACTCGAGCCCACTGAGTAGGAATTATCTTGCTAAGTTCACAGACAGCTTGTGTATTGGCTGCCTCCACATGACCACTGTCCACATAAAGACAGGGTAGAATGGAGGGAAAGAAGAGGACATGTTTACTGCCATGCTCTTCATTGCTTCTGTCTGCCCCAGAAAGATGGAGATGGTCCTTAACTGTACGGGGGGCTGGGCACACAGAAAGGGGGTGCTAGGTGTCATATACTAGGGGGACTCCGGGACGAAGCTCACATGCTCTAGGAGCCCCTGGGGCATGGGCTTCCCACTTGTGCAAGCTGGGTTTGTCTTGTCAGGCCTCCTGGGAACAGTGCCTGTGCATCCTTGAAGCGTCTCATTGATCTTTACCCTTGCTCTGTGTGCGTCACTGCCTGGGATGGCTCACATCCACTCCTGGCAGCTTCTAGGCTCCCACTTCACACCAAAAAGGGGATATGCAGGGCTGAATCAAAGGTCAAAGGTCTCAGCTGGGGTGTAGTGGGAAGTAGGACACATGCTTGCTTTTTTTTTTTTTTTTTTTTTGGTTTTTCAAGACAGGATTTCTCTATGTAACAGCCCTGGCTGTCCTGGAACTCACTCTGTAGACCAGGCTGGCTTTGAACTCACAGAAATCCACCGGCCTTGGCCTCCCAAGTGCTGGGATCAAAGGCGTGCACCACTACCGCCCAGCTCATGCCTTTGCTTTTAATCCCAGCAAAAGCAGGTGGATTTCACTGGTCTACATAGTAAGTTCCCAGACATCCAGAGCCACATAGTGAGATACTGTCTTGAAAGGGAGATATTAGAGGTTTGGTCTTTGGGAATCCTGCCTGTTCCCACTCCATCCATTCATTTCCTCCTCTGCTTTAAGATGTGGAGACACTGGTAGGTCCTCCTGAGGGCACTCACCCTAGAGGCCACAGGCAACCTTCACCTTGTGGGGATCTTGTCTCCCCACCCCACCCCACCCCACCCCATCCCCAGCCCAGGCTGCATTTCTAACAGGTGACTCTTTCCTTGCTAGCAAACACTTGGCCCTGACACCAAAGGAGCAACAGTCCTTGGAAGGCCAAGTCAGAACCAGAGCCAAGATGGCCTCCCAGAAAGACGACCCCCTGGTGAAGAACTGCCTTCTCCCCCTGAGAGAGTATTTCAAGTATTTTTCTCAGAACCCACTTCCTCTTTACAAATGAATCATGATACAATGAAAGAAGAGGTTTTCCTAGAACCACAGCAGCCTTCCTCCTATGGCCTTTTCTCTTGGCAGGTTGTTTTTTTCTGCTTGCTTGCCTGTTTCTCCTGTTCGGTTCCCACGATGCCTCCCACGCAGCCCACTGTGGGGATGGGAGGCGCCCACTTCTGTGGACAAGATCCTGGTGGGATAGCCCGCCATGTATCTCCAAAAAAGTGTGTGTGTGTGTACCTGTTGTGAAGTTTTTTTCAAATATAGGCTTGTTACCGGTGGAGTTTTGGTGTGGTGTGTGAGAGTGAGGCCTTTATTCTGTCACAGAATAAATGTCACAGTGGTAAGACACTGCACGCCTGATGTCCTGCTGTGGTCATATAGCACCTTCATCACCTGCCATTTGCTTTGACGGCTGAAATCACTCACCCTCCTGTTGTTACCCGAAGTGACCCAAACCATCGCTTAAAGCTCACACCTAGTGAGCCGACCATTCAATTTCTGGGTCCTCCTAACACAGTGGGACCTTGCAGAAGTGGGTTCCCAACAGCTCTCGGCTGTTGGTGTTCCGATGAGGCTGAATCCGCTGGGAAATGTGGACTGGCCAGTTTGTGAACTGTGTGGTGAATCCTGGTTGGCCGGAACCATTCCCCCACATACCCCGGATGTAGACTTCAGACGCCGAAGAGACTCAAACTGCCTGAGCACTGCAGCTGGGCTCAGGACCCACCGGGTCCGTACTGGCACTGACCTTGCTCTGGGCAGTGCTCTGTGAAAGGAGACTGGACCGGTGTTGGATTCTGAAGTAGGAGAGGAGCTGTCTTGGGTCAGTAGATAGGACTTCTCCATGTCTCGGGCAATTCTGGGGCCAGTAAGGTGGTTCGGTTCATGGGTTACAGATGCTTGCTCCCAAGCCTACATGAGTTCGAGTCTCAAGACCCCACTCCTGTAAGTCATCTTCTGTGGCCTGTGTGTATGTGAGCACAGGTTACAGGAATTCCTGCTTAGGCCAGGGGTCTACCCACCCAGGTCACCCGATCAAGCAGTAGAAGCAGAAAGCATAAACCCATGACCACCAACAACCAGATAAATGTGGCAAGGGCTCTGGAGAGAGTGGCAGCCACTCCTACTCAAGCTTACAGTACCATGGATCTCCACAAATTCATGCTTTTTTAAAATTTACTTATTATTGGATTGATTGGTTGATTTTTCGAGGCAGGGTTTCTCTGTGTAACAGTCCTAGCTATCCTGGAACTCACTCTGTAGATCAGGCTGTCCTCAAACTCACAGAGATCTGTCTGGCTCTGACTCCCAAGTGCTGGGATTAAAGGCGTTTCTTTTTTAAAAAGTGAGGCGGCCGGGCAGTGGTGAACCATCTCTCTAGCTCCCAGAGCTGTTGTGTGTGTGTGAGTGAGAGAGACACAGAGATGATTAGCTGTAGCTGCCCCTAGGAAGTGGACAGACCCTAAGAGAAAAAAGTGACTTCCTCCAGCCAGGAATCACTCTCAGTATCCACAAATGTCTGTGATGTTAAAGGCAGTCGTTGTTGTGGTCTCCAGGGATGTGGCAAGGCCAAGCTGCCCTGCTAGAAGGTTCACTGGTCTCTGAGTACCCAGCAGACACTTGAGGCTACACACTTTCCACATTTTGTTCCATCATATTTGGAAACCTTGAGAGCCCCAAGTCTAAAGGGGTTGGGGATTTAGCTCAGTGGTAGAGTGCTTGCCTAGCAAGCGCAAGGCCCAGGGTTTGGTCCTCAGCCCTGAAATAAAAAAAAATAAAAAAAAAAAGAGCCCCAAGTCTGCATGAATATATGATGTCTACTGGATCTCACATCCGACTGCCAGCCTTCCCACATCTGCTTGCCAGGAACAGACACCTTTAAAGGCAAAGCCAAAACTATGCCCCAGCCACAGTCTCCCAGCTCCGTTTGCCTTAAAATACTGTGTGTGAGCAGGGTATGGTGGTGTATGCCTATAATCCCAGCACCGGGGAGGCAGAAGCAGGAGGACTGAGAACTGGGGGCCAGCCTAGAGTGATCCTTTCTCAAAACCAAATCAAAGCAGAAGTCTATCTGCACGAGACCCATGTAGTGTCAGGGTGTGCACTAACTCAGGATTGACTACTCAGTGTCTTACAGCAGTGGTTCCCACCCTTGCTAATGCTGTGACCCTTTAATACAGTTCCTCATGGTGTGGTGAATTTTATGTGTTGCTACTTCATAACTGTAACTTCGCTACTACTATGGATCATAGTGTAAATATCTGTGTTTTCTGATGGTCTTAGGTGATCCCTGTGAAAGGATCATTTGACCCTCAAGTTGGTCGTGACCCACAGCTTGAGGACCTCTGTCTTACAGGCTCACAGTGTCCCTGTGTTGCCAGCACTAAGTAATTTACTTGATGGTGCACAATGCCCAGGAAGCAAAGGTGGGATTTGAGCCCAGCCACATACTTGCCACTGTCTCCTGCCTTGGCGTCCCCTTCTCCCGGGGGCTCCTCCTCTGCCCAGCTCTGCCTAGTGTCCACTTCTGAGGTTCAGTTCACTTCCTTGCTCTGCTAAGATCCCTCTGCCTAGAGAACGGCATTTGGCTTTCTGAGATCCCAGATGTGGAGGGGGGCGGGGCACCCATTTCTGAAGACCTCCAGTCCCTGCCACTTTGCTAGCCATCGCATGGTCCAACTTTGCCACGAAAGCCCCTCCAACCATAGCTTCCCACTGTCTGCCAGGAAGAACTGCTGGGTATGGGGTTGAGGGTTGGTCACCCAGGTGGACACAAGACAAAGAGTGGCCTAAGTGTCAGCCAGTGGGGGTGCTGTTCGGGTCCCTGGGCATCAGTGATGGGCCCAGAGGTTGACGTCAAGTCAGGCCTATCCAATCAGAGAGTCTTGAGATTAGCGACAGGGCTGTACTTCTGGAGTGGAACTGGGGAGCCTCTGGCCAGGGGAGTTGGAACATAGGGAGGGCATGGTGCTACCCCTCAGCAGCACCCATCCTCTTCATCTGCCCAGTGATGCCAGGGCAACTCAACACCGTCTTCTGATGAAGCCTCCCTCAGCTGCTGCCAACCTAGTGTGGGGAGATAGGGACACAACTCAGGCCACCAACCCAAGGCGGTACCCAGCAAGACTCCTGGATTATCTCTCTCAGAGCCCAGGGGTCAAGTTCCGATACTTCTGTTTCTCCTAGCACAAAAAGAAGGCAGCCCCTCCCTTCAGGAGGGCCTCCAAACCTCCCTCCCAGGATGCTTCCCTCAGCAGCTCTGGTTGCCACCTCCCTTTCGCCTCTTCTGTTCCCTGGAGCTTGCCTCAGCCTGCCTGCTTGCTCCCTGGTGGTGACTGCCAAGAGCCAAGGATTTCGGTCTCTTTTCCTTCTCTCTGGTTTTTTGAGACTGGGTTTCTCTGTGTAGCCCAGGTTGTCCTGGGACTCACTCTGTAGACCACGGTGGACTCAAACTCAAGAGATACCTGCCTGCCTCTGCCTCCCGTGTACTGGGATTAAAGGTGTGTGCCCTCGCCGCCGCCACCAACCAGCCGAGATCTGTGGTGCTCACCTAGGACTTTAACCGTGTTCACTAAAGCTCTGCTGACCTTACGACATCCTTCCAAGAGGCATGGAGTCAAGGGAGTATGCCTCCTGTACCTTAGGGCTTGGGTCAGATGGCTTGTTGCTCCTTCCTGATCAGTAGCTGGCGAGATAAAACGGTGACAGTGCACATCCCTCCTGCCTGGTGAGGAACACATCAGCAGACCTCAAGTGGTAAGCAGTGTGTGTGTGTGTGTGTGTGTGTGTGTGTGTGTGTGTGTGTGTGTGTGTGTGTTGTGGGTGGGGGTGGGCGGGAACCTGTCCCCCTCCTGGCCTCCACATTCTCAACTCACTGGCAGCTGGAGCAGGGGAGAAAGCGTGGAATGGAGTGATGTGGGAGTCCTTAGACTCAGGCCTAGGGGTCGGCACCTGTGAACCCTTAGGCCGCTCCCGGATTGAGTGCCAGGCAACATAAGGCTGGGAACAGGATTGCCAGGTCTGCCTGGCTTTTGAGGTTAAAAAACGAAACACCAACCCAGGCTCTTCAATGTCTTCCTGGGCAAACGTTCGGCTTCACCAAACCTTCGAAGACTGGGAAATAGTTGGGTGACAGGAGGGCTGGACTAGAGAGGAGCCCCTGCTTCCCCCCCCTTCCTCCCTCCCGCTGGCCCCCACTCCTCTGCCACCTGCCTGCCTTCCACTCATTAATTCCTAGTCTTTAGGTTCTCCACTTATCTCCGGTGCTTAGTCGGGGATCTGGGACTCTGAACCCAGGTTCATCCTGTGCAAGACACGGAGCTCTAGAGGAAGGATGCAGCGGCCTGACCCGGTATGTTCTGGGCAATGTCGGGGGGCCAGCAGCTGAGTGCTGTGTCTTCCCACACGTACCCTCGGTGCCGCCCGTCCTTTGGCGCTGGACGGGATTTGCAAACCATCCTATGCCCTCGCACCTGTAACTCAGGCCCTTGTCTCCTCCCCGCCGACAAGCGGGCTCTGTCCCTGCCCAGTCAGAGGCTCTCAGGGAGCCTGAACGAGTGAGACCTTCCGCTCCCGCCTCCTCCCGCCCCCTCTAGGCTGTGGCGGGAGGGACGGGCCGAGGGCGGGGATCTGGGGCTGTACCCAACCGGGCCAGACGCGTAGCGCTAGCGAGCGCAGTTACAGCGGTTCCTGCGCCCCAAGTCTCGGCAGCCCCAGATCTCCGCGCCCCGAGTCTTGGCAGCCCCAGCTCTCCGTGGCCCCCGAGGACTCCGGGACTCCGGCAGCTGCAGCTCTACGCGCCCCGAGGGTCCAGCAGCCCGGAGTCTGCGCGCGCACCATGTTGCCGAAGTGAGTCCTTTCGCGATCGTGTCCCGTGAGTGGAGTGGGGTGGTGGTGGATGGGGGAGCCGTGGGCTGGAGCCGGGGACCCACCCGTAGTCGGGGCTCAGAGCGCCCGACGGTAGCGCAGCGGCCCAATCGAGGCGCGGATGTCCCCTGTTCCCCACCGTCTCACCTGGACCTGCCTGCATGAACGGCAGGGGGCGGCTCGGGGCCAACCGGCTTGTACCGCCGACCAGCCGGGGCGCGTGGGCGGGCCGCTCGCTCGTGGGAGGAGGCTGGAGAGCAAAATCCGAGGCTGAAGGTGAAGACTCACACCAGTCTCCGGCACAGGCTTACTCGCCGCCGCCCTTCTCCCTGCTGACTTCCCAGAAGGAAGGATGTGTGCTACCTCAAAGACTGGCTGATACCCACCACTTGGGGACAGGGCGCCTCCTCGCTACACTTGGCATACTTCACAGATCCAGCTGGGCAGGGGGAAGTGGGAAGGGTGTGTGCGTGGTAGTTTTTGCACTCCGGCTTTTTGCTACAATATCTCCTCGGCACTTGTGCAAGTGGATACCCCGTTTCTCTTGGCTACTTGGTGAGACCCTCTGTCCACAGGTGTCCTACCTACAGAGTCTCCAGGGAGAGAAAAGGGAAGCACGTGCAGGCTGTGGAGTCCCTGATGGGCAGTGACTGGCTTGAGTTGTGTGTGTGTGGGGGATCCCTAGGACGGAGGCACAGTGGCTTGCCCGCCACTGACGAAGAAGGGTTTCTCTTGCGACAATCTCCGGAGCAGTTTCAGGACTGCGGTTGAGGGAGGGTGACGTTTCAGATGTCGAAGGTGCATGGACACCCGAAAAGCGTCTATGTAAGGTCTTCACCCCAAGCAGCGCCTGCATAGAACAGACAGTCTTGCAAGACTGGGCAAGTGCTGGGTGAAGTATTCAAGGTTGCTTTAGAGTAGGGTGAGGGACCTCCCCTTCCCCACCCCCTACTCACTCCCCCACCCCCTCATGTCCGTCCCCCCACACACACACACACTGGCAAGGCTTTCTGTGTGGCTTGTAAGAGGAGAGGACAAGGCTGAGTCTCCCAGGACACAAAAGTCTCTCGAGAGTCTGGGAGAAGCATCCCAGCCTCCAAGGGTCTGAAACATGGAATCTCACCCAGTTTGGTTTTAGACAGTTCTGCTCCTCACCTGGAGGATGCCTCCCTTGGGGCCATCAGGTGTCTCCATGTCATCATCACCTCAGATGCAGCTTCCTACAGTCTTGTGTTCCTCCTCTTCAGGAAAGTTAGGTCACGGGGAGGAGACACAGGGCTCAGCAGTGGTTCTCAGTGTCCTTTTTCATCACACAAATCAACTATCTTTCAGTGTGTGGGGGCTGTCAGGCTCTGGGGACTTGCTGTGGGTGGGGGGAAGGGAGGTGTATGGTCCTGGTTGGATTCTCTGAGGTCTCTGTGGAATACCAGCCAAGGGTCCTTCTACAGGGAGTTCACATCTCTGACAGGTGTCCCCGTTTCCTGCCCTTGGGAACCAGCCGGCCGGTTTGGAAGAAGCAGCGTCTCATTTGTCTCTCAGGAGGGTTCTTTTCCAGTCCTGGTCTGCTCTTGCTGCTCCTCAGCAGCCTGCGGGCTGGTAAGTTGGGACGCTTCATGCTGTGCAAGGCATAGATGCAGGGCATTAGGGAAGCCCTCGTCACAGGCCCTCTGGCCTCTCCAGAGGCCCATTGGAGAGAGCGGGGACCACACCTAGGTTGATATACAGGGTTGGAGATCATAAAGGGAAGTGCTTTTCCAAACTCTATACTTCCCATTGCATTCCTTGCTTGGGGTCAATAGAATGTCCCTTTTGGTCTCTTTGCACGGTGAACCATAAAAGCCACCTTTGAGAAGAGCTGGGGGCTTCTTGCAAAGCCTGGGAGGGACCAGCGTTGGCACTAGGTGGAAGCTTGTACCTTACACCTGAGGTTGATACAAGACCCTCACCCACCCTCCTAATGAAGCTGAGTCATAAATTCCTTTCTTGCCTTGTTGGGTTGGGATAGGATTAGTGTTGGGATTGTGAGTGAGTAATAAATTGTGCTATTTTGTAATCTCTGCAGAGAGTGAAGTCGAGGAAATCCACGCGATGGTGGGCAGCGATGTGGAGCTCAGCTGTGTTTATCCCCACGGAAGCCATTTCAATTTGAGTGATCTGTATGTCTATTGGCAAATCGAGAATCACCACCCCAAAACTGTGGTGACTTACTACCTGCCTAATGGGTCTACAGGGATGTATGCAGACAACCACTACAAGAACCGGGCCCATCTGTCACTGAAACACATGGAGAAGGGTAACTTCTCTCTGAACCTGCAGAACGTCACCCCCCAGGACACCCAGGAGTTCACGTGCCAAGTGTTTAGGGAGTCTACAGAGTTAGGAAAGATCTTAACAAAGATGGTCAGGCTGCATGTGGCAGGTAAGACCCTCCAAGCAGAGAATGGGCTTTACTCAGCCTGATGCTCTTGAACATTCCTGAGGAAACCCCAGGCCAGCCTGTCTCTGTGGTGGGCTTCTGTTTACCTGCACAGCTCTGATCTGAGCAGAGTCCAAAACTCAAAGACCCCCTGATTTCAGAGAACTGCCTATCTAGCCAGCTCTGTCTTCAACGGCCCAACTCAGCTCAAAGTAGATACTAAAAACTGAGTTAATGGGGAGTGGGGCGATGGCTCATTCAGTAGCGTGCTTATCATACTAACACGAGGCCCTGAGTTCAGTCCCAGCACCCATCTAAAGTCAGGCACAGTGGCATTCATTGGGTCCTAGCACCAGGGAGGCAGAGATAGGTGGATCCTTGGCTCACTGGCTAGCCAGCCTAGCCCACTGAGCTTTGGGCCAGTGAGCACCTTTGCCCCCTAAAAAAAAACAAAGTCGACAGCTGCTGTGGAACAGTAGAGGCTGTCCTCCGGCTTCTACGTGCGCTCCTACACGTGTGCACCCCTACACACGTGCACATGCAGCCCCCTCACGCCCCCAGCATGTTCTCAAATGTGTACATACACAAGAAGTAAAGAGTGCTGGACATCTAAATAAGGTCGGCTTTAAGGGAAAGCCTAACTCCACCAAGGATTTGGTGGGGCGGCAGTATGTCCCCAGTGAGGAAAACTAGGCCCACCTGAGGGATCAGAGGTTTGGCATGGGAGCCGTCACAGCCCGCCACGCTCAGTGTTATTCTTCACACCCCTCCTCCCCCCACACCATGACTAGCTGCATTAATGACATTAAGTCTTGCAGCAATGTGACCAAAACGCCTGATACAGACAACAAAGGAACAGAGACATCCCATAGTTTCAGATTTCAGGCCATCCATCCTGGAGGGAGAGGCATGGAGGCAGGGCAGCACAGGGGACGTCAGGAGCGTGTGGCGGCGGCTGGCTCTTCAGCACACGGCAGACCAGGATGCAAAGAGAAGGGCAGGCTGGCTATCAGCTCTTTTCCCCTTCTTTTCAAATGTTTATGTGAATGGGTGTTTTGTCTGCATGCGTGTCTGTGTACTATGTGCATGCCCGGTGGCCACAGAGGGGATCGGATCATGTGGGGCTGGAGTTACAGATGGGTGGTTGTGAGCGTCTGTGCAGGTGCTAGGAATCCAACCCAAGTCCTCTGGAAGAGTAGCTGGTGCTCTGGACCATCCCTTCTAGCACCCCCTGTTCTCTTCTTATCCGTTCTCCCAGTGCATCATGGGAGTTAATTCAGTCAATCCTCTGGACCCCCTCATAGACATACCTAGAGGTTTGTCTAAGAGCAGGTGGATTTCGTCCAGTCAAATTGGCAGCGAAGATTTAGCCGTCCGTATCTGTGGGGCATCCGGCCCCGCAGGCAGCGTGAGCTTCCTTGGCTTTGCTTTGGTGATGCTTCCCCACTGGTCTGAGCCTCCCTCACCACTGCCTCCTTTTCCCTGCAGCGAACTTCAGCACACCCGTCATCAGCACCTCCGGCAACCCCACCGAAGGCCAGGGACTCACCTTCACCTGCATGTCCACCAATGGCTACCCAAAGCCCAACCTGTACTGGATCAACAGGACGGACAACAGCCTGATAGACGAGGCCCTGCAGAATAACACTGTCTACTTGAATGAGCGGGGCCTATATGATGTGGTCAGCACCTTGAGGATCCCATGGCTGACCCATGTGAATGTTAGCTGCTGTGTAGAGAATGTGGTTCTCCACCAGAACCTCACCAGCATCAGCCAGGCAGGTGAGGCCTAGGCCGGGGTACAGGGATTCAGGGAGCATCCAGGTTGTGGGATAGGAGAGGCCCAGTCATGAATAGACTCCTTTCAGAAGATCAGTAATCATAAAGTAGCAAGGAGCGCTCTTGGTTTCTGAAGGCAGGGATAGAGATTCCTGCTCAGGCCTGTCACAGTAACCTGTACTCACTGTCCAGACAAATGGTTAGCGTGGCTGTCATCCACAGCAGCTGTTTCTTGGGCTCTTGAACCAGTGATGACTGAGGCCCTGCAGGGCCTGGTATACCTCAGGAGCCACAGAACTTAACACTCCATGCGGGGGGAGCGGGGAGCAGCCTCTGGTCAGCACCAGGGTATGTAAAAAAAAAAAAAAAATCCATGAATGTGGCAAGGGTTAGACTTTCCTGTCTGAGGAGAAAATAAGGAAACACACACTTTCTGATGGCAACTTTCTCTTTTACTTCATCTTGAAAAATCCTCTTTCTGAAAATCTCTCCGTCTCTATATAACTACATTCTTATTCTTTTTTTATTATTTTTTATTTTTCAAGACAAGGTTTCTCTGTGTAACAGCCCTAGTTGTCCTGGAACTCGCTCTGTAGCCCAGGCTGGCCTCAAACTCACAGAGATCCACCTGCCTCTGCTTCCTGAGTGCTGGGATTAAAGGTGTGCACCACCACCTCCCGGCTTATAGCTACATTCTTTATATACATCTTATACATCTGCATATCTCTCTTTACATACATACATCTCTCTCCTGCATAGCCATACATCTCTACACAGTCAAATCTCTTTTCACGGAGCTATGTCTCTCTTCTACACACGTCTCTCTCTCACATATATCTTAACATAGCTATTACTCCATCTCTCTACACAGCTCTTTCTCCTACATAGCTACTCGGCTTCTTTCCACATCTCTCTCTTTTCCCATACCTCTCTCCTACACATATGCATCTCTATCCTATAGACACACATCTCTTTTCTCTCTCCCACACACTTCTTTCTCTATGCATTCAGCCACATGTCCCACTACAGCAGAAAACTCTGGACAAATATGAATCCTATTTTCAGGGTCACACAACATTTCTTGAGTAAACAATAAGAAACAAAGCCATTCTGACCACCTAGTTTCTCTCAGGCTAGGGATGTCACATTGACTGGCCAGTGAGTAACGCTTGGCCATGCACATAGCCTGGGAGTCATCATGGAGAGTGACATTGAAATTCAGCACTGAAACAATAAACGGTTGGCTGAACCTTGAGGTTAGGAGTATGTGCAGAAAGTCAATTGCTGCAGGGGCTTATGTCTTTATGTTATCAGCCTGGCTTTGGTTTAACAAACAGACACCTTGTACAGCTCATCTCCACGGGCAATTAGTCTATTTTGGATTTGCTTTAAAGTCTAAAATTAGCTGTTTCTGTGACTGAGAATACTGTTACTTTCCTATGTCAGTCTGAATAATAAAAAAAAATCCTATTATTACTTCTATTCATCAAAATTATACAGCTTAAGCAGACATCATTTTCCTGACCATCCACAGCTATATGCGTGCCCAAAAAGATGGAATATATTCATGAGATAGGCACACAATCAATGGGGAAACTACCATAGCTGTTTTTAGGGAAGAAATGTAATGGCACATGAGAAAAATTAGACACAGAAACAACAGTGTTCAGAGTCAATGGCCCCATAAGCTTTGCTTGAATGGGGTTCCTCCATCAGAGAATTATTCATCTGGTGGGCCAACACCTAAATTATTAATTGCCATCTGCTGTATTCTCCCATGTCCTCCAGAAAGGATAGAGGGCCATACCAGGGCACTCCCCCACATTTTCTGCCTTTGAACATGTGCCCACCTCAGGGCATTCAGCTGGGTGTGGCTGCTGGCTAGGTCCTCTATGGACGACAAAGACAAGACCCTCCCCAGAGGTCATAGCTCTCCCAGTCTAGGTGAGGAACCAAGCCAGGCCCCAGAAATCAGAAGGGTGATTCTGTGAATAGGAAGTGGTCTACAGAAGGAGAAGGCAGGTGAGAAGAGGCCAGGAACTGGGGTGCAGTGGTATAAGGAGGGGCTGCCTTCTTTGGGGTCAGTGATGCCACTGTATTGGCATACTCAGTGCTACAGAATTGCCACACAGTGGGTACCCGTGTATTGTACAAACGTCAAAGAGTGTCACCCCCAGAAGAGTATATTTCTTTCATACCCTTCCCTTGCAAGCCCAGGGACTGACCGAGGCTCCAAGTTTCATAGTAGGACGGGGACCCTTGCCTGAAAGAGCACCCCTATACCAGCCTGAGATTTTAAAACTCACACAGTGATGAGAAGGAAGTTTTTAAAAAAATCTGCTGCCCACTTCTTTCCATGGAAAAGACTTCCCATCAAGGTCTTTAAGTCTTGGGCATGTTCCCATTTCCTTTTTCTTTTTGGGGTGGAGGAAGGGGGATTTGAAACAGGGTTTCTCTTTGTAGCCCTGTCTTGGAACTCGCTCTTTAGGCCAGGCTGGCCTGTGCCTCCCAGTGCTGGGATTAAAGGTGTGAGCCACCACCGCATGGCCACCTTTCCTTTCCTTAGACAGGGTCTCCTGTAGCCTAGGCTGGCCTCAAACTCACAGTGTAACCAAGGTGACCCTGAACTGATCCTCTGCCTTCACCTCTGGAGTGCTGGGATTATAGGTGTGTTTCGCCACACCCAGTTTACGTGGTGCTGGGATTGAACCCAGAGCTTAATGTAAGCTCAGCGAGCCCTGTACCCACTGAGCCACATCCCCAGCCCATTTCCCCTTTCCTGCAGAAAATTCCACTGGAAACAATGACAGGAGCACAGAGAACCCACCAAAAAGCGACAACCAGAGGAGCTACGCGGTCGTTTTCAGCATCCTCGCTGTAGTACTGGTGGTACTGGCTTTCGCCTGGGGTTACAGAAGCAGGTGTCTCCACAGACGCTATGAAGGTTCGCATGAGACTCATTGACACGTCTACTCTGTTGCTGTAAATGCTTTGGTTCTTACAGCTTCCTACACTCTTTGAGATTTCATTTAAGGGCCGCTTTTAAAAGCATAAGCATGCTCAGCAAGAGCCTGAAGCCTCCCAGAAGAGGCTTAGACCCTCTGTTTTCAATAGAGCCACTCTAGTGACAAGAAGCTCATTTCCCAGGCTCTAGGGCATGCTGGAGTCTAGATTCAGAGGTGGCATGGATGGGCTGGAGAGTACTCAGCCTTTGAAGGCTCATACTCACACTTATGTTCTAAAGGATACAAGTTCAGTTCCCAGAGAAGGGATATACTTCATTTCTGTGGAAGCCAACTGATGCTGCTCTAAGTCACGGGCAAGACCATGTGCCTGGAGTTTTGTGCACTCCAAGGACAGGCCCAGAAAGTAGTGAAGTCACCACATCTTGCACATGGGCCACAGTGCAGAGTCTATGGCCAGGAAGTTTAGAAATGTTGGAAGGACTCAGGAAGTGGATGAAGCTAAGTGGAGCCTGTGCCAGCTCACAGCCTGGCTCAGCCCCTGACAAAAACCTTCTTTCCTTCCCTACAAGCCGCCCTTATGTTCCCAGTTTGTGGCCAATACCAGCGATGTCTGAACTGCTCCCCCTGGCCCATGGCCCCACTGATCTGGCCAGACTGTGCCAGGGTCCCTGAGCTGGGGACACAATGCACCACTATAGAAAAAAATACACACACACACACACACACACACACACACATATATATATATATAATTTTACTTGTATGTGTGTGCGCCTGAGTATATATGTGTACTACCTGTGTGCAGAAGCCCAAAGAGGTCAGAAAAGAGCATGGATCCCCTAGAACTAAAGTTATAGGTGGTTGTGAGCCACCATGTGGGTGTTGGGAGCTGAACCCAGGTCCTCTGCAAGAGCAGCATATGCTTTTTTTTAATTAAGAAATTTTTTATTCATTTTACATATCAACCCCAGATCCCTCTCTTCCCTCCTCCCACTTGCCCCCCCCACACACAGCAAGTGCTCTTAACCACTGAGCCACCTCTCCAGCCCTGACATAAAGTAACTGTAGGTGGAAGTTTTTCTGTGTCCCACAGCCACTCTCAAATACCCAACAGCCACTTCCCAAATAATTGACTCAGAGGCTTAATATTTATTATAAATACTAGGCCAGTAGCTCAGGCTTATTACTAACTAGCTCTTACACTTAAATTAACTCATAATTCTTATTTATGTTTAGCTACATGGCTTGGTACCTTTTCTCAGTGTGGCATTCTCATCTTGCTTCCTCTGCATCTGGCTGGTGACTCCTGATTCCACCCTTCCTCTTCCCAGCATTCTTAGTTTGGTTGCCCCACCTACACTTCCTGCCTGGCTCCTGGCCAGTCAGCGTTTTATTAAACCAATTCAAGTGATGCATCTTTACAGTGTACAAGAGAATCATTCCACAGCATTTCCCCCTTTTTGTCTAATTAAAAAGGAGGGTTTTAACCTTAACATAGTAAGATTATATACAACAAAACAGTTATTAAGTAAGAATTACGACAACACTATCTAATCCATTTGCATCTGGAAAAATTGGAGAAAATATCTATCTTGGTAAGTCTAAAGTTTTGTATCTAATTTATCTTTTATTATAACTAAAGAAAACTATAACTGCTCCCTGTACACTTGTTCCTTAAAATTCATCTTCCCTTAAAAGCAAGGTTGTCTGGAAAGCCCCTGTGGGAAGCCTCTTCTGCCCAGAGCAGAAGCTTTGGGGAGATGGTGGACAGTAGGGGTGACACCACTGTGAGCTTACCCTCCAACAAAGCCTGAACCTATCTGCTTTGACCTGCAGGTCCCCGGACTGTAGAGCAGGAACTCACAGGTGAGTGTGCCTTGGGGGCAGCAGCTTGGCTGAGGTGTCATGGCCCTTCACACCTTCAGTTGGTAGTTTTAAATAGCTGATGATTCCATAGATGTAGAAACCCTGCCCTGTGGTGGAAACTTCTGGACCCTGCACAGTAGGGTCCCCAGGGCCCCCCTGCCTCTGCTCTGTGGGACCCATCGACTCTGTGACTCTGGCAGCTCTGTCTCGCTTGGTGGAAGTGTGCTCTATAGTCTTGAGAACAGGGCAGATGGACCTTCCATAGTCTCCAGAGGTGTGGATTCATAGCCCAGTATTGGAAAGACATCCACACGAGCTGTTGGTTGACCACCACAAGATATCCCTGGCTTTTTTGTTTGTTTGTTTTTGTTTTTGTTTTGTTTATTTGTTTTTTCTCGAGACAGGGTTTCTCTGTGTAGTTTTGGAGCCTGTCCTGGATCTTGCTCTGTAGACCAGGCTGGCCTCAAACTCACAGAGATCCGCCTGCCTCTGCCTCCTGAGTGCTGGGGTCAAAGGCGTTTGCCACCACAGCCTGGCGATATCCCTGACTTTAAGGACTTTTGCCACCTCAAAGTGATTGTACCTCCCTGAACTTGGCTTTTCCCTCTTAGAGGTGACAGGGTGTGTGGTCCCCTCAGTGTGGGGGTGTGGGGTGTGGCAGGGAGGGCCTGTTTGCTTACCTAGGTGAGCAGGCTTCGATGGCCGACACCTCCCACTCCAGGCTCGACAAGCTAGTGTCAGGCCACTTTGGGACAAACTTGAAGAGCTCTGGGCCTCTTGGTCCTAACCCAATCATGTGGCTCCTCTAGCCAGCTGCTTCTAGTTTTTAGTCCCTTTCCCTTCACCAGTCTGCGTCCTGGGAAGAATCATTTCATTGTCTCCAAAATGAAAACATGAAGGATGGCTCAGTGGTAAGTGCTTGCCTGGCAGGCATGAGTAGGCAGGACCTGCCTTTACTTTCCTGTCTCTTCTTCCTTCAGACCATGCCTGACAGGACTCTGCCCAGGATGTAGACTGGGCTTCTGTGAGATGCCACCCGGTGCATGTTGGATACAGCTTCACAACCGACTTCCACAGGCCTGGTGGCAGAGCGGGACAATGAGCTGTCTGCTTATGTGCTGTGGTGGAAGACAGGAGTCCCCAGCCTTGAGAGGCGCAGAGGGTTAACACCGGAAACCTCGAGGGAGACCTTTCCAGTGGGTCGCAGCAACATCAGAATACGGAGCCTCCAGTGAATAGCCCCTGCCCAGCCATCGGCACAGAGAGGAGGAGCTTGTGGGGAGGTCCTTCCCCAGCAGGGGCCCGCAGGGCCCGCAAGTGACTCAGTCCCAGGTTCTTTGAAAAAGGGCATTTGAGCCACTTTGAAAGCACCTACAAAATCCACTGGAGACTGTTTCCCTACAGGACTTTCAGAAGGGGAGAAAGCCTGACCTTATTTATTCTGGTCTCAACCTACTGGGGCCTGCTAGAGGGATATGTGGAGTTTTGTCTACAGAAAACCTGCTGTTGGCAGTAATGGCTGGACTCAGAGGTTTGCGGTCCTTGGCTTTGCAACATCAAAGGGACATGCCTTAAGGCAAAATACGGCCCATGTGCCACCCATGGGCGCTTCTCGCTCATCTTTGGAGGGTCTGATCATCCTGTGGCTATGGAAGCCTTCCTGCAAACCTCTAGGTCTTTCAGACTGAACACAAAGAACAGTTGCACTTACCCGGCCTCAGCAGCCTATGAGGACCTAGGAAGACCCTGCCATTCTTGGAGGCACCAGACCCGCTAGGTGGCCACAGCCTCCAGGGTCTCTCTGTTGTTGGCCAGACTAGAGCTAGCCATTTGGCTTCTAGATGGTTCTGCAAAGTTGGCCGCTTGGTAACTCCATCCAGGGAGATGGAGCAGGGGCGCGGGACTCCCCAGTGAGACGCAGCCTCTGACCCTACTTGTGGGCAAGCACCTTCCCTGCTTCCTACCCAGAGGCCTGAAAGTCCTGGACAGTAAGGGCCTGCTTGCTATATGGCCACTGCTCGGTGCTGACAGATGTGGGAGCTGCCAGGCCCAGATGGAGCAGGACTGAGGAGTGAGGACCCTGGTCAGGCTCAAGGGGATCAGCATTGTGAGGACCTGTCTACTTTTCTGCTCTGACTCTTCACACGGACGTATTTATTTAATGAGTGTAAAGACGCACTTCTTCCTGCAAAGCATTACGTATCTGTAAAACAGCAATTTTCATTCATTTCATTTCATTCGTTTCATTGAGGTGGCAGCTACAGCAAGGAAGCCCAAGGAGCCACTGGGGTGCAAGAAGCTGGGGCGCAGTGCCCCAGGAGAGGGGTTTAGGAATTAGTGCCTCCCCAAGTTCCAGGACGCAGCTATGTCCCAGGGGTCTCAGGTGGGTCTGTGGTAGCCCAGCAGGGAGATCCAGTCTACTTCAGGAGGGAGTTTGGGGTCAGAAAGAGGTCAGCCCTGCAGCCCAGCTCCCTTGGGGCACCAAAACCACTGTTTCCACTGCTTATGTAGGCAGTGGAACCCTCATCCACTGGGCCCCGGTGGGCTCTGCCTAGACCCTGGGCTGCTTGTTCTACAGTCATATTATCGCCTGCTGATCCCAGCAGGCCCCCACCTTCCCATGGACCCCTGGGAGTCCTCCCCCCCACCCCCACCCCTGCACATCAGCATTTTGGAGACCTGCCCTGTAACCTCTGCCCCTCCTTCAGCCCAGAATCTTGCTGTCACTCTATCTGGGTTGTCGACTGGGCTGGATTTCAATGTTCTCATCGCGATTCCCAGAACTCTGACAAAGGGAATAAATACAAGATGTGCTTTCTGCCTCGTGTCCGGTGGATTGTGTCAGGGTGGTGAGTCCGGCTCCATCAGCCTAGCTGTCGCTCTTGCAGAGCTACCACTACATTCTCTATTCCTCAGGGGACATGGGCAGTCACCCTTGGGGCTTGTTTCAACCCTGGTGCAGAAGCCAGAGGTACCTCTCAGCATCCCATAGAGCCCAGAAAGGTCCCCAGGGGGAAAGGCCTGACCTCAGTGGTCACCTTCCGATAAGTGGACAGGGCAGGTGGCCCCTTGAGCTCCTCATCTCTTCATTGTGTTCTGTGGAGATGGCGTCCGTCTACTGGTCTGTCCAGTTCAGACATTGCTGATAGAGACCAGCCTGGAATGACAGATGTGGTTCTGGAATGTCCAGCCTCAAGAGAAGTTGGCTCCTCTCTGTTACTGCCTGGTCTGCTCCGAGGTGGGTCTGAGGATGCTTCAGCTTGCGGTCTTACGGAGTACACATCCTGGGTCAGCACCAGCTTGACTGATGGATCTCCCTCCCAGGCAATCTTTTAAACAGAGGCCAAGCCTGTGCAGCCAAGGAGGAGGCAGCTGCTGTGGCAATGTGGGGTGATTTCATCCAATGCAGCCCTTTGTCCCATCCACAGCTCGGGGGGAGCCAGGAGCCCAAGGAGGTATAGACTTGTGAAGGCTCTGACTAAAGCCTCTTTACCCACCCTGAGGCTCCCAAAGTTAGAAATCCCCAAAGTCCCCACCCTATGGCTGATCATTGGTAGGAAGTCCCTCTTGCCCCAGAAAGTAGAGAAGAGGCCTTCATGCTGACCCCCTTGCTAGACAGTCCCCTCCCCAAGATCCCTGACAGTCCCTTCAGGCATTCCCACGAAGTCCTCCTGGGGACTGGTGGATTCTTGGCTTTAATCAGCACAGCCCAAGCCCAGAACAGAGCAGGCTCCTGACTTCACCACCAGCCCCCCCTTTCCAATAGGCCTTTAGTCACATGTGGTCACCACACACTGGTTGTCCCCACCTCCCCTTGACAAACACCCGCTCCCCTGCTTTCCCTTTCCAGGCCCCTGACCTTGGAGCTCTTCCCAAGGGCTCCTCCCATCCTCTGAGGGTGTGATTCCAGCATGCTGTGTAGTCGGAGGGCCTGTTCCAAAGTAAGCTGTTGTGGGTAGGAAGCAGGCTATGGGAACTGGTTTCCCAAAGAACTAGGGACCCCCCCTTCCCTCCCCCAGTGCTCTGAGGCAGCCATTGAGTTGGGAAGCTGCAGGCTGGGATAAGGACATAACTTCACTTTTAGCAATGGGGCTGGATAGTCACTCATACATACAGACCCCAGGGCTCTACACTCAGCATCACTCCCAGCCTCTCTCAGTGCTGTGCACAGCAAAAGCCCGGGAGCTTCGTTATCCAGCTGCCCTGTACTCAGTCCCCGGGCTTCATCTGCCCTGTGATGCCCCCTTAGCCAGTCCCTAACACTAGGAGGGAAATATGGTCTTGAGGAACACACACAGGGTCAGACTCCTTCAAGGCGTATTCAGCAGCCCCATCTATAGACGGGCACCACAGACATGGTCAGGTCCCCACGGCCCCCATAAAGGCGTGGCATCCGTCCTCAGGGAGGTTCTGGGGGAAGCCATAGGGAGAAAGACAAGCCTTGATAGAGCGGGCAGACTGTGGGAGCTGTTTGCGACACCACGGTGTGACACAGAAGATGCATGTGGCATGGGAGGAGGGACATGTTGTCATGATTTCCCAGGGCCCAGAGGGAAAATTTGCCAGCTAAGACTTTAGACACAGTGTGGGGAGCCCACAGAAGTTTCCTAGTGAGATCTGAGCTTGCTTTACCCAGCAGGGTTGCATAAGGGGATGGCTGGACCACATGCATGGTTGCTCGGTGTTTGGAAGGATCTGCACTTGGCTATGCAGTATGCTTCTGCCCAGCCCCTTGGCATCGTTATAAAAAGCCCTTTTGAAGAAACAGAAGGGGCCATTGGGTATTGGACCCAGGTCCTCCTGAAGCTATCTGTTTCTGTCTGTCTTATTTCCACTATTTTTCTATCTACAAATTCCTTATTCTTCTCTCCTCCTCATAGGAACCGTGTAAAAGGTGGGAGCTGGCCTCCCTCAACACAGACACCAAGACAATCCACCACACCACTTATAATTGAGAGGAGGAAAGTTGGTTTAAAAAGGTCACTTTGTAACCATGCTGCTGAGCCTGAGGGTTGCTAGCAACAAAGGCCTAAACTAAACATCTGCGAAAGACAGTGGATGAATATCAAGTAACAAAGTAACAGCTTTCTCCCTTTGGGATGGGAGGAGCCCTAAGGCTGGGAGTGAGCAAAAGGACTCTTTCTGGGGCTTGGGTATTTTATCCCGCCCCTAGGTCCTCCTCTTTCCCCTGGTGGTTCTGTTTGGATACCTACCCCGTGCCTTCCCGCTGTTTCTCCTAATGTCTTCTGGGAAAAAGAAGCCACCACCTCAGGCAGCCTGCTTTTGCTCTCCCTGTCTATCTATGTCCCCCTAACTTGCCTTCAGCCCCGCCCCTCCCCCGCCCCAAGAGATAGACACCAAAGACTTTGGGGGAATGGGGAATGACCGCTGCTTCATGCTGAGAGGGGGCAGAGTCTAGGGCATGTCTGTCCAAGAGAGAGGGGGCTCTTATGAGGTAAGCTCCTGGGGCCAGTCCAGGGGTCCGCAGTCCTAGATCCTGAAGGGCATCCTAAGGTCCCCCACTGGGTCCGTTCGGAGTTTAGGCTGTGCCTCATCCCAAAGTATGTGACTCAAGATTGGCATGGAGTGGCTAGATCACACTGTGAGGTTCCCTCCCAGATAACTTCTTGTAACTTGATGAAGTTTTCTGTCTTTTTTCATTCTTGAAAAACACCCAGACACCGTGGGAGACATCAGCCATCAACAGGCCTAGCTCTGACGATCTTTTGCACGTGGGCATAGCAGATGTCCTGGCAGTTGTTTGCCTGGAAGACAGTGCTGTGTGATGTTATCTTAATAAAAGAATGTTGAATCCAAACTATACACATAGTAAATTAACACTGCTTGTGTACATACTATTCAGTGATGGGGCTCCATAAGTTCCTGGATAAACCGTATAGAAAACACAGACCATAGAGTAAGCTGCCATAACCGTGCTTTGGGTTTTGAATGGATGTAGAAAACTCTGGTGCTGGGATTCCCCCACCACACACACCTGCTTTTCTTTATATCATGAGATAAGTAACAGCCACAATGCCTTTACTCTTTGGCCACTTCCTCATTCTTCTCCTTGCTGTTGCAGCATCGGGGGCCAGGCGAACTCAGGAAAGGGGCTCACCTGAGACCCTCCCTAGCTAGACTTGGGGTGATCAACTGCTTGGAAGCCTGTAGCCACAATCCAGTTAGTGGATGCCTGCAAATGGAGGCAGACAGCCTGAAAAACCAACACTCTCTGTGTTTATTTAGGCTGCTTTAACAAGAAGGCTCTGTGAATGTAGGTGGATCAGAATTCTCCCACCATCCCCTCCAAGGAAAACATCCCAGCAGATACTAGAGCCATGCTTCCTGACAAAAGAAAATCAGTTTGTTTGTTTGTTTTTATTTAAATGTCTAAAAGTCTAATTCTGCCTAGTGTTTAAGAAAACAGCTAAGTGGTCACTTTGGAGGAATCTTGGAACCAGTTTGTTCCATCTACAATGAAATGGAGGAGGAGGAAAGAGAGAGAGAGTCTCTGGTCAGGGTTACGGTTTCTCTACCCACATTCCCTGGTCCATCTGGGGTCATCGAGTGGAGTCTGCGCTGGGATGGCTGAGACCCAGCTAGCTGCCTTTCATACTGGCCAGCCAGGTTCCAGAGCTAACACGTTAGCCCTGGTCTAACATTCAGGCCACCGCCATTTGCTCACCACTCTGCCCAGTTTTCAATAGGAACTGGCTCTTCATATCCACCTGCCTTGTGGTCAGTTTTGCAACATCAATGCTAACCTCTGAGTCACCAGCAATGTATCAGTGTTGCATCAAAGCACTTCCCCATGGCGTCATTTAACCAAGAGCGGGTCCAGATTTGAGTTCTCGACTCCATTCTCCCCGTGTCTTACATCCTCCGTCTGGTGTATGAGCTTGAATCTGTAGCCATGGCCGTCTCTCCCCAAGAACTTTATTATTTATTTGTTCTGTATCTTTTAGAGATTTATTTGTTTTATGTGCATTGATGTTTTGGCCTGCATGTATGTCCAGTTTGTAACTGGAGTTATAGACAGTGGTGAGCTGCCATGTGGGTGCTGGAAATTGAATCCAGGTCCTCTGGAAGAGCAGCCAGTGCTCTTAACTGCTGAGCCATCTCTCCAGCCCCTTGCTCTGTATTTATTAAACAGCACAGAAAATATCACATGGGGAAGGAGTGAGGGACACTTTACAGACATCTTTAACAGAACTTTACAAGGGAAGTCACTGGCTCTAACTGACCCTGAATGACTCAGACAACAAACAGTACTACAAACATCATTCTTTTTGTGAACAAATATCCAAATGTTGTAGGCAACGTCTATGGTGGATGTTGATTCTATAAAATTGTTTTCAACCTCTGTTTTTGATGCTTTCAACAAATGATTCACATGCATTGCTCTCTGGGTCAGGGGCATTGAGGGGGAACATAATACAAGATTACAGGTATGCATTAGTTTAGGTTGTAAAGGTAGATTACGTGGGAAACCCTAGGCAAGGAAGGTTGGTTGTTACATTGTTCTCTTAAAAGTTAAACCTCAGACTGAGCACACAGTAGGAGAACCATCTTAGGTGACCTCAGGGTATACTATTAACTCTGGCTGTAAAGTCCAGCAAAAAGTCCAGGCTCTTAGAATATGAGATATCAGCTGGGCGGTGGTGGAGCACACCTATAATGCCAGCACTCAGGAGGCAGATACAGATTGATTTCCGAGTTTGGGGCCAGCCTGATCTACAGAGCAAGTTCCAGGACAGCTGGGCTACACAGAGAAACTCTGCCAGGGGCCATGTCAGAGGAGCAGCAGGTGGCAGCTGAGGTTCAGGAAGTTGGCCCCCCAGGAAGCAAAGCTATGGTGAGTGAAGGAATCTCCCCAAGAGCCTCAGCCTCAGAATGTCTCTTGCGACTGCTGTGTCTGTGCATGTTTGCCGCTGCCGTTTTTTCTCTGGAATCTGGCATGGTGTGAATGGGCGTGGGAGATCCCCACTGCCTGTAATGTAGTGTGATTACCTCGTGAGAACACCCCATTCCACTGGGCATTTTTACCTGTGGATTATTATGAAGAGGACTTCCTCCCACGATGTACTGTTTAACTGAAGCAATGATACAATAATTGTGTTAGTTTAAATAGGATTTTGGTGGTTGAGGGTCTTTAATAAATATAGCAAGGGATTATGATAGAGGCCAGTTTAGTGGGAAAACTAATATAGGTAAAAGCAAGCTTTGGTGTTGCCCCCACCTCTGATAACTCAGATGCTGCAGAGGATAGAAAATGAGAATGAGGAAATGTCACACAGCTAGTTTCTCTTGAGGAGCTGAAGAGACTGTGGCTTAGGTTAATGATTAAGAAAAACAATTGTGTTCCGGAAGTTAAGTTAGCTCAAGTTCTTTTTTAATCTTAATGTCGAGAGATGTGTTCATGGGTTTTGGTGTACATCATAGCTAAAACAAAGCTCTAAATAGTGACTTTAGGTTAGGTGAAGATGTTTTTGTGAATGACTTGGAGGTAAAAAAAAAATCTTGGGGCACAATTTAAAGGCACACTTTTAGTAGCTGAGCAAGGGACTTGTTGAGGTCAGGGAACAAGAACAATGACAGCCTGGCTACTGCTGGCTGATGTGGCTTTTTTGCTAGGATGTGTTGGTGATCAAGGGTGATTATTAATTCCTTAGGATGTGTTGGTGATCAAGGGTGATAATTAATTCCTTGCACCCATTTCTAACTTTAACTTCCTGATATAAAAGAACTGTTGATGAGTGGGTATGCACCCTGAGGCTTTAAAATAGAGATGACTGATTGTTTTTCATATATAAAAGTTCAGATTTGTGCTTCTTCTAAGATTTCTTATAAGATTACCTTTTAAGATAAGTAATAGGCCGGGCGGTGGTAGCGCACGCCTTTAATCCCAGCACTCGGGAGGCACAGCTAGACGGATCTCTTTGAGTTCGAGGCCAGCCTGGGCTACCAAGTGAGTTCCAGGAAAGGTGCAAAGCTACACAGAGAAACCCTGTCTCGAAAAACCAAAAAAAAAAAAAAAAAAAGATAAGTAATAAAGTGGTTGGTCCTTTCTCTGTAACTGCAAAATGTGGCCTGCCAATAAAGGAACTGGCTGAGAAAAATGCTGTGCTTGCTTGTACTCTGATCATCTATAACAAGCTGCTTGGATATGAATGTATGTGAGTTCCAGGGAGAATTTGTTTTTCACCCGTAATATATAAAATGTTTAATCATGTAACAGATATGGAAAACATGTTTTTTTACTTGTATTCATTGTAATCACTCACATAACCACACTGTAATTTTTATACTGTTTGAAAGATGTTGCTGGGGTGTATAAGCTGTAAGGGGAAAAAAATAAAGTTAGTTAGAAGGAAGACGTCAAGAGAGACAGAGGAGATACACTTGGATAGAGGTGAGAAAAGAAAGAACAGAGAAAAATGATGATGGTAAGACCCTAAAGGTGTGTGTGTGTGTGTGTGTGTGTGTGTGTGTGTGTGTGTTTTCCCTTTTTTGACAGCCCCAGAGAGTTAAGTTTTACTCCCTCAGATAGAAAAGTCAAGTCAAGTGGTCAGTTCACTGACTCCATGGATCCCCCTCAGCCCCGAGCTGCTGAAGGCTGCTCCTCACGGCAGCGGTAAAGCCCTATCTATCTCCAAACAGACAGACAGACAGACAGACAGAATCTGAGATATTTTCACCAATGCACTGCCGCTCTTTCCTATTCCATCTCATCACGCAACCACGAGGTCAAGGTTTAAGGTAGAAAGCAGTCACAGAGAAGGCTCATCCTTAACAAAGCGGTCTACAGCCATCCCTAATGAGGAAGGATATCTAATTAGGAGGAATGTTGGGTAATAGTTGCAGGTCATGAGAAATTGAGTCAGGCTATATTGAGTGATTGACCCAAGCCATGAAGAATTGCTTAACCCTGGCTTGATCATTCAGCTCAAAAACAATATGCCGGTATCAAAAACAACTCACCCTACTCCCAGTCAAACCATAAAAAAAAAAAAAAAAAAAAAAAAAAAAAACAGCTGTGACTTCCTGGTAACTACCTATGTGTTGTTCGAATCTTAGATGGTCTTTTAATAAAAAACCCAGAGCCAGATATCAGGTTGAAAGCTGAAAGATCAGAGAAGCAGAACAGCCAGCCACTAGTTCTCACCTCTACGAAATCCTCAGCCTAAAGAGAGAGTTCCTGTTTCCTCACGCCTTATATACCTTTCTCTGCCCTGCCACATTACTTCCTGGGATTAAAGGCCTGTGTGCTTCCAAAGCAAAGGCAAGAGATCTCAAGTGCTGGGATTAAAGGTGTGGGCCGCCACCATCTGGCCCTGTTTCTCTCCTATACTGGCTCAATCTCATGTAGCCCAGGGGGGGGCCTTGAACACACAGATATCCAGACAGATCTCTGCCTCCTGAGTAACAGGATTAAAGGTGTGTGCCACCACTGCCTGACCTCTGAGGTCATAAAGCAATGCTGAGAATAGGGTAGCAATGATACTGAGACTCCCTGTTCACCATGGGAAGCTAGAATCTGAAGAAAGAATCACCCCTAGGTGCTCCAAACATGGCAGTCTGACTTCAGAGCCCCAGCGTGGAACCTCTTCCTGTTCTCCTGACCCTGCAAGAGTGAGTGGTTTCTGTGATATCTAAAGTGCCCCTCTGTTGCTTCCAGAGGCTTCCCTGAAGGCGCTTCCTTTATTGCCAACACTTTGCAGACACTGTGAGGCGCCTAGGAAACACAAGGGGCATGCTACCGCCTCTTAAGCTTCACCCGGCAGGAAACCAGTCCATCTGGCTCTCAGCCCACACCAGGACCTGCTCAAGAATGAAGAGACATTCTATCCTGTTGTTTTTTTACATACTAATATTTCCCATGCAAGGCCACTTTTTAAATCCTCCAGTTTACATTTAGGCCAGGCCCGGGTACATAAGACATCAAGCGTTCCTTTCAGAAGGCCTGTGGGTTGAAGAGATCCCAGTGAGTAAGGATAGAATCTAGGGGAGTCTCTGCATATGACTGCCCTTCTGTACAACCAAAGAGATCCCGAAAGTCTTCCAGGGCCGTCTCCCTGGGAGAGCATCCTCTGGAGATTTAGTCACTTCTTTACTGACATGGGTGTGAGTGTCTGCATCCTTTCCTTCCTCATTAGCAGCCATGAAAGACAGGAAGCCTGTTTGGATTGCTTGAAGTCTCCCCACCCCCACCCCCGAGGCAGGGTTTCTCTGTGTAGCCTGACTGTCCTGTAACTTTCTCTGTAGACCAGGCTGGCCTCGAACTCAGATCTGTCTGCCTCTGCCTCCCAAGTGCTGGGATTAAAGGTGTGTGCCACCACTGCCCAGTGCTTGAAGCCTTTAATATCTTGTGGCAGAAGCAGGTGGATCACTGAGTTCAAGTCCAGCCTGGTCTACAGACCAAGTTCCAAAACAGCCAGGGCTACACAGAGAAACCCTGTCTTGAAAACAAAACAAAACAAAAAACCTCTGGAGTAAATGCTCCCTTTGATCCTCACCACCCCACCCCACCCCGAAATCTGCTCTTTTCCCTCAACCTGTCTGTGTCACAGTGAGGGGAACGTGAAAAGAAAAGCCATGGGTTCTCAGAGTATGATGAGACAGAAACAAGGGCAGGCAGGTAGGAGGTAGAGAAAATCAGGCTCCGGCTGCTGGACAGAGAGCAGGCGTGAAGACCTGCGGCACCCTCATCTCCAGCCTCCACCGTCCCAGGCTGCTCCTCTTCTGCTTCCCGTTGTTATTGGCAGCAGCTGGCCTCGCATCTGGCACAAGCTTTCCAGGTCCCCCCTTCTTAGTGCTAGAGGCACATGGGTGGAAAAAGTCTTGTCTTCTCTAGAAACCAGTAAACATCCAAACGTAGGAAGCTGCGGCTGAGAGCTCTCTCTCTCTTCTCCATGGATTGATAGTTGCCACGCTAGTAGACGGAGGTCCTAGAGCTTACACAGACCCTCCACAGCTGAGCCCATGGCAGCTCTGCCCACAAACACCCCCCCCTACCGCCCACCCTGCTCTTCCATTTTCCTCCCGAATCCACCATCAGTTTGGGGACCTCCAGAACCCAGTATCTTTTCCAAGGCCAGCAGAAAGCTTTGCAGGGACAGAGGGGAACCTCAGCTGTAGAAGGTGTGTGTTTTTGTGCCTGTCTGTCTGTCTGTCTGTGTGTCTGTCTGTCTGTGTGTAGGGAGCATTTGTAAGGTCAGGGCAGTCATTTGCCCTACAGCCCAGGTTCCTGCCACCTCAGCACCTCCCCCAGAGTTCACACAAGATGAGGGCATTTTGAGGCACGACATTCTTACCTCTCCTCTTGAGCACTCCAAGGTAGAGCCTCCAGCAGCCGCATGGGGTCCAGAAAAACAGCCAAAGCCCCTTGGGGGTAGGAGGGCAGCACCCAGGGAAGCTTTCCTATATGGAGACAGACATTTCCCACCTAGTATGCTCAGTGTGAATATCAGGCTTGGGATGACGTTTGTTCTCATGACTTGGGCAGGTTTTGCCCATGTACTAAGAATGAAATGGCTCGGGGGCCGGAGAGATGGCTCAGAGGTTAAGAGCACTGACTGCTCTTCCAGAGGTTCTGAGTTCAATTCCCAGCAACCACATGGTGGCTCACAACCATCTGTAATGAGATCTGGTGCCCTCTTCTGGCCTGCAATCACATATGCTGTATACATACATAATAAATAAATAAAAATTAAAAAAAAAAAAAAGGATGAAATGGCTCAAGAAATGAGATACAGCTGACTAGATCCTCTCACCTCCAGGTGCCCACGTTTAGCTAATCAGAACTTAAGGGCCCGAGAGTGGGGGAGGGGTGAAGAGGACACAGAGCCGAGTGACCCCCTGTGCACCTTTCCCAGCGGCACTGAGTGGGAAACCTGGCCCTAACCACCTTCCTCCCCAGGAGACGATTGGTTCCCTGAGGTCCAGTTTGCCATGTCTCTTGGCTCAGCATAAGTGTCTGTTCTGGTTCTTATGGTGAGATCTCCAGCCAGCAGATCAAAGCCGCCCACTCCATCGGACCCTGCGCCTCTACTCTCCTTATTCTTGGTGGGGGGTGGGTGCTGGTTGGGGGCTTCACGGTAGGAGTTTGGGGGGCCCCCTCTCTGAGAAAGGACCCCTGGAGGGCCAGAAGGTCACAGTCTCTTCCAAGTCTTTCTGCTTTTCAGTCAAGTATACAAACTTGAGTAGAAGTCGTCTCAAATCCCAGATAGATGAGGGTCCCCAAGAAATACAACAGGAATACTGGTGGTCATCTAGGGGATCTAAGGTTGTTCTCTGGGATGGAAAAGAAGTTGACCCTCTAGAAAAGACAAAAGCCTAGCCTGGAGCTTGAGAAAGGAACTGCTTTATCTCCTGGGGTGGAAGGGGCCCAGGAAGCCGCTAAATGGACACTGGCTTGGGAGTTTTTATGTCCTCCCCCCTTCTCCCCTCTCCTTTCTCCCCCCTCCTCCCCCTCCCCCTCCTCCTATAGGTCCTGCTTAGATGCCCACCCACCCCCATGCCTTCCTGCAGTTTCTCCTCACAATGTCTCCAGGAACAAGAAGCCGCCATCTTGGGGAGCCTGCCTTAGCTCTCCTTGCCTGCCTATGTCTCTAACTCTCCGCCGACCTCCCAGTGGCCATGTGCATTTGTTGACTCTCGAGGTCTTGAGTTTACACAGTCCCTTCTGTGTCTTGGAAGGGAACTGGAACCAGGCTAGGAAAGTATAGCCATTGGATGTTGGGGGGCTCTGAGGGCTGTGAGCAGATGTACTGAGGCTCTTTGCTTGTTTGTTTTCTAAACAGGGTTTCTTTGCGTAGCCCTGGCTGTCCTGGAACTAGCTAGCTCTGTAGAGCAGGCTGGCCCTGAACTCACAGAGATCCGCCTGCCTCTGCCTCCTGAGTGTTGGGATTAGAGGCGTGCGGCACCACTGCCTGCCTGGACTGAGGCTTAAGGCAGTGCAGCCAGGAGTGAGAGCACCCCCCCGCCCCACACACACACACAGGCTTTGAGACACTTCATACACTATGCGGAACTGGGCTGAGTGTGACAGTCTCATGGGAGCCCAGATTTGATGGCACCCCTGGTATGAACTTCCAGGGTCAAACTGACACCGGTCAATTGTGATCCACCTCCCCACTCCACACCAGGGGCTGCAGCCACCTCCATGAGGCTGGACTCGAGGACTCTGAGCCTGGGCTGTGGTTCAGAAAGGCCCAGGTGGGCTGTCACATCCTTGCTGGGTGATGGCCTGAAACCAGAATCAGAGACCGGGAGGGACTTTCCGAGCCGCTGAATGGCCGAGGGGCTGTGTGGCTGAAGGAACTGAGCATTTCACACTTTCAGAGAGAGTTCAGTTTAGACCTGGGTGCCTGTCCTGATCAAGATGCTTGGCTTCTGTTTCATAACTGGTTGGCTTCTCCATTCATATACTGATTTGAAAGAGAGAGAGAGAGGAAAAAACAGCTTCCTCTGAGTCAGTGTGACCTGTTCAGGAAGGGCTTATGTCACAATCTTCAGTTTTAGGGCACTTCAGAATCTGCTCTGCAGAGATCAGGAGGAAGCAGTCAGCCTGGGCTCCTGCAGGCCGGGATGGTCCCCTTAGACAGGACAAGCCGGACATCAACTAGCACCCATTACACATTAAGGTCTCCAGTAAAGACAAGGGGTATATGACCAGTAAGGGCACACTGAAGAACTGCTGTGTACAGAACACCCGCTGGGTAAGCCTCTGGCTACAGGCCGGAGAGCAGCCTCTTAGCACGGTGGAACGAGATGGCTGGAACTGTCTTCTTTGAAAACTGGGGACAAGCAATCAGAACCAGCAAGCTTGGGGTCCACGAGGCACCTCACTAGGGACCTCACTCGGAGGGGAGAGCTGGGCCTGTCACTCAGGAGTGAGCGCGGTAGATGTTGAGAGTTCCTGTCTGCTTCTAAGGCCTGAAAGAGGAAGTGGCACTTTCACCAAGCCAGGATCCGTGGAGGACAGGATCTTTCTACAGGGTTCTCAGAGCCTGCCCAGTGTCGTTGGAGTGGGGGCAGTTTCCTGGGTTTCGTTTCCTGCAGAAGTCTGAAGGCTCTGAAAAGTGAGCGACTAGGTATCTCAGAAGACAGGCCTTCTGTGAACAGGGAGGTAGAGCCCATTTGCCTAGCTGGGGAGGGGGGTCCCTGTGAGGTTGTCTGGGAAGTGACCAAATGCTCAGTTTATGTTAGAGCACAGGGCCAGCCTGGGCTAGAAAGTTCATTCTCTGTGGGAAGCCATGAGGAAAAGTCTACACATGTAGTCAGATGTTTCTTTCCTACCCACCAGTTCCCATATAACCTACTCAGAGGCTGAATGCTTGGCCAGTAGCTCAGGCTTATTACTAACTGGTTCTTACATTTTAAGTTAACCCATATTCCTATTTATGCTCTGCCACATGGTGGTGGTACCTTTATTAGCATGGCACGCTCATCTCCTGCTCCCTCTACATCTGGCTGGCAATGCCTCTGACTCGACCCTTCTCCTTCCCAGCATTCCCAGCTTGGATTTCCTGCATAGCTTTGTCCTTTCAATTGGCCAGTCAGCTTGTTTATTAACCAATGAGAATAATACAAATTCAGGTGTACAGAAGGATTATTCCACAGCATACAGATAAGGGACCACTCCTGGATGAGAACTTCAAGTGCCTTTCCTCTGCTATATGGGCTGGGATAAGACAGCCTCCACCTTGGGCCCTGGGGCCCTAGGGAAGGTCTGCAGAATAGAAATTCCCTCAGAGTCCTGGGAATGTTGGTACCTGTTGCCAGCTGGGACCAACTCCTTTCCACAGGGCTCAAGGTGAGTCTTGGAGAGGTTCTGAAAGTGTTTGGCATATGGAGATGGATGAACATTGGTTCTTGTCATATACCATTCTTGCATCCACTGAACTGAGCCCTCAGGTGATAAAGAGGAGACAAGATGTCCAACTTGAAAATGAGAGACATGAATCAGGAAAGTACCCAGGCTTTTTCAGGCCCTCACAAAGTCCTGCAGAGCACAGATGCTTGGAACCAAAGGCTACCTGTCCAGGGCATCCAGGGGTGCTCTGGAATAGGGGAACACACCATGCCTTAGGTGTGCCAGCGTGAGTGGGCTTATCCAGGAGCAGAGCATCAGAAGGCTTATACTCACTCTGTTCCCCGGCAGCTACAGGAGGTCTTGGGAGGGACCAGGCATTAGAATGAAGGTTCTCATGAGTACTGGCCAGATATCCTCCCAGGAACCCAAATCCCAGGAAACCACACCATACTGGATCCTGCAGGATCCCAAGGACAGTGACAGTACAGACTGGCTTTTCCTGAGTGGTCCCACCTTGATGTGACAGAGAAGGGAGGAGGTTGTTCTGACCAAATTTATAATCACCAACGATTACCCAGGCAGAAGTCAGCAGGGCTGGATGTCGGGGAACCTTGACCTTAGCACTTGACCCCAATGCAGATACACCTGTTCTTAGAGGATGCAATGGCAGCCACTGCCCAGGACCAAGTCACAGTGCGTTGCTCGCTGGCACAGTGGTCCTTAAGCAGGGCTGAGCAGTGAGACTAGACTCATCCAGGGCACAGTGAGTGCACAGCACAGTGTTGTTCATGGGGCCCGGGGCTTTGGACTGAACCGTTTTTAAAAACTCATTCATGGATGTCACCTACAGTCCTAAGTAGAGGGTTGTGACTTAGGAAGATGCCCTGGCCAACTGTATAGGGGACCTGACCGATGAAGCTTCACAGGCAAGTGAATGCCAACACCTAGATACAATGTTGGGGCGGTTCCTGGGCCCTGATGGACCTCAGAGACTGATGCAGGCCACAAAGATATATGAAGTAAGAAGGAATTCAGCTGATTATGACAAAGCAATACCTGGAGGAGTTAAGAATTCTTCCAGAGGCTGAGGCCAAGGCTCAAGAAGTCTTGGTGATATTAGCTTTTGATTATTAGCTATGTCCTGCTATGAATTTCTCGTGTGCTATTGTAGCTTTTCCATCATTCATTGGACACAATTTCCCCTCTGCTAAAGGAATATTTAGATAACCTTCTGAGCAGCAACACAGCCAGGATCCCTAATTTCAGGCCTTTCTGTAATTATCGTCATTAGCAGCATCCAGCCAGGACCATTCCCGGATGGACAAAAGTATCTTATCTGAGATAACTTCACAGATTCTCTAAGAACAGACTTAAGCATCCAGACTATCTGTTTGAGAAGGCCTGGCGGATGTGCTAATCAAGATTAACTTTCTCCTTTCCAAAGTCTTATCTCTTGTTTTAGATCCACCCTTAACAATTAACTCAGACCTAAAGGGTTCTTTCTTACAAGTACATCTAACTGTGAGGGAAGTTGCTTGTCCCCACTCTCCACACCCCAAAATAGCAGGAGCAGGGATAGTTTGAAGAGACAAGGGCCAAAGGGATAAAAGGCAGTTTTATTTTCAGAGCAGGGACAGAGAAGAAAAAAGAGAATGGAAGAACTAGATGGGTAAGAGCTGGAGGGGACGAACTGATTGGAAGAGAACTAGATTGGAGGAGAGCCAGATTGGAGGACTAGAAGATAGAATTAGAAGAACAAGATGGAAGGTGAGGAAGAGCCAGATGGGGAAGAACTAGGTGGGTAAAGACGAAATGAGAAAGACCGAGATGGGGCAGAACTAAGACGAAGGAATTAAAATAGCACATGAAGGGAACATAGAGCAGAAAAATGTAGAGAGAATCAGGCAAGAAAGGATCAGTTTATGAGCGCAGAAAGGACGCTGTGTAGAGAGAGAGCTGACTCAGAAGAATAAAGTGTTTGGACTAAAGAGTTTTGTGTACATAGATTTATTAGAGAATCCCTCAGATTAATCCGCCTCTGGTAGCGTTCCTTCTGAAACTCTGACAGAAGGGGCTGGACCCTGATAACTTCCAGTAAGAGACCATAGAGCGGGGTGGGCTGGGAAATCTGCTCTCCAAACCAAACCGAAGAGAACACAGCCTGGTTTGCTATGTCCGCCAACTGTTGTGGTAGAACTTGGCACACTCTTGGAGGGCACCTGAGAGCTGCCAGCCGGGCCCTAAGTCCTGTAGTCACTATTGCCAGGAGGTGCTGGGCAGGGGATGGACTGATGCAGGCAGGCACAGGGCCGGTGTTCTTTTGTAAGTGGCCACTTGCTTGGACCAAGCCCCAAACCCTATTGTTTTCTCAGGAAACAGCCCTAGGCTCTGGGCATGCAGAGTCTGCGGCTTGGATGACACCCCACTTGATAAAGAGGCTTTTCATCATTTTGGTTGAAAAGCAAAACAAAACAAAAATCAAACAAACTTTTTTTGTAGGGCTGGAGACGGCTCAGCAGTTAAGAGCACTGGCTGCTCTTCCGGAGGACCTGGGTTTGATTCCTGCACCCACATGGCAGCTCACAGCCATCTATAACTCCAGTTTCTACACATACATACACACAGACAAGACATCCACACACATAAAATAAAATAATTAAAAAAAAAAAAACAACCAAACAAAAAAGCCCAAGACCTTCTTGGTTTTGACAGTTTCTATTGACATTCCACTGAGGGCCCCAAGTTTGTTCTTAGGAAGCCCAAGATCCAGGGTCTTTCTCTTCTATCCATTTATTCACCCCTCCAGCACTCATTCACACCACACTCATTAACTAGTGAGTTATTAGTTCATCCAGCAGTCACTCATTCATGTAATATTCATTCACCTCCCATCCATTCATCACTCATCACAATTCATTTGCTCATTCAGCACTTCCACCTACATCATCCGTTCAGCATTCTTTCATGCCCATTCATTCATTCATTCAGTATTGTTCTAGATATTGGAGATGTAGGACAAATACAAGTGTCAGACCAGTCAGAAAATATCAGGTAAGCCAGGGGACACCAGCTCTAGAGAACATAATAGGTGACAGGCTAAGCTGCAGCATTACTGTTTCCTGCGGGGGTTTCTGAGAGATGATGTTGGTGAAAACTTCCTTCATCAGCTCCTGTCCTGGGGATGAGAACCGCTAGGAGTCTGACATTCATACCCTCGGCTGTGGAGGGATGCCTGACTAGAGATCTGGGAAGAGACTTGCCAACAGACAGACTCCCAGAGCGCTGGCCAGGCATGATGGAGAGGCAAGAGTTCATGCGGGGAGCTGTGGAGACATGCTGCGATGAGGCAGGGCTACCTGGGCTGAAGTCTCAGCCTTGCAGATGGAGCTGCTCCATCAACCACACCCTGGGCTTGGCACAGGACTCTCCTGCTGAAGGGACACTAAAATGCCTACTACTCCTAACCTGATAGGGATGCCCGCCCACCAAGGACTGCTCGCTCTTTTCCTGTCCACGTCCCTGGAACAGGTGTTATTTTGCTAGCTCCTCAGCCACAGTGGTGTGAGCTCCTTGACTGTGGGCGTGCTGTACCCACCTCATCCCTTTAATGACTGGTGCTTCTCTGTGGCTTTGCCACCAACACAGGCTCCAGATTCTTAAGCATTCTGGAACGGGCACTGTGCTCTGGAAGGGCATTGGTCAGGTACTGTGCTGGGGGCAGCAGGCCCTGGGTTCCTTTCTGAAGTCACCATATCCAGCTGGTGGAAAGGTCAAAGTCTCAGATTACTCATAGCCTTAGGTCTACCTACCTGAGGGCTGTACTGAACTGCACCATGGTGGGTGGTGGTGGGCTCTAAGCCGACCACTGTGTTCCCCTGGAGAACAGATGGGCAGCCAGAGCCTGTAGCTCAGCAGGGGCCCGGGAATTTCCTCAAATCTGTTGACTCTTGATGATGTGACAAGGCTTGGAAACTACCTGCTAGTGTCTCAGGTATGAGGCTATGTGCCTGAGCAGGTAGGTATCTGCGCAGGTGGGCATCTGTGCAGATGGGTGTCTATACAGGTGGGCACCTGTGCAGGTAGGCATCTATGCAGGTGGGCATCTGTGTAGGTGGGCGTCTGTGCAGGTGGGCATCTGTGCAGGTGGGCATCTGTGTAGATGGGTATTCTGCAGGTGGACATCTGTGCAGGTGGGTGTCTGTGCAGGTGGGTATCCATGCATATGGGTGTCTATGCAGGTGGGCGTCTGTGCAGTTGGGCATCTGTGCAGGTGGGCATCTGTGTAGATGGGTATTCTGCAGGTGGACATCTGTGCAGGTGGGTGTCTGTGCAGGTGGGTATCCATGCATATGGGTGTCTATGCAGGTGGGCATCTGTGCAGTTGGGCATCTGTGCAGGTGGGCATCTGTGTAGATGGGTATTCTGAAGGTGGATATCTGTGCAGGTGGGTGTCTGTGCAGGTGGGCATCCTGTAGGTGGGCATCTGTGCAGGTAGGTGTCTGTGCAAGAGGATGTCTGTGCAGGTGGGCATCCTGCAGGTAGGCATCTGTATGAAGTGGGCATCCTGCAGATGAGCAACTGTGTAAGTGGACACCATGCAGGTAGGCAACTGTATAAGTGGTCACCTTTCAGGTGGGCACCTGTGCATGGGTATCCTGCAGGTGGGCACCTGTGAGGTCAGCATCCATGCAGGTTGGCATGTCAAGGTATGGAAGTAGGTATTCTGCAGGAGGGCATGTCTACAAGAGGGCATTCTTCATGTGACCACCCTTGTACCACACATCCCTGCCTTGAGGAACCACATTTTCTGTCTGTCACCGCCACCGCCACCTCAGGTCCTCACATCCTGCCTCTATCAAGCTCCCATGCTAAATTCACAGTAGCCAGTCCCCCGCAGGGCAAGGCCAGCCTGTCAGGGCGCTGCAGCCGATCGGTGTCCACCACTCCTTCCCCTGCAATCAGAGAGGCCTTCTCCTTAACTTCTAGGTGTCTCTTCCCTTCATCCGCTCTGAGAGTCCCCTCCAGCAGGGACCCACCCAGCTCCTTCAGGCCTGAAGGCCCCTGGGAAACCTTCACTGAGGCTCCATCCAGCTTTACTTCACAGAGAGTGAGGTGACAGATCTCACTCGCTGGAGGCTCAGGCCCAGTGAGTCACCCAGGCATGGTATTCTTCATGGCCTTAGGGACGAGACACTAGTCAACGTAGAGCTGGGCCAGCTGGCCCTGCAGACACGGTGTTTTATGATCTACAGCTCCTGGAGCAGACCTGAACTTCAGGAGAAGAGCAGGAAGATGGGGCGTGGAGCGGACAGCAAAGAACTTCTGTTTTGGGGAGGGGGAAGAGCCTTCCACCCTGACTCAGTCACCCAGTCACGCTGCAGGTGTGGCTGCTCTATGCGTCGGCCAGCTGCCCTGTCTGCCCTGTCTGCCGTGAAGCCCGGGTGGTGTTGGGATGAGCGCAGGAATGAAAAAGCACAGGAGGGATGGGTATCCCCAGGTGGCAGGTCCCTTGGGGACAAAGGCTGAATCTGTCTCAGGCTCCCCACCCCAGAGGTCTCCCACCTTGAGGCCAGGGTCCATGTGGCGTCCGTGCCATTAAGCACTCAAGAGGAAATAGAAAACAGCTGTGGCGTGTCTGTGTGTGGGTGGCCAGGAAGACATGGGGGCAACAGCCCAAGGGATGCTGGGCTCATAGCTCAAAGAGCAGGGTAGCTGGGTGGCCAGTCCATTTCTGCCCAAGGCTCTAGGAGGCTTGGTGAAAAGGAGTGGCCTTCCCAGAGTGTCTGTGGAGGTGAGGCGATGCGGCAAGTTAGAAGGCCTGGAACAAAGTGAGCCTCCAGAGAGAAAAGGGCAGGGTTCCGAACATCCAAGGACAGAGGGCTGCCAGTCAGCTATGAACATACAGCAAAGGCCTATTGTGAGGGCCCCAGTGGCCAGAGCCTCTGCTGATCACCGCCCAGGGCCACCAACCAATGGGGAGGCCTGGGCAGGGTGTGGTGAACCTGATGCGTTACCTGTAGGGGCACAGAGCCATCCACATGAAGAGTGACCCTGTCTGTCCAGGCTGACACCTGGTCATGCCTGTCACCGCTGTTTCCTGAGTTTACCCGTGCATGTCTCCTCTGAAGCCGCACATCCGGGGGCTTCCCCAGACCCGAACCAACTTGCTCACAGGACCGTGTCCCTTTCGGTTTGAATGTCGCTGTGTCCCGTGGGAGCCACACCTCCTGTGAGCACACTGGTTTCGCTTTCTTACATCGTGCCTGGGTAGGTCAGGGTGATGTATTCGTTACTGATGGAAGCAAGTAAGAAAGGTGGCTTTGTTGTTTTTTTGTTTGGTTGTTTGGTTGTTTGGTTTGGTTTAGAAAGGGGCTTTTTGGTTTACAGCTCAAGTTCATGGCAGGGAAGGGGACAGCAGCCGGAGCGTGAGGCAGCCGGTCATCCGCAGCCACAGTCAGGAAGCAGAGAGAGGGATGCGGGTGCGCAGCTCTCTCTCCTTTTTATGAAGTCCGGGACCCCAGCCCGTGGGATGGTGCCCCCCACATTCAGAGTCTGTCCTCCCATCAAAACTAACCCAGTCTAGAAAGTTCCCAACAGAAGTGCGCAGAAGCGTGTCTCCTAGTGGATAATCAATATTAACCATGACGTGTGGACCCAGGAGTTCCCACTTAACCACCTCTCAGTTATTTGCACTAAAAGATAACCTTTGAAGAGAGTGGATCATGCCTGTCATACACACAGACTAGGGGTGCTTCTGTGGCAGAGACTTCATTTGGCTCATTTTTAGGGAGGAACCTGGTCAGAGATGTGAAAAGAGCAGTTTACAAGGAATACAGGAATATGAGTATTGCTTAGAGCAGGGGTTCTCAACCCATGGGTCACGACCCCCACAAGGCCGCATATCAGGTATCCGGTATCCTGCATACCAAATATTTACATTACAATTGCTAACAGTATCAAAATTACAGTTATGACGTAGCCATGGAATAATTTTATGATTGGGGGGTCACCACGACATAAGGAACTGTATTAAAGGGTCGCAGCATTAGGAAGGTTGAGAACCACTGCCTTAGAGCTAGGTAGAGATGCTTTCCTCCTGCTGGGCATCTCCTTCTGCCTCAGCTGGGAAGGCTTCTGGTTCTCTGGGGACATTCCCAGCCACCATGTCCTGTGCTTGCTGGGACTCTGCCCCATTTACCCTACACCCTCCTGCAGCCAGTGCTGTGGTGGATGGGCCATTCTCCCCCAAGCTCACCGTGTCCCTGAAGGAAGACCTACTGGTCTCACCCCTGCTAGGCTAACCCATTTTTAGGGACCTGTGGTTGAAAGAGTCTGGAGCCCAGACCCAGCCTCTGGGCTGATGGAAGGATACCTGATGAAAAGGAGGAGGAGGAGGAGGAGGAGGAGGAGGAGGAGAAGGAGGAGGAGGGAATGAAGTGGTCCCCAAGCTTGAATGGCTCAAAGTGGAAGAGGCTGGACAGGCATCACCGTGTGATTGAGAGAGGCCTGGCAGAAGAGACAGCATGGGTGGGTGGGGTGGGGTGGGGTGGGCAGTGCTGCAGCAGCCACCCAGCAGACGTGGGCAGCGGGGCTGGGCTGGCCACTGGCCCTGGGGCTGTGTGACAACCATGCTGATTGTCACTTGACAGATGAAGAGTCTTTGGGAAGGTCTGTGAGGGATTTTTCTAGATTAGGTTAAGAGAGGTAGGAAGACCTGCCTTAACTGTAGGCAGTACCATTCTATTTGCAGTGGTGGGGATGTGTGGGGGTGGGGAAGTGCGGGGGGGGGGGGTGTCCTGGACTTCATAAGAAGGAGAAAGCAAGCCAAGAGCCAGCATTCATCTTTCTCAGCTGCCTGACTGCAATGTGGCCAGCGGCGTTAAGCTCCCGCCACTGTGCCCTTTCCTCCATGATGGACTTTATCCCCGCAAACCGCGAGCTGGAATAAACCCTTCCTGCTTTAAGTCGCTTCTTGTCAGGGATGTTGCCATAGCAATGAGAAAAGCAACTAATCCAGGCACCCTCTGTCCTGCAGGGTGGGAAACCAGAGCCCACTCTCCATGGCCACCTGCGGGCCATGCGGGTGACAGTCCCTGGGGACTGGGACTCCTGACTATAGCTGGCCTGTGTCAGGAAGCAGGTGTAGCCTGGAAGCACCCACTCTTGGGACGGTTGGACAGCAGACAGCATCTGGATCCTTTTTCTGAGGCTCCTACCTTAAGCCCCTATTGCGGTCAAGGGCTAGGCAAGCGCTTGATCAGCATCGGTGTGACCCAAGGTGCTGGGTGGTTTTACTTGGCCAATTGGCCAAGCAGACTGAAGTGGGCCAGCAGCTCAGAGGACATCCTAGGATGTACGGGTTGTGAAAGCAACTGACCTCCCCTAAACTCAGAAGCCATTGTACTGGAGCCAAGGATTTATTCCCCAGAGAAAGACATTCCAAGTTTGCACTCTTGATTTTTTTTCCCATTAAGGCCTTGTGACCATGGCTCCCAACAAAGAAAACAAAAAACCCTCCCCCTACCCCACACAGCTTGGTATCCACCAAGCCCAAATCTCTCCTAGCAGAGATCTGTTTGGCCATCCATCCGCAAGCATTTGTTGAGCGTCTGCTACATGCTAGGCAGAAAGACCAAGAGGCAGGTGTTTATAATCTCTGGTTCAGGGAGGCCACGCCTAGCCCAAAGCCCTGAAAGGAAGTCCAGTGCCAGCATAAGCAGAAGTCCCAGCCTCTTCACACTGCGCCACGGCAGTCCAGATGCCCAAAGGGACAGCTTGTGTCATGGAGGACTCATCGGCCTGTGTGGTTATGCAAGGGCCAGAGGGCCTGAGAGCAGGGCTCCTCATCTCTGCTCCCTGGAGACTAGCAGCCTGTTAGTGGAAAAGGGCAGACTAAGGAGGGAGACTGGTGGCCCAGAATGGAGCAGGAGCCACCAGGCTGGGGCACAGTGAAGACAGTAGGATGTGGGGGCGGGGGGCAGGTGGTGGAGAGTACTTCTGGGAAAGAAGTAGGGAGCTGGCTCCAGGAGAAGAGCAGGCTTCTCTGCCCTCATATTGACAAATGTCCCTGTGCAGGGGAAGCACCTGTGTGGGGAGGCGGCATGCATCTGCTCTCTCTTCCTGAGGGTCCTTCCTAGAGTTCCGAAGGCTCCAACTGTGCTCTGGCCTCTGGTCATGACAAGGAGTTTGAAGGGACCAGAACTCTCGGTGGATCTTGATACAGCCTCTGTAACGGGTGCTGTGAAACATGGACTTGCCTGCTCATCACACAGGGAGTGGCTGTCTGGACACCCCTGACATCATGTCATCCCGTTCAAGGCTGAAGGATCTGAGTCCCTTACAGTCATGGGTCAGTGTCCCATTCCGGATCTCCCAAAGGCATCCGAGAGTCTCCAGGCATTGTTTCTAGCTAAGTAGACACCTCACGGAGACTGAGACCCTGTTGAAGCCTCAGGCACTCTCAGAATCTCCTCATAGAGACAGGACTGAGGTAGTGATGGAGCCAACCACACAGGACCAAGCCATCTCTGGCCCCTTCCTCACCCACTCCTCTGTCAAACATGCAGCTCATGTGGTGCCTGAAGTTAAAAAGCTAATGCCGAGTGTGTGTGTGTGTGTGCTCTCCACTTCTGACAGAGCCACACGATGGTTAGAATCCTTTCCTGCCTTCTCATAGACACTCACATTTGCTTTCCTTGGGGTAGGTGGCTGGACCTGAAGTGTTGGAAGCCCCAGCGTGCATCGGGTGCTGAACCAAAACTCTGGTTCCCTCCACGCTCATCAGAATCTCCATTCATGGATCCCTACTCTGCCATGCTTCCAAGGTTGCTGAAGAGGTGACAGTCCTCGCCTAGCCACTGGGGTTTCCATCCACACAGACTGGGGTGCAAACATCAGGAATGCAAACATCCTACACCTTTGGAGGCTGGAAGGTCAAGGCCAAGCCAAATGGCTGGCAAGGGTTGCCCCCTGTGAAATTGTGTCCTACAGACTCCAGAGTCCAACAGAGAAACAAATGCCCTAGATCTTTGATCAGCTCACTAACTCTCTATCCAGAGGGCTTCTCCCTTCTGACCTCATCACTCACGAGGCCCTCACCTCCAAATACTACCCCATTAGGGGCAAGGATTTCAACATATGAATTTTGGGGACACAGACATTTGGGCTGTGACAGCAGGTCCTTTTCATGAGCAGGATGAACACAGCTCCTTGTTCAGGGGTGTAGATGCCCTCCCCCATTCCAGCCCCGTCAGAAAGTTCCAGAACCCAACAGTCCTTACTGCAGGGTCATCAGAGGGCAGGGGCCAGGGTAACGAGGGAAAGAATGCCATTGGACAGACGAGAAGAAGCCTGGACAAGAACTTGGGGAGATTGAAATGCCATTGTCACGAAAGCCCATTGGACAGACGATGAAAGCAAGCCAGTCCTTCTGACAGTGGAGAAGGAGGAGGAAAGACCCATCTGGGAGGCTGATGCTCCCATGTAAACACCCCAGCTAGGGGAGCAGGCAGATTTGGAGCGGAGGCTGTGTGACATAGTCTGAGCGTTCGCAAAGCTCTGTGTGTTGAAATTTCATCTTCCCTGGAAGGCAGGGCCTGGGAAGGCGACACCTGGGTCGGTCCCAGGATCGGATCCCAGTGGTTTCCTAAGAGGAGGGAGAGGGAGAGGGCTGGGGTGTAGCTCCGTTGGCCTGGTGTTTGCTCAGCTGGCATGAAGCCCCTGGTTGGTCCTCAGCCCTGCCTGAATTGGGTACAGTGGCGTATGCCTACAATTCCAGCACTCAGGAGGATCAAAGGCCCAGGTCCTCCTCAGTGACTTATCAAGCTGGAGGCCAGACTGGGACACATGAGACCTTGTTTCAGAAAGAGAGAAGAGAGAGAGAGAGAGAGAGAGAGAGAGAGAGAGAGAGAGAGAGAGAGAGAGAGAGAGAGATATCACATATCACATGTGTGCGCACACGCGCACACACACATTCACTGTCACTGTCTCTCACCACACAATGCTCTGCATCACCTTGGGCCTCTGTCAGCAAGAAAGCAGCCACCAGATACATGAGCCACAAGAAATCTTTCAGCACCAGCCACCCTGCCACAAACACCCAGTGTTTTATTAGAGTAAAGCTTGCCTAGTATATGCAAGTATGTGGGGCTCCGCAAAGCTGAGCAGGCAGGGTTTAGAAGCAGAGAGAGCCTCGGGTTTCTAGGTGAGGGGCAGGCAGACAGCCCTTGATGAAGAATACTCATGCAAGTCCACCAGACACATCCGTGAATTTCAGAGCTGCAAGAGAGAGCAAAGAGACGCTGAAAGATTCTGAGAACCGGTTCATAGGTTTGGGTTGAGGAGAGGGGAGGGACTGTTCCCCAGGACTGGGGCTGTTGGGGCCGTTCAGACTCCCCAAGAAAGGCTCATCTTCAACCAAACCTTCTGCCCAGTGTGTGAGCGCATTTAGGCCTTAACAGCCAGTAGCAAACTGGAAGAATGTCCCTCCTACACACTTCTAAATGACCCTTGAGGACCTGCTTCCGCATAGCGAGGGGGACCACAGATGTTGTGAGCCCTGAAGTCCACAGGAGGCAGGACAGGTACACCAGAAGGCACCTTCTTCTCCAACAGGGGTCAAAGGGCGCTGGGAAGAGGCCTTGAAAAGTAGGACATGAAGAGACCGCTGAGGCTGAACTGTGCCCACTAAAAGGATCTTTAGAGGCTGAGGTGAGGTAGCCCTGAATGGACCGATGTCCTGTAAGGGAGAGGAAGGGACATTTATAGAGACAGTAGCCACAGCAAGCTGGAAGGTTCTCTGGATGATGCAGACACGTGTGTTGGAGGCAAGGGGTGTCTCTGGATCTTCAGTGTTGCCTGGGAAACAAGCACGCCGAGCACCCTGGCGCTGCAGGGTGCCATGGGTGGTGACTGTTCCAGTCCAGGCTGGAAAGTTGTTTATCGAGTGCATGTGGGAGATTTTTATCTTTGACTTATATGCCACCATGCATCACTTCTGCTTTCTGCTAAAAAGCCTCAGGAATGGTAATTAATGAACCGGATCTCACCACTACCAGTCCAAGGAATGCTGTGCATGCAAAGGAGCATGTGGGACTTCGGTTTGCTCACCTAAGTGGGTCCAGCACATCCCCTGAGAGCTGGGGACTTGCTCTCCCCTCAGGATCGCAGAGGGATTCTTGGATGTGACCCAGCCCCCACCCACTCAGCTAGTCCCAGTGGTACCTTGTGTGCTTTCCTTGCCTTCTGGGGAATCCCCGGGGATGGCATATGCCTGGACCTCGGTGGGACCTGTTCCCAGGGCCTTTAGCAGTGACCAAACCAAGGGGACATCCTACAAGGAAGGAGCGCCTGCCCTCCCAGAGACATTTCAATAGTAGCCGGCCAACAGTGATAACCTCTCAGCCTTTCAAGTGGCCAGATAAACATGACCGCAGGCTTGGGCTGGAGGCCACTGTTGTGTTGCGAGGATTCGTAAGCCAAAGCTGTGAGCTGAGAGCCAGATGTGTCCTGTCTAAGTGCACTACCATCACCATCCTTCCCAGGCTGCCCAAGAGCATTGAGTGGCAATTTTGACAAGAGTTGAGTTTCTAGTTGCAACTGTAGTGAATGTCCACCATTCAACAGCTCCCAGGGCAAACGCCCCAAGTCAGCCTTTGTAGGGAGACACGCTCTGGGCAGGTGGGGGGGGGCACTTACAAGGTCCAAGGCAGTCACTGCTGTGCCTTCCTTAGCACGTGGGGATCTGCTGTGTCCCACGGCTCTGGCCTTTCCTCCTCCTCCTCCAGGGACAGCATCCCAGCATCCTCTTCTCTTTTCTCCTTGTGTAATCTTTCTGGCACTGAGCCTCCCTGCCGTCCTCCTGGGAGGACACCAGCCACCTGAATTACCCAGCTAACATCCATCCCCAAATCTCCAGGGGATCCTATCTACAGCATCCTCTTCTGTAGGATCTCAGATTCTGGGGTGAAGTGTGGACTGTGGATCCACCTGGTACAAATAAATCCTACGTCACCTTGAAGCTGTGTTCCCTAGTGACATCTGAAAGTGAGAATGAGAGAGAAGGAAGGAGTAGTGGAGGTAACCCATATAAACACTTAGACAGTGTGGCTCAGGGCTACCATAGGAGCCGGGGTACAGGGCACACAGTTTCTGTGGGTGCTTTAGATCGCTTCTTTTGTTTTTTGTTTTTAAATAAGTACAGAGGCCTTTCACTGCCTGGGGACCAGCCTCCAGCAGCACAGGGCTTGAAGAGAATCCACAGAGTTGGCACACTAAGACTTTTTTATCTGAGGGGGTTAAGGGAAAAGACACACTCTCTCTTGATGGCTTCCTTCTTTATTCTTCTGTATTCTTCATTCTGTGTCCTATATTCTCTTTTCTTATCTCTATCCAGAAATGTCCCTTCTGTCTCTCTTGATCAAGTCTTCTTTCTAATTCTATCTTTATTCTTCCCTAGTTTCTCATTCTTGATGTTTTCCCTCTAATTCTTTCTAACTATCTCTCTATTCTTTCCCTTACAGGTTATATACCCAGCAAAATCTTTCAGGCAATATAAAAGGTACAATGTGGTTATATTCTACTTTTCAAGTGAATGATTACAATGAATACAAGTAAAAAACAGAATGTTTTCCATAGCCCATGACATGATTGAACATTTTACGTATTACAAGTGAAGAACAAATTATCTCAAGAACCCATGTACATTCACACTCAAGCAACTTGTTTTAGACTAACAGTGTAGGCAAGCAAGGTGTTCTTTTATTGGCAGGCTGCATTTTGTAGTTACAAAGAAAGGACCAAATCCTTTACTTATCCTGAAAGGTAATCTTAAAAGGAATCACAACCTAAACTTCTTTACATGAAAAACAGTCAGCTCTACTTTAAATCTTTAGGGTGTATACCCACTCATCAATAGTTTTTTATATCAGGAGATTGAGGGCAAAAATAGGTACAAGGAATTAATCATCACCTCTCATCATCAACAAATCTTAGCAGGAAAGGCATGTTAGCTAATGATAACTGGGCTGCTTTGTTCTTGTTCCCTGACCTTAACAAGTTCCTCATTCAACTATGGACCTTTCTAAAATTTTAGATTGTCTTCTTGGGTTTTCCACCTCAAAGCTATTTGACAAAAACATCTTAGCCTAACTTTTTAAGTTATTTTCAAAGCTTTGTTTCAGCTGTGATGCACCCTGAAGACTGTGAACACATCTCCCAACATTAAAAGAATTTAAACTAGCTGGGCTACTAGGACTCAGTTATTTTTCTTAATCATTAACCTGAGCCACAGTCTATACTGCTCCTCAATAGAAACTCACGTGTTCTAGCTGTGTGACACTTCCTTGTTTTATTTTTTAATCATCAAAACTCTGTTTAACATTATTTTTATCAATTGTACAGTACAGCTTAGGAAGAAACCATCTTCTAATAGTCCACAGGCAAAAATGCCCAGTAGAACGGGATGTTTCCATGAGATAAACACACTACATTACAGGCAGTAGGGATCTCCCCACACCCATCCACACCATGGCAGATACCAGCGAAAGATGGCAGCAGCAAATACAGGAAGGCACAGCAGAAGCAAAAGACACTGGGGGTCTACAGTCTTGGGGGCCTTGCCTATCCGAGATTTACCCATCAGGGTTTTTTTTTTTTGGTAGGCCAATCCCCCGAAGTCAATTGCCATCAGCTGCTCCTCTGACATGGCCACTGGCAGACGCCAGAGAGTTGGATCAGGATTAAGATTGCTAGTTGCTCTTACAGAAGATTCAAGTTTGGTTCTGAAAACCCATGTTTGGCAACTCACAACTACCTCCAGCTCCAGGGGATTTCTCTCTCTCTCTCTTCTGGACTCTGCAGCAACTCCAACACTTAAAAAAGATTGTTTTGAATTATGCGTGTGTGTGTATGTGTGTGTGTATGTGTGTGTGTGTGTGTGTGTGTGTGTGTGTCTGTGTGTGTCTGTGTTGTGTGTGTGTGTCTGTGTTTGGGTATGTGCACATGAGTATGGGTACCTTTGGAATTCAGAAGAAAGCACCAGAGTTCTGTGCTGTTGCATTACTAAAAGCCAAAGCAATGCAGTGAGACACTCAAGCTGCTGTCGCAGCTGGGTTTCCAGCCCAGTGCACATGCATGCATGTGTACACGAGTGCATATGTGCAGTGTAGCAGCTGGAGTTGTGCACACCCTGCATGCTGCTGGGCTGTGTACAAGACCTGGTCAATGTGTGATGTTTCTGGAAGCTTGAGTTTACATGTGGACACAAGTGGACAAGCAGATCTGAAGTTTCTTGGCCATGTTTGATTTGACCTCAGTGATACGGGAGGCATCCCCTCACTTGTGAGGCAACGTGGTGAAGCTCTCTTCATCTAGGACAAAAACTCTGCAGCTCCCTGCTGTCTATGAATATATATATATATATTCATGTATTCACATACATATTCATGTATTCATATATATATATATATTTGAGGTGCATAGAGAAAGGATGGTCTTGTACTGAGCAGAGTTTAGTAAGCATGATGGAGCAGACGGCACAGGTTGGAATTCCACTTGGGAGCAGGTGTGTCTGTCCCTCTGTCTACACAGGAACTCCTGACAGACAGCTCAACAGAGCCTTCTAGTTGGCATCTCAGATGCAAAGCCAGCCATCACCACTGCACGCATCTGCTGAGAGGATCCTCTGGAAGTCAGGAGCTTCCAGTGGTGGTGTGAGCAGAAGATCCTGGCACAGCCTCATGTGACTTCCATAGCTGATGAAGACCTCAGGGCCTTCGTATGTCCTGTTCAATTCTTTTGCTTCTACAAAACCCTTTCATTTCCACTTATAATGCCAAGGTGAGGGGCCGGCGTCCAGTTTCAGAGTGCTGCTGCTCTTCTGGAGTTTGGTTCTGCAATCATGTTGGCTCACAACCACCTGTACCTCCAGCTCTAGGGTATCCAAAGTTCTCTCCTGGCCTCCAAGACCAACAGCCACCATCACAGTGACTGGCCTAGGACATTAGCCACCATCACAGTGACCAGCCCAGGACACCAGCCACCATCACAGTGACCAGCCCAGGACACCAGCCACCATCACAGTGACCATCACAGGACACCAGCCACCATCACAGTGACCATCACAGGACACCAGCCACCATCACAGTGACCAGCCCAGGACACCAGCCACCATCACAGTGACCAGCCCAGGACACCGGCCACCATCACAGTGACCTGCCCAGGACCAGTCACCATCACAGTGACCAGCACAGGAAATCAGCCACCATCACAGTGACCAGCCCAGGACACCAGCCACCATCACAGTGGCCATCACAGGACACCAGCCACCATCACAGTGACCAGCCCAGGACACCAGTCACCATCACAGTGACCAGCCCAGGACACCAGCCACCATCACAGTGACCAGCCCAGGACACCAGCCACCATCACAGTGACCATCACAGGACACCAGCCACCATCACAGTGACCATCACAGGACACCAGCCACAATCACAGTGACCAGCCCAGGACACCAGCCACCATCACAGTGACCAGCCCAGGACACCAGCCACCATCATAGTGACCAGCCCAGGACACCAGCCACCATCACAGTGGCCAGCACAGGACACCAGCCACCATCACAGTGGCCAGCCCAGGACACCAGCCACCACCACAGTGACCATCACAGGACACCAGCCACCATCACAGTGACCAGCCTAGGACACCAGCCACCACCACAGTGACCATCACAGGACACCAGCCACCACCACAGTGACCAGCCCAGGACACCAGTCACCATCACAGTGACCATCACAGGACACCAGCCACCATCATAGTGACCAGCCCAGGACACCAGCCACCATCATAGTGACCAGCACAGGACACCAGCCACCGTCACAGTGACCATCACAGGACACCAGCCACCATCACAGTGACCAGCACAGGACATTAGTCACTTTTCACATTGACCAGCCCAGGACACCAGCCACCATCACAGTGACCTGCCCAGGACATCTCCAAGTAAACCATCAGTGGTTTGGCCCAATCCAGGCTTGTCTCTCAGCTAGTCAGTCTAGCCCATCTTGCCTGCTCCAGTAAGCCTTTGGGACTCTGGGCTCCACCCTCTAGTTCCTCATAGTTTTCCCCATACAGCGCGTGTGTGGGTTTCCAGGCCCGGGCTCCATCTTTTACCTCTGTCCCCTCCCTGTGCCTTGGTCTGCACTCATGGTGAAGGATGCCAGGGAGTGTGGAGGTTCATGAATGCCTGGCTTCTCTCCTGGACAGGAGCCATGGACACACACACACACGTAGACACACAAGACCACCACAGTGTCGGAACAGAACACACTGACAGTACTGCCAGTCGCCCAGATAGGAATGAAAGAGTAGGAGGCAGGCAGAAGCGGCCAGCTGGCTTAAGACTGCTAAGAATGGGTGGAATCTTCAAAGGACAACAAAGCTCAAGTGGTTGAAGTCTCCTCATTTTTCTAATCTTTATTGTGAGCGCTAGGAGCTGAGCGACAGCGGCAGGCCAGATAATGACCATCTGGTTCGGATTCTTAGGGCTTCTGGCACGCATCCATCCAGTGCTCTGACTGTCTCCAAGAGAGCTGACTTGCAGATCCAAGCCAAGCTCAGACAAATGTGACTCAAAACACTCGCTCGATCTTGTCTCCAGAGTTTGCCAGAAACTTAGAACCAGGGACAGAACAAAACAAAAGTACGGAAAGGTCTCTGGGGGAGGCTGGGGTCGGGGCCACAGCTCACTCTGCAGCTTAGCAAGCCCTTCGGTGTATCCAGAGACAAGGACTAGAACCTACATCATAACAGACACAGAGGTGTAGACAAATGGACATAAGTCCCCGTGTCTGGGCCAGAGCTGTGTAACTCTTTTTTTTTTTTTTTTTGGTTTTTCGAGACAGGGTTTCTCTGTGTAGCTTTGTGCCTTTCCTGGAACTCACTTGGTAGACCAGGCTGGCCTCGAACTCACGGAGATCTGCCTGCCTCTGCCTCCCGAGTGCTGGGATTAAAGGCGTGCGCCACCACCGCCCAGCGAGCTGTGTAACTCTTAGACGGAGGGCTGGGAACAGAGCTCAGGAGCTTTCCCGGCAAGCACAGGCTCCGAGTTCAAACCCCAGCAGCACATACATTGAGCATGGCGACACACCTCAGGAATGCCAACACTGAGGAGGTCAAAGCAGGAGAATCAGATTAAGGTCAGTCACACTTGGCTACACAGAGAATTGGGGCCAGCCTGGGATACGTGAGCCCATGGGTGAAAAACCCAACCAAAGCAAACACCCCCAAACCCCACAGAGAGCACAACAACAACAACAAAAACGTTTTAAATGGAGGGAAAGAGAAGCTGGGGACTGCGCAGGAAAAACTTCCTGCAGTCGGACCTGGCGGCCATCCCTGGATAAGATACGGAAAGCCCAAGCTGTCCAGGAGGTAAACTGGACTCGAGGAAAGCTAGACGCCTGTTCCTTAGAGAGCTCACTGGCCGAGAGAAACAGCATCCCACAGAATGGAGGGAAGGCTTGTAAATCACGTACGTGATAAAGAGTTAGCATGTGGAGTGCCATCCTAAAAACTGGTGGAGGAATTGAGTAGCACTAGCCCCAGAGGTGACAGACACATGGCCAACAACAGGACGAAAAGCTGCCCCACGTTGTGGGGTCACTAGGGAAATGCCACCTCAAAGCCACAGTGAGTGTGGCCGCACACCGTCAGGACGGTGATTAGTCAAGCGAAACCAAGAGCGAGCGCTGGCAGGGGCCCGGGGAAGCTCCATTCCCTGTGGAAGTGGGAGCCGCACAGACGCTGTGAGCAGCAGAGAGTTCCTCAAAAAGTAAAAATAGACCCACGTGACCCAGCACTTCCACGGCCACGCGCCTACCCAGAAGAACTGAAAGCAGGGGCTCAGATGATGCATGCAGCCCTCCCAGCAACGCTCCTCAGCAGAGCTGAAGGCTGGCAAGCAGCCCCGGTGCCGCTGATGGGTGAATGAGCAGACACGACTGCGGAACAGACACGGGCCGAGTACCATCCAGTCTGTGATGAAAGGGAATTCCGACACGCCGCGGCAGAGATCGGTGGTTCCCAACCTTCCCAACGCGGCAGCCCTTTAACCCAGTTCCTCGTGTCATGGTGATCCCCAACCATAACATTATTTTCGTTGCTACTTCATAACCGTGATTTTGCTACTGCTATGAATCATAATGTGAATATCTGTGTTTTCTGACGGTCTCTGGGAGGTCACGACCCACAGGTTGAGACCCACTGGTATAGACGGACCAGATTTAAGCCAGGCATGAGAGGATAAATGTCCTAGAGTAGGGTGTTCAGAGGGGAGAGGGGCAGCTTCCAGGACTGGGGGGTGGAATATACTCCTTCTGCTTTGAAGGGAGAGGCCCCAGGGGAGGAAAGGAGAGGAGTTTTGGAAGTAGATGGTATAGCACAGGTAGTGTATCTGATGCCACCGAATCATGCACTTTAAGATGGCACATGTCCTGTTCTCATATATAGATCAGAACACCTTAATCCCAGCACTCAAGAGGCAGAGCCAGGCAGATCTCTGTGAGTTCCAGTCCAGCCTGGTTTGCAGAGTGAGTTCTAGGACAGGCTCCAAAGCTACACAGAGAAACCCTGTCTGGAACAAAAACAAAAACAAACAAAGAAGCAAAATAGCCAAAGCATAATTCTGTAATATTTTCATCATAAAATGCTAAATTCTCACAGGCGGGGCTAGAGAAATAGCTCAGCAGTTAAGAGCACTGGCTGTTCTTCAGAGGATCCAGGTTCTATCCTCAGTACCTACATGGCAGCTCGCAGCTGTCTGTAACTCCAGTTCCAGGGGAACTGGTATCCTCTTCTGGCCCCTGCTAACACTAAGCACACAAGTGGTATACACACACACACACACACACACACACACACACACACACACACACACATACACACACAGAAATAAAAAATAAAATAAAATCTTAAACAACAACAACAACAACAGAATCTCACAGGCAAGCATACGGAGTTGGCGTAAGCTACACCACACTGAAACAAGCAGGCAGCTTCACTGGGATCACACACACGCCAACCCTGCTGCAGTATCTCAAAGTGAAGTTGAGGAACCGTCCATCGTTTCTATTACTGGTGTGCCTTTGAGCGGGAGACAGCTAAATAATCTAAGTGTGGAAGGTCACGTAAGGATGTCAATGTGAACTTGAAGTGGTTTATAGGATCAGTTAGAGAGTTTGAGGAGGGCTGGTTTGTTTGGTCAATGTTTCCTGTTAGGTATTTGGAATTCTTGAGAAATTAATATGTAAGAAAATTTAAAACACTACAGGAAGCTAGTTCCCATTAAAAGCCTACTGATAAGAAGCAGGCAAAGGCAAAGGGCCAGAGACCAGAGCCTCTGAGAAAACTGCCCTGAAAACTTGCTTAACCAGCTGAACTTGGCTCAAACAATGAGTTGGCGAACATTCCAGGATGTATGTGTGGTGAGAGCAGGTAGAGACATCACCTCCCTGACCACCACATGGGCCATAAAAATATGTGTGACAGAACCATTCTATCACACCCCAAATTCTGGCAACCCTGATCCCCATTCCAACAGCACTTTGTTAGGTTGTCATACAAGTGGTAACAATGTGTCCTTTTGAGGTTGGCTTTTTTTCTTCCTCATTGATCTCAAGATTGTGTTCATTATTGGTGGTGAGGGCTGGGGACATGAGTCAGTAGAGCGTTTGCCCAGCACACAGGCCTTGGGTTCCATGCCCAGGGCCATATACACCGGATGGAGTAGCTAGCATATGCCTGAAATCCCAGCAGTTGGGAAGCAAGAGAATCAGACACTCAGATCATTCTTGACTATGTAGCAAGTTCTGGGCCAGCCTGGGCGACACACACCCTGTCAAAATAAAAAATGAAGGAAGGAAAGAAGGGAGGGAGGGCCGGAGGGAGGGAGGGAGGGAGGAAGGAAGGAGAGGGAAAGAGGGAGGGAGGAAGGGAGGGAGGGTCGGAGGGAGGGAGGAAGGAAGGAGAGGGAGGGAGAGAGAGAGGGAGGGAAACCTTTATTGTGACTGAGGGTGTTTAAGAAGTTACAGAAGTTTCACAGAGGAGTCTACCACCGAACAGATGTGAGGCTCAAACCTGCCACTTCAGCCGGGTAGTGACAGCATGGAGCCTGAGGAAGTTCTTGGCAGATGGCACCAAGGTCAAGGACAGCGACAGCTGAAGACACTGCAGAGCCAGGATGTGTCTCAGAGCTGTTCAGCCTGCCACCGGGGCTGTGGGAACGATCCTGAGTGAGGGAGTCCTGCGGACCTGTACAGTTACCAGCAGCTCTGAGCCAGGGGCAGGGGATAGTGAAAAGAAGTAACATGGCAGCCTTAAGATTCTATTAGAACAGCAGAAGGGACATTGATAGTGTAAGACAAGGTGGACAAGGAACTAGCTCAAGGCCAAAGCAGAGAATCCTCACGGCTTTAGGGGTGTGGAGGGTTAGGGCTCACGTTGAACCTGCCCACAGAGCCAACTCATCATTCCCTGTGAACACATTTGTAAATTTCCAATGTCAAGGTCTGATCTCTCCCTTCGTTACCTTAAGGACCTCGGCTCTCATGTTCCCAATATTAGATCTGAGTTTTTAAGTGCTGCTCATCTGCTGTTAATTGTGGTGGGTTATTGTCTCCAAACTCTGCATTTTTTCCTAACTGGAATCAGGCATTTGGCTTCTGTTCCCGAGGTCACCCGGCCCTGAAGCTTTGTTCCTGACTGGGAAAGGGGAATCATTGCTCCTGAACTCCGCAGCTTCAGAGCTGTAGCTGGATTCCACATGGGAGACAGGGTCTCACTCTGCAGCTCAGGCTAGCCCGGAACTCCCAGCAGTGTTCCGGCCTCTGCCTTCCAAGCACTGGGATCCTAGGCATTTATGTCTTCAAGGGCTGTCCTAGGGCTTCTGACAATGTGGGCGTATTTCCTTTAAACTGTTCGTGTGTGTGTGTGTGTGTGTGTGTGTGTGTGTGTGTGTGTGTGTCCATACTGAGGCCAGAGATTGATGTCCAGTGACTTCCTGGATTGCTCTCCGCCTTGTTTTCTGAGACAGGCTCTCTCACTGAAGATCAGTTTGGCCAGCAAGGCCCAGGGATCCTCCTGTCTCAGTCTCTCCTTTGATGGGATTACAACTGCTTGCTGCTGTAGCCAGCTTTACACAAGGGAGCTGGGGATGGACTCAGGTAAGGGAAGGGGGTGGGGGAGAAGGAGGAGGGAGAGATAGGGAGGGAGGGAGAGGGTGTTGTATCTGTGTTGCAAAACTCCTAGAGACCACCAAGGAGCCGGTTTCCGATGCAAGCACACAAGGGTCTTTTTATTGTCGGGTTTGAACCTGGGCCACTGCCTGGTGGATGGAGAGAAATACTGTGGCAGCCTGAGCTCAGGGGTAGGAGGGTTTTTAAGGGAAAAAACAAAAAACAAAAAACACCAAAACATAAGCCAGGAATTATATTACATGTCTTGGCAGTATTGTTTATTAAGTGATGCAATGTTAAGTGGCACAATATTATTTATTAAGCAGCACTGTTTACCATGCGAGAGAAGTCACAAGGCACAACAAAATCCACTATAATAGTTTATTAAGGGAAGGAAATAGAAGGGGTGTGTATAGGCCTATGGAATGACCGTGCAGGAAGAGAGGGAAAGAATAGGTAGAACTCGCTTTCATAGGTGTCCGCCCCCTGCACATGAGCATATGGGCTTACGTATCTGTGCCACGCATGCACATAATTATGTGATCATGCTGTGTGCAGATTACGTAGGACCTAAGGCCCTAGGATGACTAAGCATCTTGCCTGGCTCCTGGACAGGGTATATGCGGTCATGTAGCTGGGGGAGTGGCTAGGAATTCTAACAGGCGGTTTTGGGGATTGGGTAGAAGGGATATGGGGCAAGGTGATATTTTGAAACTATTGGATTAGACTTTTGGCTTGAAACCACAACCTGCTGACAGGACTGATTATCTGGGTATCTGCAAGGGCCATAAACCTCCGACAGGAAGTCTGCAGGAGCATCTGGATCTTGTTAAACTTTACTGCCCTGTATCTGTTGGACTTGTCATGGCACATTCCTGAGGTTCTTCCTGGAACAGAGTATGGCCCCCAGAACCAGGTGGTCTAAGATGGTGGCCCTTCCCTAAGATGGAGTCTGTAAAGTCAAGTCTAGGCCTTCATATTGCCTTCACAAGGGCCCAGGGGAAAATATGCTTGAGAGAAGATCCCAATGACCTCCTGCCAGACTCTGCCTCCGGAAACTCCTGCCAACTGCCCATAGGCTATTAAGTCAGCAATCCATCAAAGGCCTTCATTCATTTCCATCTTGACTGTGGATACCATGTGACCACCTGCCTCAAACTCCTGTTGACTTCTCCTCCATCATGATGAAAGCTGTCAACGAAGCTTTTGTGTGATCCATGCCAGCGGTGGCCTTTCTGACTAACTTCACACCTAACAATACAGACACGGTGAGTCCTGCTCGGCTCCGGAACCCTCGGCAACCACCACCACATCCTCCTACCTCGGTGAGGCACCCTTCCCAAAAGGACAACTAACGACTCACCTGGTCTAACAGGAGGCTGGGAAGCTCAGCCCTCAGTCTAACTCGGGCTAGCGGCGTCTGACTCTTGGGACCTTGGCAATGGTGGCGGAGACCACCCTAAAGGAACTTGAAGGAGAGAGAGGTGACCACCAACCCTCCCGAGGACAGGAACATGAGCGCAGTCTAGCATCCACAGAGGCGGTCAAAGTCCTCTCTTCAAGACCGTACACCTGGACTTTTAACCTTTATACATGCATGTATGCATTTAGATACAGGGTCTCATGTAGCCCAGGTTAGCTTCCAACTCTGTATAGCCAAGAGTGACCTTGATCCTCTCACCCCCGCTTCCCAAGTGCTGGGATTACAGGTATGGGTCAACACCTCCAGTTTCTCATGACGCTGGGGACTAAATCCAGGATCTGGTGCATGCTCTGTAAGCACTTTACCAACGAAGCTATACTCCCAGCCTGACCTTTGCCTTTTAACTTGATATTTTCATCTTGTTTGAAATTTTCTAGGCATTAAAAAGACAGGAAGCCTCCTATTGACTTATGGGGTTGGGGATTTAGCTCAGTGGTAGAGCGCTTGCCTACCAAGTGCAAGGCCCTGGGTTCGGTCCTCAGCTCTGAAAAAAAAAAAAAAAAAAAAGACTTAGATAGTGCAATCTCTGTAAAGGTTACACCCTGTGCTGCAGTGTTGAAGGCGTGGCACTATGGAAGGTGCTAGAACTTCTAAGAGGTGGAGCCTAGCGGGAGGTCAGAGGTCACTGAGGGGTCCTGGCCTCTTCCTTTGCTTGGCTTCCCTGGCTATGAGGTGAGCCATTTTGCTCCAGCACTCCATCCCACCCTAATGTGCTGCCTTGACACACACAGGTCAACTGCTCATGGGCTGAGCCCCCCAAAGTCATGAGCCGGAAGAAACTTTCCCTCTCTATAAATCCATGCTCTTCATGACTTGAAAAGAAGCCGCAGCCGCTGCCGCGGCCACCGCCACTGGGTGGTGGAGGCACACACCTTTAATCCCAGTACTTGGGAGGCAAAGGCAAGCAGATCTCTGTGAGTTCGAGGCCAGCCTGGACTACAGAGCGAATTCCAGGACAGGCTTCAAAGCTACACAGAGAAAAGCAAAAAAAAAAAAAAATAATAATAATAATAAAAATAAAAATAAAAATAAAAAAAATAAAAAAAAAAGGAAGCCTAAGTTCTCTGGGTACCAAGGAGGGTCATGAGGCAGTCAGAATGTTCTGCCAAGAGACACATCTCTCCTGAAGACAGGGTGTTGTCTTTCACGGGGCGGAAATGCTCTACAGGATTTGGATGTTATCGCATCCTTAGCTGGAGGGTTGGATGGGCCAGAGCCTGTTGGGCTCCGCATACCTTCAGGAGCTGTAGCTGTTGTCTCCGGCAGCTATAAGGATGGCAGGTGAGAGACAGGGTTGAGGGTGAATAGTCACTGTAAGTACTGGAGATAGATAAGCCCCAAGGCAGTGTGGCTTAAAAAAAATTGTTTTTAAATTTATCTTGAGACAAGGCCTCATAGTGTGGTCTCAGCTGGCCTCAAACTTGTGATCCTCCTGCCTCAGCCTCCTGAGTGCCTAGAGAACTTAGTCTGCAGCATTCCAGCTCGCTCGCCACACCGTTCCTATCAGCTCGCACAGCGCCTATCCAGCGGGGCCTCAGAGGTGCACTTTGGTGCACACTCCACCTGTGAACATTCTAAATGAAACCTTAGAACGATTCTCCCAGTGTCGAAGCTGCCACATAAACCACCCTCAGGCAGGGTCTACTGAGGAACATAGAGTGGTTCAGGAGCAAGATACCAATACAAAGGGGAACTTGGTGAATGACCGGGAGGACCAGACAGTGCTATTCAGGAGACACATTTACACATATGGCTGGTCTGAGGATCCACGGAGGAGTCCTGCCCAGGGGATGCCTGTGACGGGGAGCCTAGGGGACCGCAGAGTAGAGTATCTCGGCTGTTTCAGTGCTTCTGCCCGCATGGCGTGCCACAAGGGTTCCGTGGCAGCTCCTTGGGATGAAAGTCCTGGATGGCAGGACATTCTGGCCATCAAGTTTTTGGAAGCATAGAACGGTGGGAGAAGGGCCTGCCCTTGACCACGGGGACTACAGGTGATGGTCACTCCGAAAACATGAAATATAGGCAATGTCAGCAGGGTGATCCATGTCTCCAGCTCAGATAAGACCACTGGGCAGTTGGCAGGTCCCCACCCGGTGTCTGCTGACCTTCCCACTCTTCCCTGGGGCCAAACTCCTCTTATCCCCCCTGATCTAGGCCCCAGGGATGCCCAGCACTAGTATGGGGGACATTTGGGGCATGCTGGCCCACTGGGAGCCATGTTCTGACATCTTCCAGGCCTGTCTCTTTTTAAGATCCCCAAAACGTAAGCTGATACCGCTTGACCACGAACCGGTGCCATGGATTTCCTCAGGGAAATGGGGAGTGGCCAAAGAGGAGCGTCCCAGGCTGGGATGGAGCCTCAGCAGCCTCAGCAGTATATACATGGTGGGGACTATGGGGCCCAAGGCAGAGTATGGCCAGCTGGCTGCAGGGGCTTTCTCTGCTGGGTGGTGACAACCTTTGGAAAGCACGGCGATGATGTGGATGCAGAAGTTGCCCAAAAGAAGCAAGATTGGAGTCAAGAAAGCCCTGTGTCCAGATGGAAGATGAGGATGGAGGGGGCAGCAGAGACCTCAAGTCACAGAGAAAACACCAGCACTGAATGGAATTTCCTGGTCTTCTCCCCCAGTTCCTCCAGGCAGCTGCAAGACCGAACTGGCCAATGCCATCTGCAGACAGTTGGGGGTTTGAATAGGATTGGCTCCCACAGGCTCCCACATTTGAATGCTTAGTCACCAGGGAGTGGCACTATTTGAAAGGACTGAAAGAAAGGTGTGGCCTTGTTGGAGGAAGTGTGCCACTAGGGGTGAGCGTTGGAGGATTTAAAAGTCCATGCCAAGAGACCTCCAGTCTCTTCCTGCTGCCTGTGGATCCATATGTGAAACTCTCAACAACTTTACCAGGACCATGGCTGCCTTCCTGCCCTCATGATGCCCTCATCCTCCCTGCCATGATAACAATGGACTACCCCCAGAAAAGTAAGCAAAGCCCAATGAAATGCTTCCTTTTATGAGTTGCCGGGGTCATGGTGTCTCTTCACAGCAATAGAACATTGACTAAGACACCACCATAGAGCAAGGGAGGGGGTTGTCCCCTCCCCTCCATGCTGGGGGTACCAGCCTGGGCACAACTGCAGAGGACAAACCCAAGGCTTGACCCTGTGGAGACCCGGAAGAGGACTAGCCCCCAGCTGGGGGTTCTGAAGCAACAAGGAACAAATCCAACCTGCCGCTGTCCCAGCTCTCCAATGGGCAGATAACGTACCAAGCACACAAAAGACTCTTCACACAGTCATCCATACCCACTGCAAGCTTCAAGAGTCAGGTACCCGAGGGGCCACTCTCTCGGCATCTCACGGCCCCACACTGATGAGTTATTAATAACAATAATAATAATAAAAACTGGGAAAGAGAGACCAGCGGTGGTGGGACGCACCTTTAATCCCAACACTCAGGAGGCAGAGGCAGGCAGATCTCTGTGGGATCGAGGCCAGCCTGGTCTATAGAGCAAGTTCCAGGACTGCCAGAGCTGTTTCACAGAGAAACCCTGTCTCGAAAAACAAAGCAAAACAAAAAACTGGGAAAGAAAAAGGAAATTTCAAACTCATTCTGGCCACTCACATTCCTGATGACAGCGTTATCACGGTGGCCACGCCAGCCCTGGTGGCCACACCAGCCCCATCACGGTATGAAAAGAGCGGCAGGTGTAGTGGTGAAGGAAGCTCACACCAGCCACCCTTCAGAAAGGGGCTTTAGTGAGAGAGTGCTTTGCGGCTGTGATGGCTACTCCTGGTTGTCAACTTGACTACATCCAAAATGAACTAAATGAACCCAACAGCTGGGGACACCTGTGAGGGATTTTTTTCTTAATTAATCGTTTGAAGTGGGAAGACCCACTTTTAATCCTGATCTTCTGAAGTGGGGTGATACACTTTTAACCCCGATCTTTCGAGGTAGGAAGATCCACCTTCGATCCGGGCCACACCTTCTGCTGGCAGCCTATATAAGGACACGGGACAAGGAAGCTTGCGTTCTTTGCCTGCTTGCTCTCGCTGGCAAGTCCATTCCTGCACTGGCATTAGAGCCGACTTCTTCGGGATCGTGGTGAATACTGGAGCCCAGTTGAGACAGCCAGCCTTCTGGACTGAGCAACTACTCGGTTTTTAGACTTCCGTTGGGAGACAACCATTGTCGGATTAACTGGACCACAGCCTGTGAGCCATTCTAATAAATTCACCACCCCCTACCCTGTGTGTGTGTGTGTGTGTGTGTGTGTGTGTGTGTGTGTGTGTGTGTGTATACAGGCATCGTGAGAGGCAGCCTGAAGTAAAAATATGGCAGAAATCCACAAAGGCAAGATGTTTGGGGTGAAAGGTTTTCCAAGATACCCTCATCAAAGGGATATATTCTGATTTTTTTTTTTTATATCTTTTGGGGACTGGATTTGTTTCTCCACCACTTCTCAGCCAGTAGAGATCTGTGTGTTCTCAGCAGGAACTTCGTCCTAGGGGCCAAGGTGCAGGAGGGTGTGGCTACATATGATCTGTCAGTGACCAGCCTCTTAAAGTGGAAGGCCTATGCTGTTGTGGGACAAGACTTTCCCAGGGAACAGGCAACACACCAGATAGGATGGATAGGGTCAGACCAAAGTATGGGTACCACCGAAGTCCAACCTGGTGAACCAGTGAGTTTTATTGGGATTACTTTTAGTAGGGTGGGTGAGGAATCACTTACAGGACCAGAAAACAGCGGCATCACCAAAGTCCACCCCAGTACAGGTGACAGCTCACAAAGCTGGGAACCAAGGGGCACACTTGGAAGCCTGCAGGTGGCTCAACGGATTGGAGAGTGTTCTTTCCAAGTGATTCTGGAAAACCTCTGGTCTAAACCTCTTCCAGGCAGCTGGGATGGGCAGCTGATCTGTCTCGGAGTTGTCTTTGCAGCTCAGCTTCCTTTTGTCTGAGGTGGGCGGTGGGGGAGGGGGGGACTGACAGACGGACGACACGCCTCTCTGCTTTTATTGCTTACTCTGGGTGCGGGGGCTAGTGAATCTGGTCAGTTTCAGGGACTTCCTGAAGCTAGTTGGAGTTGTTGACCTTCCTGCTTAAGGAGCTTCCTGCAGGCTGGAATGTTTAATCTTGGAGGAAACTGCTACACATCACAAGCTCACACACGCTCGCACAGTGCACCTGATGTGCCAGCACATCCCACACGTGTGGCAGTCCTCCTTCAACAGAGCTGTTATGAACAGACTGCAGCCTACACAGACATTCAAATGATGCGGATTCTGTTCAAAGCAAAACAACAGTGACAAGAAACCCAGTGTTAAATTGCCGTGTTTTAAAGTCAACTCGTAACTGTTTGACTAAAAGCCTATCTAATACAGTCTGGGGGGCTTGATTGGATTCATCTTCTCTGTCAGTCAAAGAATTAAAGGGGAGATCTGGAGGGCAACAAAGGGCAGAGAGAAACCCCAAGCACCACAGACTCAATCAGCAGATCATGAAAGGCATTTCTTGGGCATGAGGAAACACACACACACACACACCGCACACATGCAGCACAGAGAAAAAGACCCTCTGTATTGTGGCGTTCGAATTCACTGGGAGAAACCAGAGACAGCCTCAGTTCAGATTTAGATGAAATGAATTTATTCTTACTGTTGGCAGAAGGACAGCAGCCTTACAGCCAAACAACATGCCGTGAGAAGTGGGGTGTAAGATGGGGATTTAAGGGGACACCAGAAAGGTGTGTATTACAACTGTCCCTGGAACCCACAGCCGGGCAGGACAACTGTTCTACTCCCTCAGCTGTTTCTTATTTTCCCGCTATATAGAAATAAAAAGACCATTTCATCCCTTTCCCATAGCAATGAGCACATCTTACAGAAGCAAAGACAGCTCATGCCTCACAGCCTGTTATTTTCTCTCACCCGCAGGCCGCTAGGATCTCCCAGGTATTCCAGAGCAAAGGGTCAACAGCCCTTAAGAGATGCCTGTCTCTTTAGTCATCACAGGGGACCTGGGTAAATTATTAGTCAGGGCTGAGCACTCTAATGACCAGGATAGAGCAATTCATTTCTGGGCAGGCAAAAACTCACCACCATCAGGTTAGGGCTGGCTGTCACGTCCTCACACTCTGCAGAGGGGAATTCAGGAAGGTATAAACCCCAATTTCTTCCCGAGGGCTGGGGGTTTTGAAGCCTCTGTAGAGCTCTCCCCTCCCCCTAATTTAGGGTTGGTCAGTTTGAAGAAAGCTAGGATGGCTAACTGGCCCAGAACTGTTATGTGTCATGTCTTGGTCCAGCCTTGAACTGGTTGAGCCAATACATCAGCAGGGGGCCGGCTAGTGGGAGCCAGAAGTCCACATAGCCTTTGTTTTAAGCTATCAGGCTTTTGTCTCTGAAGAACCAAAGCACCTCCATTTCATGCAAGCCCCTCACTCCAGCTTGAAACAGGCCTGAGTTTCAAAATTCTCAGAACTTCTAACATAGATCCCAGGACAAAGTCAGGATGCATGAAGAGCCATCTGGTAGCAACTGATTAACCATAGAATGCCCCAGTGCTGGAGATGGTCGAAGTACAAAGTCAGGATGTTTGAAGGACTATCTGGTAACAATTGATTAACCACAGAATGCCCCAATGCCGGAGGTAGTCTATAAAGTTTGACAAACAACCGGTTAAAACTACAAAGTAAGATAACACAGAAATTCTGAAAAGCCCCTAAAACTTGAGCCAATCAGAACTGTACCCGTACTAGCACCCCTAAATGATGTAACCTTGTGGTTTTTGCCTTTAAAACCTGAGCTTGCAGAGGGGCGGGCACCTCCTCCAGCCTCTACTGTGTTGGATGGCTTGATGAGGGCCCTGCCGCGGCTTGAACTGCTTCAATAAACCCTGCTTTTGCATTTCGATGAGTTCGTGTCTCTGGTGGTCTCTTGGGGGGGGGGGTCTCACGCCCAGGGCACAACAGTCTCAAGTCAGGAGAATGAGGAAGACAGCCATCTTGGAAATTCACCACCTTTATTACCTGGCCATGGCTCCTATCCCTGTCTGTCTGCCTACCAGGGGGGTCTGTTTAACTCCTAGTCTCTCAAGTCAACATCCTCAGAGATCTTAATCACTTGGAAGATAAAGCCTAAGAACTCTTGAGACAGTATTTTAGTTACAGTCAGGTATTGGAGAAATTATTTTGGCCACTCCACGTAGTTAAAAGGGTATTTATTTAATGGTGTAACTCACAAATTAAGTGAAAGGTAGATCGCAGGGTCTGGGGAAGGTGTATCGCAATCCAGCGGTGTTCTCCGGAGCTCTGCACAGTCCACCTTCACCGTTTAGCATCCTGGCACAGAGAGAGCACACAGAGAGAGCGCTGGCCCATCCAGCTCTCGGGTCTCCAGGCGCCTCCCCTGGCCCTGCCTCGTAGACATGACAGTTGCCAGAGTCTCAATGGGGGTTGGAACTTCCAGATCCAAGCTGGAATGGCTACCCACTACATCTCCCCCTTTTTGTCTAAATAAGAAGGTTCTAAACTAGTACAAGACTATATACAAAGGAATGGTTATCAAATATTATCCAGAAATAATGAGGGATAATGACCTAGATAAGATGTAACTACAACCAATGCAAACAATATCAAGCAAGAAACACATACTAAAATCCAGAAAAGTATAGAACATAGGTAAATGGCATGTTATAAAGATCATTCAAAGGTGTCCTATCCTAAAGAACCTGAATCTAATACTTAATATGTTCTATCTAAGATATTATATATACTAAGTTGTAATTATAACTGCTAGTCTTCAATCCCATCAAAGACCTGAGAAGGAACATAATGGTACCTGAGAAATGGTAGATGGATACAAGCAACTTTCGGGAATCTTGCAAGAGTAGACCAAGACAGCTGGCAGCCTGGACAGTCACCTAATGTTTCTCAGCATTGTTGGTGCATTCAAATTGGCTACAGACCTAGAGTATCTGACAGACCATTTTCAGAAGCAGGATTTCTGAAAGACCATCTTACCCTGTCTTGGCAGAGTACAGTGGTCACTTTCCTTGTGTCCCGCTTGTCCAGAAAGGACAGCATTGCATTTGTACTGTCAGCCATCAAAACAAGGGCAGTTCTTTGCCCAGTAGGCCATTTTGTGCCAAAAAGACAAACTTCCAAATGGAAACGTCTTAGAAGCCCAACATTCTCTCGGGATCAATTGGTGCAGCCAGGAGCAATTGTGTCTCACGTCAACAGAATTCTAAGTTATTTAAATGCCATATTCTCTAGGTCTATGAAGTGTTTGAAGATTACCTGTCCATCTGACCTATGTATCTGTAAATCTGGATAACCTCTATAGAGATGACAGGCATAGGCAACTATAAATCTATAAGTCTTATCTACCAAAATAACCTAAGGACTAAGGCTTCACGTAAACAAGGTAAACAGTCTATAATCAAATGTATGGTGAAGAACGATGACTTCAAAATTGTGACAATACACAAGATATTTATAACAGAGGTAGGAATATATAGTGTGATATGCAATATGACAATAATCTTAAATATATATCAATATACCGAATATCCTAAACAGAAGTAGAACATATATAAAGTATGACAGATATAAATTTACATTTGTATCAATATAAAAATGTTTCAAATAAGAGTAGAAATATTGCTGGGCGGTGGTGGCGCACGCCTTTAATCCCAGCACTCGGGAGGCAGAGGCAGGCGGATCTCTGTGAGTTTGAGGCCAGCCTGGTCTACAAAGCGAGTTCCACGAAAGGCACAAAGCTACACAGAGAAACCCTGTCTTGAAAAACCAAAAAAAAAAGAGTAGAAATATATGTACATTATAACAAATATAGTTTTGTATTTGTATCAATATCCAAATTATCTTAAACAGGAGTATAAAAATAGTTTACATTTGTATCAACATATAAGAATCTATAACAGTACAAATTACAGTGCAAATTATCTAAGGTTGCTATTTTACTAAATTTGTTTACTAGTATATACAATGATTTACCATCATATCTTATACCTATCCGTTCCATTTCTTCTTCCCCCCCCTTTTTTTTTTACAATACTGAGTCTAATATTTTCTTCCACCCCCAACCCTATAACCGTCATCCATAACCCTGAGAATTATGAAACCTAAGGGAGAAGGGGCGTCGTTTTCTTAGAATTGCTTCCTGCTGTTTAGGGGGTGATGTTATCTCTGTTGGGTACTGTGAGAAAGCTCAGATAGTTAAATCTCAGTTAGACTAACTGTAGGTTCTGCAGCAAGTTTTAGAGTAATGGGTAAGATTGTCTGAAATTCTGGCAAGAAGTGTAGTATGATGATGATTGCCATGGCATCATTCTGGATTGGGTAGAGTTGTTGTTGTTGGGGCCCCATCTTCCTTCTGGAGACTTCTGAGATTGCTATTGGAAAAACTTATTTGTTATCAAAAATGGGAGGTTTGGATTTAAAGAGGACATAGCATGTAAGAAAGGATTCTGAGAAATCAAGAGTAAGCATGGAGAGAATTAGAATTTAGAAGACAATGGTCCCTTTTTATTGGTTTCCTTCTGTCTCACACCAGAGGGCTCTTCTGATACGGGACTGAAGAATCTCTCAAACTTTTCTTTTAGCAATATGCTTGGGTTTAGAGAAGGAGTGAGCCAATTCCATCTCCAAAGCCAGCTTGGCTTATAATTGAATTGGAACCACAACTTTTCTAGATTGATAGAGAGATAGATGTTAGACAGTGAGATTTTACCATGTGTAGATTGGTACCAATAGATTCTTCCTTTCTGCTGTAAACATCCGGATATCCAAGGCCTTATGAGTTTTGGAAGATGGGTATTTCCATTATCCTGGAAAGACAAAAACAGAACCCTACCCCACTCTTTGATTGTTAAATTTTTCTTACAACTTGTAGAGATGTCACATTGGTGGATGATCTTTTACTTCTCTTCATCAAGGGGTTTTTCCTGTTCGAATCAAATTTTTATTAATTTTGTTGGTATCCATAGCTTTTCTTCTCCTGCAGAAACAAAGGCAAAACCCCTTCCCCAACGTAGAACATATCCAGGTTTCCATTCTGAGGTCAGCACATCCTTGAAATAAACTGGTTGGTTTAGCTCAGGAGTTTTGTCTGTCGTCCAATGTCTCTCTGCAGCTGTTGTTCCTTTCTCATTAGCATTGAGAAAATTCAAGGTTAATAAAGCACTATGCAGTCTATTTCTAGGAGTCATTGTTACTTACCTGTTGCTGTTTATTTAGCATATCCTTTAAAGTTTGATTGGATCTCTCTATGACTGCTTGGCCTGTGGGATTGTGTGGTATACCTGTAACATGCTTTATACTGTAATAAGCAAAGAATTGTCTCATTTTATTGGAGAGATATGCTGGGGCATTGTCTGTCTTAATTTGTACAGGTATTCCCATGATGGCCATAACTTCTAATAGGTGTGTAATCACAGAATCAGCCTTTTCAGAACTCACAGGAGTTGCCCATTGAAATCCTGAATAGGTGTCAATGGTATGATGTACATACTTTAATCTTCCAAATTCTGCAAAATGAAACACATCCATCTGCCAAATTTCTTTGTATACCTTTTGGATTACTCCCTGCAGGTAATGGAGTTTGGTTATATATGGAACAAGTAGGACATTTTTTCACAATATCTTTAGCCTGTTGCCAAGTGATGGAGAAATCCTTCTTCAAACCTTTGCTATTTACATGGTATTTCTTATGACATTCTGAGGCTTCTAGCACATTACCTATTAGTAACTGATCAATCTCATCATTACCTTGTGCTAAAGGTCCTGGCAGACCTGTATGGGATCTGATATGTGTTTGTTTATATATATATTCCCTTTTTCTGATGATTTCCTGCAATTGTATGAATAATGAAGTTAATTCTGTATTATCAGGAATAAATTCAGCAGTTTCAATATGTAAAAAAACTCTCTCTGCATATTGAGAGTCAGTGACTATATTGAGGGGTTCTGTGAAGTCCATCAGTACCATAAGAATGGCAAGCCGGGCGGTGGTGGCGCACGCCTTTAATCCCAGCACTCGGGAGGCAGAGGCAGGCGGATCTCTGTGAGTTCGAGGCCAGCCTGGGCTACCAAGTGAGTTCCAGGAAAGGCACAAAGCTACACAGAGAAACCCTGTCTCGAAAAACCAAAAAAAAAAAAAAAAAAAAAAAAAAAAAAAAAAAAAAAGAATGGCATACAGTTCTGCCTTTTGTACAGAGCTATATGGACTTTGTACCACTTTACTTAAGTCTCCTGATTTATATCCTGCTTTCTCTGATTTATTTGCATCAGTATAGAATGTGAGGACTCCAGAAATTGGCTTTTGTCGTTCAATGTGAGGAAGGACCCACTCAGTCTTCTTTATGAATTCTATTCTCTTGCTTTTGGGATAGTGGTTGTTAATCTCTCCCAAAAAGTTACTGCAGGCTCTCTGCCAGTATTCATTATCTTTCCATAGTGATGAAATTTCCTCATTAGTTAAAGGTAATACAATTTCTGCTGGGTCCATTCCTGTCAACTGGCGAAGTCTTAATTTACCCTTTTGAATCAAATCAGAGATCTTTTCTATATAAGTCTTTAATTTCTTATTTGGTTTATGTGGTAGGAATATCCATTCCAATATAATATCTTCCCTCTGTATCAAAATACCTGTTGGGGAATGTCTGGAAGGGAATATGACAAGAATGCATTTAAGTTCTGGATCCACATGATCCACATGTGCTTCTTGAATTGTCTTTTCTACTAGAGCCAATTCCTTCTCAGTCAGGTGCTTTATAAAAAATCTTTTCTTATGAGATTTATTTTTCACTAAGTCTTACACATTTGTAACTTACACTCCAGACAGGTCATTTTTAGGTCCAAAGGGAACACTCCAAAACAGGGCAGGCCCACTGACTTGCCTAAAATGACAGTCTTGGCTCAGTTCAAGCTGGACTATAGGATTGCTGGTGGCACTCACCCTCATCATTCCCCAGGAACCTGTGAAATGGGTTTCTGTCTACCAGGAAGAAGCACTATTGAGTTGTCCCTGTGGTGCATACCAAAGAAGTGGCACCTCTAATGGAGTCTTCATCGTGCTAAATCCAATGGTTACTCATGGGTCATAGAACAATTTGGTACAAACTTGTTACAGGTGTCCACCAGAGATGACCACTCAGTATTTATACCAAGGAGCTTTTAAAGGCAAAGACTACATCTTGGAACACCGCTCTTCAGCTGCAGGGGAGGTTTGTACAAGCAAGCAGTTTTACAGAAGCTAAGGTAAGTTAGCTGGGGCATCTTGGCATCTGGTCCTAGAATAGAGTTGGCAATCTTCCATGGAATTCTTCATCAAGGAGATCAAATTCCAGTGAAACTACCTGAGGCCTGAATAAGTCAAATCATATGGAGCCTTTATTCCCCGGTGATGAGGTTGTCCTAGGTGGAGTATCGGGAAGCAGCCAATACCCTCAATTTGTTTATAAAGGAAAAAAAATCACAATTGTGATGTATACAGAAAGGCAACTCTGGACATCTGCAGCAAGCAAGCATTTACAGAAAGCAGGGAGACAGCAGTAAAGTGGTTAGTCAGCTAACCTTTAAGTCAGGGTCACATTGTATAGGAATTTATGGCTGTTCTATGTGACCAGAGACCCGTTTACCCAAGATAGCTTTAGCCATTAAAGTGTCTTAGGAATACTTTCACGAGATGGCGTAACTAGCAGTTCACTACTCTTGAACATGAAATGGCCTTGGCAAGAATACAAGATGAGGGAACCCTGCACTGCCCTTCCCTGTCACATTACATGAATGTCAACTTTAACTGTGAGACCAAAATGAGCCATCTTAGAAATAAGACCAAAATGCTTTCACCCTAAAATTAAGGCCTAAGATGTCTCCTTTTGGGAATAGGCCATTAGTTACTGAAACCAGTCAGTTCAGATTCCAGAAACCAGGAAGTGTAAAAGTACAGAGTCACAAGATAGTCATGAGGTAATGCCTGCCAGACTATGGAATGTCCTTTCCCTGGTTTCCAGGGTAACTGACCACAGAAACGCCCCCATCTGAGGGCAGCCAATGAGAAATGGTGGTGGGCAACCACTCCCTTAGAAGTAATTTCTAGAAGTCCCTAGAAGCGAGCTAATCAGAATTGTATCCATACTAGCACCCCTAAATGATGTAACCTTGTGACTTTTCCCTTTAAAAACTGAGCTTGCAGACAGGTGGGCACTTCCTTCAGCCTCCACTGCATTAGATGTATTGGACGAAGTCCCTGCCTAGGCTTGTATTGCTTTTGGATACCCAGAATTAAACCTTGCTTTTGCATTCCGGCATGCTTGTCTTTGGTGGTCTCTCTGGAGGTCATGATCTGGGCACAACATTAACCACAGAGAAACTGAATCTAATAGTGCCTTTTTTGTGAATATTGCTGGTTTTATCTCTTAAAAAGTTAATTTTATAGCTGGGCAGCAGTGGTGGCACATGCCTTTAGTCTGAGTACTCAGGAGATAGAGGCAGGCAGATCTCTGAGTTCAAGACCCACTTGGTCTACAGAGCAAGTTCCAGGACAATCAGGGCTACAACAGAGAAACCCTGTCTCAAAAAAAAAAAAAAAAACATTTTATTTATTTATTTGTCTATTGTGTGATCACGTATGTGCGTGTGCCACAGCACGCACGTGGAGGTCAGAGGACAACTTGTGGGAGTTGGAGTTCTCATTCACCATGTGGGTTTCTGGGAATCAAGTTCAAGTTGGCAGGCTTGGCGGCAAGTACCTTGATCTGCTGAGCCTCTCACCAGCCCATAAGCTTGCACCTTCCTTCCTTCCTTCCTTCCTTCCTTCCTTCCTTCCTTCCTTCCTTCCTTCCTTCCTTCCTTCCTTCATATTTATTTATTTATTTATTTATTTAGACTACTCTGTGTAGTCTTGGCTGTCCTGGTGTTCACTATGTAGACCAGGCTATCCTCAAACTCACAGAGATCTTCCTGCCTCTACCTCCTGTGTGCTTGGATGAAAGTGTACCACCATACTTGGCTATCTATGTATTTTTTTAAATTTATTTTTTAAATTACACTCATGATATTAATCACATTTGTGGTATTCATTGATTACATTCGAAGTATTCATTTAAATATATATATATACATATATATACATATATATATGTATATATATATATATATATATAAATTTTAAATGTTGAATGTCATTTCTTGAAGGGGGTAGGAGGTCTTAATTACAGGCTTATAGCACAATGGGAGGACCCTGGAGGGCAGAAGTTTGCTACTGATGTTTTACAATCTTGCATCTAAGCTGTTAACACCCATTATTCAGGATACACAGACAAGGAACTTCCTTTAGGCATTCAGGAGGGTGGAACCTGGCAGGGAATTAGCATTGGGAGGATATCAAGGTCAAGGTCCGCAAGCAAGGCAACAGTTACCCAAAATGGGGGCCAGGGCCCTGAAGGTCCCCCTTTTATTAAAAAATGAGCTTCTGACTTGGGTTGCGTGGGATGTCAGCAGGTCACCTTATTCGTCATGGAGACACCTGCCCAGGCCACACAGGTGCTCTATCTTAGGCTGGTGAGTGCTCCCCAGGTATTACCCGTCTCTGAATACTCATTATCATACCAGCTCAATCGTGTGTGAGCTGCATGGTTAATTGCTGCAAAGATCTCAAAGTGGCACTGGGTTTGCAATCTGTGTGTTCGATACAGAAAAGACCAACAGAGCTCCTATCTCACCCATAGCCAGTAGGCTAAAGGCAACTGAGCCATTCCCTCCCTTATCGAGCCATACTGTACGTTGGAGTCCTTGTAAGATAGTATCCCAAAAGCAACTGGAACTTAAGTTTATAAATTTATAATTTTCAAAGCCAATCAAGATGTATATAACTACTGAATTAAATTTATCATGCCCAATAGAATGAAAGATTAACTAACTGTAGTAGCTACTTTTGTTGCCAGGGTTTCCACTGTGCTAGCTGTAGTAAGCAATTATGAAATGATAATCCCAGAAACAGTAGCAGCAGTGTGTGCCATTGCTATAACAGCAACAGTGGCAGCAGCTTGCTATAAATTGCTTTTATTATGTTTAGAAATGTTCCTTGTATTCCTGATCTTTCTAAGACCTTTATCATGAAGGGGTTTTGGATTTTGTCAAAGGCTTTTTCAGCATCTAATGAGATGATCATGTGGTCTTTTTCAGTTTATATGGCGTATTACATTGACTGATTTTCGTATGTTGAACCATCCTTGCATCCCTGGGATGAATCCTACTTGGTCATGATGGATAATTGTTTTGATGTATTCTTGGATTCGGTTTGCCAATATTTTGTTGAGTATTTTTGCATCAATGTTCATGAGGGAGATTGGTTTGTAGTTCTCTTTCTTTGTTGCATCTTTGTGTGGTTTGGATATCAGGGTAATTGTAGTCTCATAAAAAGAGTTTGGTGGTGTTCCTTCTGTTTCTATTGTGTGGAAAACTTTGAAGAGTATTGGTATTAGTTCTTCTTTGGAAGTCTGGTAGAATTCTGCACTGAAACCATCTGGTCCTGGACTTTTTTTGGTTGGGAGACTTTTGATGACTGTTTCTATTTCTTTAGGGGTTATTGGTCTATTTAAATGGTTTATCTGGTCTTGATTTAATTTTGGTATGTGGTATTTATCCAGAAAATTGTCCATTTCTTCCTGATTTTCTATTTTTGTGGAGTACAGGTTTTTGAAGTATGATCTGATGATTCTCTGGATCATCATTGTTATGTCTCCCTTTTCATTTCTGATCTTGTTAATTTGGGTGCTCTCTCTTTGCCTTTTGGTTAATTTGGCTAGGGGTTTGTCTATCTTGTTGATTTTTTCAAAGAACCAACTCGTTTCATTGATTTTTTGTATTGTTCTCTTGTTTTCTATTTTGTTGATTTCAGTCCTCAATTTGATTATTTCCTGGCGTCTGTTTCTCCTGGATGAGTTTGTTTCTTTTTGTTCTAGAGCTTTCAGTTGTGCTGTTAATTCATTGGTATGGGATTGCTCCATCTTCTTTATGTGTGCATTTAGAGCTATGAATTTTCTTCTTAGCACTGCTTTCATAGTGTCCCTTAAGTTTGGGTATGTTATACTTTCATTTTCATTGAATTCTAGGAAATCTTTAATTTCTTTCTTTATTTCTTCCTTGACCCATTGATGTTTCAGGTGGGCATTATTCAGTTTCCATGAGTTTGTGGGTTTTCTATAATTTTTGTTGTTGAGGTCTAACTTTAAGGCATGGTGGTCTGATAAGATACAGGAGGTTATTCCAATTTTTTTGTATCTGTTGAGATTTGTTTTGTGGCCAAGTATGTGGTCAATTTTTGAGAAGGTTCCATTGGGTGTTAAGAAGGTATATTCTTTTGTGTTAGGATGGAATGTTCTGTAGATGTCTATTAAGTTCATTTGAGTCATAAAATCTGTTAGGTCCTTTATTTCTTTAAGTTTCAGTCTGGTAGATCTGTCTTTTGGTGAGAGTGGTGTGTTAAAATCTCCCACTATTAATGTGTGGGGTTTGATGTGTGTTTTAAACTTTAGTAGTGTTTCTTTTATGAATGTGGGTGCTTTTGTATTTGGAGCATAAATGTTTAGAATCGAGACTTCATCTTGGTGGATTTTTCCTGTGATAAACATGTAATGTCCATCCTGATCTCTTTTGATTGATTTTAGTTTGAAGTCTATTTTATTAGATATTAAGATAGCTACACCAGCTTGTTTCTTAGGTTTCAAAGGCTTGGAAAGCCTTTTCCCAGTCCTTTACTCGGAGGTAGTGTCTGTCTTTGAAGTTAAGGTGTGTTTCTTGTATGCAGCAGATGGATGGGTCCTGTTTTCTCATCCATTCTGTTAGCCTGTGTCTTTTTATAGGTGAGTTGAGACCATTGATATTGATGGATATTAATGACCAGTGATTGTTAATTCCTGTTATTTTTTGTGGTTATGTTGTGTTGTCCTTCTTTGGTGTATGTTGGTATGGGATTATCTATTGCTTGATTTTTCATGGATGTGTTTAGCTTCTTTGGGTTGGATTTTCCCTTTAGTGCTTTCTGTAGGGCTGGGTTTGTGGACAGGTATTGATGAAATCTGGTTTTATCCTGGAATATTTTGTTTACTCTGCCTATGGTGATTGAGAGTTTTGTTGGGTATAATAATCTGGGTTGGTTTACGTGGTCTCTTGGTGTCTGCATAAGATTTGTCCATGACCTTCTAGCTTTCATAGTCTCTATTGAGAAGTCTGGTGTTATTCTGATGGGTTTGCCTTTATTGCCTTTACTTGGTCTTTTTCCTTTGTGGCTCTTAATATTTTTTCTTTGTTCTGTGTGTTTAGTGTTTTGATTATTATGTGGTGAGGGGACTTTTTTTTTTTTTTTTTTTTTTTTTTGGATCCAGCCTATTTGGTGTTCTGTAAGCTTCTTGTATCTTCATAGGTATTTCTTTCTTTAGGTTAGGAAAGTTTTCTTCTATGATTTTGTTGAATATATTTTCTGTGCCTTTGAGTTGGTATTCTTCTCCTTCTTCTATCCCTATTCTTAGGTTTGGTCTTTTCATGGTGTCCCAAATTTCCTGGACGTTTTGTGTTACGACATTTTGTCTTTAGTGTTTTCTTTGACTGATGAATCTATTTTCTCTATCGTGTCTTCAGTGTCAGAGATTCTCTGTTCCACCTCTTGCAATAGTTGGTTATGCTTGTTTCTGTAGTTCCTGTTCGTTTAGTCAGGATTTCTATTTCCAGCATTCCCTCAGCATGTGTTTTCTTTATTGTCTCAAATTCATTTTTCAGATCTTGGAATGTTTCTTTCATCTGTTTAATTGCTTTTTCTTGGCTTTCTTTGATTTCTTCCCATTTTTTGTTCGTTTTTTCTTCCATTTCTTTAAGGGAGTTTTTTATTTCCTCTTTAATGGAGTTTTTCATTTCCTCTTTAAGGGAAGTTTTTATTTCCTCTTTAATGTAGTTTTTCATTTCCTCTTTAAGGGATTTTTTATTTCCTCTTTAAGGGAATTTTTTATTTCTTCTTTAATGGCCTCTATCATCTTCTTAAAGTCATTTTTAGGACTGATTTCTTCTGTTTCTTCTGTCTTGGTATGTTCAGGTCTTGCAGGTGTAGATTCACTAAGTTCTGATGTTGTCATATAGGTCTTTATGTTGTTGCCTGTATTTTTGCACTGGCGTCTACTCATCTTTTCCTCTGCTCGGTGCAGGTGGTGTCTGTGTCTGAGAGTGCCTCTCTTGTTCTAAATTTTAGTCTTGGTTCAGTAGGAGTTCTTGGTTAAATTGGTGCTATTGGGCTGTTTCTTCAGGAGCAGCTGATCTCAGTTGGTGAAGTATATACTTATGATTCTGGTGATCTGGTTTGGTGGCTAGGCAGCGCCTTCTTCTGTGTTCCCAGGTCACGTTTTGTTCATTGTCAACTCCTCAGCTGATCTTGTTTCTTCAGATTTCAAACCTTAGAGATCTGAATCCTCTCCAGGATGGATTTCAGCTGAGCGGGGTAGTCTCACCAACACCTCCAAGTTGTTGGGTTTCGCAGGATCAGCAGCTGGGTTGGCCTCAGACGGAGTGTTCAGATTCTTTCTGGTTCTGTCCCACGGAGATAGCTTCTTCCCCGGGTGTTGGGGTTAAAGGCGTCCCTGTTCCAAGCTCTTGATTAAGAGCTTGTTTTCACTAGCTCTTCAGCAGGTAATAGCTCAGTTTCTGGTCTTTATTGCAACTGTGTTTCGGCCGCCGCCTGCTGGGCCTGCCTGCCTCCGCACCGGGCTTATCTGCCTCTGCCAGGCCTGCCTGCCTCTACCAGGCCTGTCTACCTCTGTGGGCCACCACCAGGCCTGTCTGTCTTTGCCGGCCGCCGCTGCTGGGCCTACCTGCCTCTGCCTGTTGCCGCCTCTGCCTGTCTACCTCTGTGTGCCTCTGCTGGGCCTGTATGTCTCTGCCAACTGCTGCCGCACCTGTCTACCTCTGCCGGCCGCCGCAGGGCCTGTATGTCTCTGCCGGCCGCCACTGGACCTATCTGCCTCTGCCTGCCACCGCTGCCACGCCTGTCTACCTCTGTGTGCCACTGCCAGGCTTGTCTGTCTCTGTTGGCCATGGGCCTGTATGTCTCTGCCAGCCGCCGCCACCGCGCCTGTCTACCTCCTATCTATGTATTTTTAAGAAATCAAAGTTTTATTAAGAGGAACAGTAACAAACTCCCTAAAGCAGAGAGGGGGTATACCAAGTCAATTGCCTTAATTAGTTCAGATTTTAGTTAGGGTCAGGTCCAAAGGGTACCCCGCCCCCAGCTCCAACATGCACACTTAAAAAAGAGTAGCCTCCTGACTCATCCAAAGTTGAGTCCAGGCCCAGCTGTGTAAAGTTATGTTGCTTTGCCTGCCTATGGCACCTGATTGGTCCAATACAAAGCTGAATGGCCAATAGCTAGGCAGCAAAGGGATAGGCAGGGCTGCTGGGCAAAGAGAATAAATAGGAGGAGGAATCTAGGCTTAGAGAGAGAGAGAGATGCCTCGGGCTAGCCACCAGACATGAGAGCAGAAAAAGTAGGACATACAGAAAGGAAGAAGAAAAAGTTATAAGAGCTAATGGGACAGGCACAAGATAAGGCTGAGCATTCCTAACTAGTAAGTTTCCGTGTCATGATTGGAGGGCTGGGGGGTCCAAGAAAGCCTGCTATATAGCTCATCCTGGACTATCGGAGGATTTTTGGTGGTTAGATAAAATCCAGCATTCTCCAGGAGTCATTTCCCTTACCTCTGGCTCTCCATTAGCAAATACCTGTGGTGCCTATCAGCACATCAAGGTCCATGCAGGCCTCCATGCTCCCTCAGTCCCAACTCACAGTTATACATTTCAGAGCCCCACACCAGTCTCCTGGTCCTTCCCCTCAGCTACTCACCCTTCTTATGACCTGGCTATTCCGACTATTCTCAACTTCTGTTCCTGCTATTCTCACCGTGTTCTCTCTGTTCCCTATCCTGGTTATTCTCACCCTGTTCTCTGTTCTCTATCCTGACTATTCTCTCTTCTCTCTCAAAGACACTCCCAACCTTGTCCAGTCCACTGCCATGCTCAGTTTACTTTTTTCTCTACATCTACAATAAAAACCATCCCCTTCACGGTACCATGGAGTATTCATGTTGGCAGTTTATACACTGAGATCTTTATTTTTTATTAAATTAGTTTCTTTTCAGTCTCATAGTGTGATTCCTTAATTTCCTATATTTTATCTAATTACTTTTTCAAACAAGGACAAATGAAGATGGAGGTAATGGCCACTAGATATTAATGTGCTCCAAAAAAAAAATTACTCACCAACAGGGCAGTTGGTGGCACACGCTTTTAATCCCAGCATTTAGGAAGCAGAGAAAGAAGTACCTCTGAGGTTGAGGCCAGCCTGGTCTACAAAGTGAGTTCCAGGACAGCCAGAGCTACATAGAGAAAAACAAAACAAAAACAAAAAACAACCCCCCCATCACCCTCCAAACACTCATGTCTTGCACACATATTTTTAATGAGGTATGTCAAAAATAATGAGTAATACGTTTAAAAAATTCAAAATTCACATGGTCCCACATTTGTTCTCAGGAGATTCAAGAACAGAGATTCAAGCACATTACCTTGTGCTGCTTCAGATGCTGTTCTGAGTTTACAAAAGACTGGTCCACTAGAATTTTCTCCTGGGATACCAAAAGCACCAAGGGAGTATACACAGGGCTCCTCGGGGTTTCAAAAGTCACAGCAGACATCTCCTCCACACTCTCCCTGCTCAGCAGCACCCCAGGGCTCACAGGTCTGCAAAGATCTCCAAATGGAATGGACTAAACGGCTCGACAGAACCAGAAATGGCTGAGCGGGACTCTGAAAGACAAACCCTGTTTTTTGAGACAGGGTTTCTCTGTGTAGCTTTGTGCCTTTCCTGGGACTCACTTGGTAGCCCAAGCTGGCCTCGAACTCACAGAGATCCACCTGGCTCTGCCTCCCGAGTGCTGGGATTAAAGGCGTGTGCCGCCACCGCCCGGCCAGGAAGCCTGTAACTTTTAAAACATGTTTGTAATAGGTGCTCACAGAAGAGACTTAGGACTTTTAGTCACTGTTGGAATTGTTAATTAAAGACTACGGTGACCTCTAAAGTCAGGCTAAACGTGTCTTATACTATGAGATGGGGATTGTAGGGTCCAGGTAGAATGCTAAGATTTAAAGCAATGTGGGAGCCGGTAAGTTGGCTCAGTGGTTGGGTGTTCTTACAGAGGACCTGGGTTCAGTTCCCAGCACCCACATGGGGGCTCACGACCATCTGAAACTCCAGTTCCAAGAAATCCAACCCCTTGGCCTCCACAGGCGAAGCACACACGAGCTACACAGACAAAACACCCATACACATAAAATAAAAATAAAAAGAATTAAAGTGATGTGTTTTGGTGTCTGATTGACAAGAGGTCTCGGGAGTTGTGAGGACCAATCTCTTTGTCAACTTAATGAGATTTCAGATGACCCTGGAAACACACCTCTGCATGTGTCAGTGAAGGCTTTTCCAGAAAAATTTAAAGAGGTGGGAAGACCTACCCTGAATACGAGGGACACCATTCTGCGACGGGCTGGAGTCCTGGACTGAACGAAAAGGAGAAAGTGGGCTGAACACCAGCATTTCCCTCTCTGCTTCCTGACTCAAGGAAACAGGGCCAGCCCCCACCCTCTCCTGCTTCCAAGCTTTCCCCACGATAGACTACACCCTCAGAAAGAGCCAATACTCTGGGAAGCCAAACCTTTCCCTCCGTGAGTTGCTTTTGTTAGGTAATTGTCAGCAGTGAGAAAAGCAGCTAACAGAGCCAATGAGATCCCCGTTTCTGGGGACGAACTGTGGCAGCTGTCAGGAGGATGGCCAGAGGTCCCACAAAAGCCAGACTTAGGGTTCTGGAAGGCCAATGTGTTACGGTCGTCCAGGCAACAGAAAAAAACACACTTGGCTTTGTGACCTCTCAGAGTCTGTACTGTGAACCTTCCTTCCTTCCTTGAGAGGATAACTCAGAATTGATTACTTCAGGCTGGAGGTGACTCAGAATACGGACGGGGCAGGAAGGGTGGGTGGGTCTGCTGGGGCTGGGAATCTGAGTGGAACCTGTAGGACGACCTTGGCATAGGGATGGCCAGCAGAGCTAGGGCGTTTTCTGTCTTGCTGGCCACGGCGGCGTTCTGTGGGCTCACACAATGGAGGCCACGCTGGCCACAGGGTTAGGGTCCTGCTCTCCATTCACAGTTAGTCCGCTGGGGTCAGGGGAGATAGCAGTGGGCAAGCCTGAGGACCCGAACCCGGGCACGGTGGCACAGGCTTCTAATCTCAGTGCTGGACAAGTGGAGACAAGTAAGTAGCTCTCTGGGGCTCAAAAGCCAGCCAGCCAGCCAGCCAGCCAGCCAGCCAGCCAGCTTACCCTCCCTGGCAAGTTTCAGACCCATGACTCTGTTTAAAAAAAGGGGGGGGGGTCATCTGAAGAATGACACATGAGGCTGTCCTGCCTCCATATGCATGTACACACAAAATTAAAGCAGTCCATTGAAATGTAGCAAGGCGATGAAAGAGCGGGAGGAAGGGGAGGGAGGAAGGAAAGAAGGAATTCTTTTCAAAAGAAAATGGTTGCATGACCAAATAACCAGCTCTGCATCTGCAGGGCTGCCAGGAGCCCTCCTGACGCCTCCACAGTCCCCCTCCTACTTTGCTGCCCTTCCCCCACATGCCTGGCGCTGCCCCCCCCCCCTTCCCCACCTCCCTCTCTTGGCCACCTGCTCTGGGGCTTTCCTCCTGGCTCTGGCTCTGGGGTTTCCAGACCACCAACCCTGGAGTGGTTTCCACTGTGGCCTGGTTAAGAAATTGGCAAAGAAATCCAAGCCAGCCTGGTCTACCCAGTGAATTTTTAGGACAGCCAGGGCTACATAGAGCTACCCCATCTCAAACAAAACAAAACATAGTTACCCCTTCCTATTAAGGCCCCCAACACCAAATAAAGTGCAGTTCTACCAAAGTCATCCCGGGGAATCAATGAATTTGGGGAGCTTACTTATAGAACATAGGTGACCCCAAAGCAGGAACACTGGAAAGTCTACCCCCATCATGGATGCTGGCTTCCCCATGGCTTCCCAGACAGCTCCCTTCCAATAACCTGCCTGACCTGTATCCGCTAGAACCTCCCAGGGCCATGTGCAATTAGGGCGAAATTATTACAGATGGCTGGGGCTGAGTAGCTGGAGTCTGAGGTGAGTGTCGAAAGATCTTCCCTACCCCCTCCTCCTCGGAAGAAACATCAGCAGTCCCTGGGCCCTACTGAGTCAGGCCCTTGCATGCAGTCACGGGTGATCTGATGAGAATAGCGCTGCTTTGCTCTGGAAGACTGCATTCTACAGCACCATGCACCACTGTGCATTCCCACAGGAATGTGGGGGAGGGAGCCAGGGCGTGAAAGTTTACAGGAACCCGAGAGCTGGCCAGGGATCTGGGGAGGCAGGGAGGGAGAGGATCCCCTTACCTAGGTATCTGAGGCTCCAGGCTCCGCTCCAGCTGGCAGACACGCCCGCTTGTCCTCACAGGTGTGGAAGAAGGCAGGGCCTGGCCATGTGGAAGTCAACGGGAGGGTGCAGCACCATGCAGGCTCTGCCCCTGCTGTCGCCAGCCGAGAGGTGCTCCTGAGCTGTCCCCAGGGCTGGGAAGGTGGTTGTGTTTGGAGACAGGGCTTTCAATGGAGTTACCATGAAGTGTTCCCCACCCCCACCTTCCCGGAGAAGCTGGGACACCATGCCCACACTTCTGTCTCTGCAAGATGAGGAGGTTCAGAGCATAAAAAAAATGGCTGGCCATGTATAAGGCTCAGGGAACTGGAGGAATTCTGGGAATGCCAGCATCTGTGGGGTGCAAAAAAGACAGAAGGAGAGCCACCAGGCCCCACCAACACTATGATCTAGACTGCTACTGCAGAGGGTCCTCTCCACTGACCAGAGGCTGGACTAGGACATCGTGATCTGGGCAGTGGGGATGGGATAGGTGGGGGAGAAACATCCTCTTGAAGAAGGAGCTGGTGGGAAGGGTATTAGGAACAGGGACTCCTCTGCCTCCTTGGAGAAAGTGGTGTGGGGACCCCAGGAGTTCCCACCAGTTCCGGAGCCTCCCCTCCACCGCGGTTTCCTCCCGGCGATCTGGGACCGACTTTCTCCCCACCCAGGGAAACTCCGGCACTGGCCTGGAAGCCCCTTGCAGGACCACATTGCACCATACATCTGGCTGCCACCGAGAAGTGAGGGAGGGGTGACTGCTCCCTGTGCCCACCGGCCCTGGGTCTGGCATCTGGCAAGATGGCCTCTTCTCCACTCCTGATCCAGAACATCCAAGTGAAACTGGGGTGGCAGTGTGTGTGTGTGGGGGTTCGTAGCTGGTATCCACTCTGGGAGTTCTCTAGGGTGGGGACAGGAAGCGGCCAAGGCTACAACTTGTTCCTGACCTGTCCCCGGATGGGAGACCAGTGCCGACAGAAGCCTAGATAGAAACTTCACAAGGGGGAGCTGCACTTTCTGGACCACCCCCATTCTGTCACATGGCGCCTGTGACCTGGGAGTCACATCTGTGCCCTTCTGACTTGGGGCTATAGTGTAGCCTCCTGCCTGGCTTTGCAAACCCAGCAATGAGGTGAGGATGAAGATGCGTCTCTTGGGTCCAGAAAGCAGGAACTCGTTTGTGGAATACCATAGCATACTTCCCACCACACCAGAATGGGTGAGGTCTCAATGCCTCCCGACCTCGTGTCTGGAACCTTCTCTCAGCCTAACAGAGTCACTGGGATACCACAATCTAAGTCCCCCAACCCTCCCTCATTAGACAGCCTGTTTCCTCAGTGAGTCCAGCAGGTCCAGGCTCCTGGCCTCACCCAAGTCTGGATTGTGGCGAAGTGTCAGTTTCATGAAAGTTGGAGGTGGCTCCGAGACCATTTGCTGGTCATCAGTAAGGACTCTGGGAACCTCCTCTGCCTCTGTCATACCCAGAAAGGGGGACTGTGAGAATTAGGACAAGGATGCCTTCATGATCAGCCCTGTATGCTGCCCAGAGGTCCTGTCCTGAAGACATGTTTGTCCTGCGCTTACCTCCACTGGTGCCACACTAAGAATACGCACAACTGTCTCAAAAACTGTGAAGTGCTTGGGAACATTGAGAAGGCACCCAACTCATCAACCTTTCTAGGTTTAAAAAGAAGTGCCATCGGGGCGGTGGTGGCACACGCCTTTAATCCCAGCACTCGGAAGGCAGAGGCAGGCGGATCTCTGTGAGTTCGAGGTCAGCCTGGTCTATAGAGCAGGATCTAGGACAGGCACCAAAGCTACACAGCGGAAACCCTGTCTCAAAAAGTGTTCCTAATGCTGCGACCCTTTAATACAATTCCTCATGTTGTGGTGACCCCCAATCATAAAATTATTTTGTTGCTACTTCGGAACTGTAATTTTGCTACTGTTATGAATTGTAATGTAAATATCTGATCTGCGACCCCCAAAGGGGTCACAACCCACAGACTGAGAACCACTGGTCTACGAGAACGTTCGCTGGGTCTCTAAAGGACATGGCCTTACTCTGCTGTTTCCCTCTGTCCCTCTCTACTCTCAGCCAAGCCCACGAGGCTCATCTTCCAGAGATGGCATGACCTCTCTCTTACTTGTTATCCTGGCACTGTACTGACCCCCCCATCACTATACTCGGTCCCCCCTCCCCCCTCCCCGCACCAGCAGCCCCAGAGCCCCAGGTCCTTTATCCACTGTTCCAGTATTTCTGCGTCATAAACCACTGTACCATGTAGCCATGGTTGAAGCACAAGGAAGAAGTGCCTTTAGGTTAAAGAGGGGGTTAATGTACCCTTTGTTTCATCCCAAAGATTTCAGCCATATGGTTTGGATGACATTTATGTCATACTGAAAAATGCTGACAACCTCTGCCGATCAAGTGGTTTTAGCTTATGTAAGGCAAATTCCTTTTGTAAGTGACGTTTTAGTTGGGCAAGAGATGCTTGAGTGAGAACTGGATGCATGCTAACACCTAGAGCAGTGGTTCTCACCCTTGCTAATGCTGGGACCCTCTAACACGGTCCCTCATGCTGTGCTGAGCCCCAGTCACAAAATTATTTTCATTGCTACTTCATAACTGGAATTTTGCTACTGCTAATGAATCATAATGTAAATATCTGATATGTTAGATACCCCACCAAGGGGGTTGTGACCCACAGGTTGAGAACCACTGACCTAGATGGATATTTTTTTTTTTCAACCTAGCTTTTCAGCCTAGAAATGAACAGAAGCTGTCTGTGCAGAGGGCAGCTCAGCAGGAACAAACGGCCAGGCCAGGCCGGCTGAGCTTGTGTTCTGTCCAGACAGAGGAGCGGCAGCTTCAGGCTGCTCGGCACGCAGGGATGGAAGAGCAGCTGAGTCATCGGCCTGGCATATCCAGGTCTGGGTGACGCACCATGTGCCCAGGGCGTAAGCCGGCAGAACTGGCTTACAGGAACCTTTGGATCTGTGCCAGCCGATCATGCCACGATCCTTTGGGAATTTAAAGGAAAACTGTGAGACCAATATGACAATAAGTTATTGACTACAAATTATTACAAATATAACTATGACAGGAACAACCTAGGCATGGCTGGCCAGGCATTGTGGAGAGCCAGGGCTGGGCAGCGAAACCCTAGTGAGGTCTACCTCTCCTTGAGCCACACCAGGAGCACAGAGAACCATTCACCTCCCCACATGTGATGGATGCCAAAGAAAATCAAACATAGGTGGGCACTGGTGTGCACACTTTTAATCCCAGCATTTGGGAGGCAGAGGCAGGCAGATCTCTGAGCTCGAGGCCAGCCTGGTCTACAGAGCGAGTCCCAGGACAGCCAGGGCTACACAGAGAAACCCTGTCTGGAAAACCAAACCAAACCAAACAAACGCCCAGAAAATCAAACGTAACATTTCTATCCCTGCAGGAACGATGCTGAGGAGGCTGTCTGACTCCACTTCCCCACCAGAGAACCACAGGAGCCCTGGTTGGGGATGCCTTCCTGTCTGAGATGACCCCCAGAGGTGTCGGCCTCCCTCCTAACGTCCTCCTTGTCTGAGGCAAGAGGATACTGTATGCCTCTGGTGCTTGAGGAAGGTGGGGGTGTGACTGGCATATACCACAGGGGACGAGGGACCACCAGCCTGCGGGCAGCAGTGATAACGGCCAGCATAGCATACTCCATCCATCTGAGCTCGACGTCACCACAGCAATTCTGGGCTGGAGACTCTTCTAACACCCTCAGTGAGAAGTGAAGGAATCTGAGACCAGTCGGGGAGGAGAGTTGGCCCCAGGTCCAGCAGCCAGAAGCAGGAGCAGAGGCAAAGTTCAGGCTGAGCCCTGGGCCCTGGTGCCAGCCCCACTTTCCAGCTGTTGTGGAATAGTAGTTGAAGATGTGTTACATTTGTTTATGCTGTGGAACATTTGTTTAATGATGCGAAGATGCGTTGCATTCTTTTCTGTTGCCTTTGTTTAACTCTGTGAAGCTGTGCTTCTTTGCCTGTCTGAAACATCTAATTAGTCTAATAAAAAGCTGAACGGTCAATATGTAGGCAGGAAAGGGAATAGGCAGAGAGAATAAACAGAAGGAGAAAAAGAGGAGATGGAGGGTTGAGAAAAGGAGGAGGAGAGGAGGATGCTGAGGGCCAGCCACCCAGTCACTCAGTCAGACATGGAGGAAGAAGTAAAGAGAAGATAGACAGAAACAGAAGGTAAAAGCCCAGAGGCAAAAGGTAGATGGGATAATTTAGGTTAAGAAAAGCTGGCTAGAAATAAGCCAAGCTAAGGCCGGGCATTTATAAATAAGAACAAGACTCCGTGTATTTATTTGGGAGCTGAGTGGTGGGACCTCAAAGAGCCAGAGGCCAAAGAGTAAAAACTAACCACTAGACCCAGCCTTGCAGTAGGAAGCCTAGGAGTGTGGTCTGTCTTCCTCTACTGGCTCTACAGGGTTCCCCTACTCCACATGCCCCCCACACACATAGGGGCTATCTATCATCAGTGATGCAGTGTTCTCTACTGGATTCCACAGAGGCTGGCTGCCCCCCCCCCCACTGGGGCTGTGGTCAGTGGCCCGTTTGCTTTGCTGGGCAGGGCAGTCTCCCCCTCCAGGCTGGGGTGTTACAGAACTCCATCAAGTTCACTTCCTCCCGCCACCGGCCTTTATCTCATGGCTCAGGCTCCAATCTGGAGAAATAAAAGTCAGGCAAGTCCCCACTACTTCCCAGGGAAGTCCCAGCGAAGTCCCCATTCCTACCCAATGTCAGCAGTGTGGGTAATTTTAGCCCAAGTGGGAAAGGGGCTTTCTTTGCCCTGAGAGGCTGGCAGGGCACACTGTGTCCGGCACATGTCCTCTGCAGGCTCTCTGGCTGCTGTCCAGAGCAGCGCAGCCACGCCTCCAGGCAGTGGGAAGGTTCAGCAGAGAGAATCCACAATGCCTAAGATGCAGTGTGTATGTGTGGGAGCAACTGGACGTGCCCTGAGCTGGCACTCCATGATTGCACGGCACTAAAACACTTCCCTAGGGGAGAATGGTGGCGTACACCTGTAATCCCAGCACTCGGGAGGCAGAGGCCACACGCTAATGAACTACAGACCCCAATTATCTCAGGCCAGCTTGCCGCTGCGCCTCTCCAGCCCACTGGTTCTCACATGAGCTGTCTGAGGATACCAGAGCAGCTGCCTCCTGGAGCAGGTGGCTTCCAGCCACTGGCACCTGTGACAGGAAGGCAAGACCAGGAGCAATCTGGGGGCGACAACATATGACTTGAGGTAGCCTAGGCTCCTGGCCTTAACAGGGACTCGGGGCACACCCCTGGCTGCAGACAGCAGCAATGGAGGAGCTTGGACACATCCACAGGTGATCTTGAAGGTCACAGTGTTTCCTGGGGCTCAGCATCCATCAAGACCAATGGGAGACAGTTAGGAGGGAGCCTGCTTCTCCCTTCCTGGATCTGGGATCCTCCACAGGGCATCCTCTGCTGGCCTGCTGGCCGCAGGTTCTGTTCCTCCATTTTTTCTTTTTTCTTTTTTTTTCTTTTTGTTTTTCGAGACAGGGTTTCTCTGTGTAACAGCCCTGACTGTCCTGGAACTTGCTCACATAGACCAGGTTGGCCTTGAACTCACAGAGATCCGCCTCCCTCTGCCTCCTGAATACTGGGATTAAAGGCGTGCGCCACCACGCCTGGCTCTGTCCCCCCATTTCTGCTCTGCCTCATCAACCCCAAGAGTCCTGGCTTCAACAGGTCTGCAAGAAGTATGTCCCTGGGCCCTGAGGCAGCAGGGACAGACAAGAGAGACCCCATGGAGCCATGACTGGGGTAATCCGACAAATTGTGAAGAAAGAGGAGAGGGGTAGTGGGAGAGACACCGAGCAGAGTGGTTAAGAGCAGAGGAGGGATGGGAGGAGTTGAGAAGATCCTTTGAGGCAGAGGGAATGATAGGATGAAGGTCCTGGGGCAGAGATGTTCAGTCCTAGAGTGGCTTAGGTCAGAACTCGAGAGTCAAGGTGGGCTGGGGGCAACATGCTCTTGGAATATGACCTGAGCTGAGTATTAGGAGACACCACCCCATGCAGAAAAAGCTTCTCCAGAGGCAGGTCTCCCTTTGGGGCACCGGTCCCGCCAGCCAGTATTATCCCGTGCCTCCTGGCTGACCTGGAGACTCCACTTTCACACTCGGGGTTTCCCCAGAGCAGAGTCTGGGACAAGGAGTGTGTCTAGGAAAGTCCCTAGAGCCGAGAGCGAAGAAGGAAACTTCAGGCCAGGCCATGGTCAGCTGGACTGTGCAGCGCTAGATGGGAGCTAGTTGGTGGTGCTGCCCGGGCGCGCGCACCAGGGTGGTCTGCGGCTGCCAGATGCTATGCTTCTCTCTGGGGGCACACGACCCCAGGATAACATTGCCTCCCCTTCCCCCTCACTGGACCCAGCAGCCTTCTAAGGTCCTCTCCTCCAATTGACTGGGGAGGGGCATGGTCCATAGCTGAAGGGCCACAGGCAGTGGCCCCCTAGGGACTAGGATGATAATGTGAAGGGGAGGGAAGCAGGTGTGTGCCAGAGTAGGAAGCGCCCTAACTGTCCTTCAGAAGCTAAGGAGGGTGATGCCAAGGCAAGTGAGGGGCAGGAGGTCGGGGTTTGGGCAGCATCTGCCCACAGAGCCTGCCATGGCCACAGAGGACATCACTCGTTGGGTCTGGAGGACATGTGCTCTTGCCTCTGGGCAGGAACAGAAGGAGGCTCAGTAGGTTGGTAATAGAAAAGCCTGAAGCAGTGGTGGTGGGTGCCTTTAATCCCTGCACTCAGGAAGCAGAGCCAAGCGGATCTCTGTGAGTTCGAGGCCAGCCTGGTCTACAGAGCGAGATCCAGGACAAGTACCAAAACTACACGGAGAAACCCTGTCTCGAAAAAACCAAAAGAAGAAGAGAATAATGATGAGGAGGATGAGGAGGAGGAAGAAAAGCCTGAAGCCAGGAGACACAGCTAGAGTCCATAAGGCAGAAGAGGATGTGAGGTCCCCTACCCCACAGGAGAGGTCTTACCTGTGACCTCAGCCAGGATAGCCTGATGTCAGCCTCCAGCCCATTTCACAGTAACTTGTGACCTCCGGAATTCCCGCATGGCAGGAGCTGCTCTTCCACCATCTCTGGGGCACCCCATCATCAGAATGAGTGGAAGTAGACAGGGCTGAGCCAGGATGGCAGGTTGGGTGTGGCCACAGGGCCACAGGGATGGTGACTGAGGGCAGAGAGGGGGTTACAAGGCCGGACACCCAGGCTGTCAAAACAGGGAGATGAAAAAGTCAAAAATGAAAGGGCTAAAATCGGACGGAAACCCCCCACCCTATAAAGTCAGGCCCTGACTGCTTAGAGCCTGGCCCAGTGACTGCGATGCCTCACACACAAAAATTAAGCCTAACCCCTAATGGCCCTGGTCCCTGACCCCAAAGGACCAAGACTTACGACCTCAGGATGGAGCTGCCCTCTTGACCTCTATTCTGTGATGCCACAAATATGGTCCAGGAAGTGAGAACAGAAAACTTACAGGCGTAAAAATGGACCCATCCCCTCTCAGGGAGGCAATCTATCTATCTATCTATCTATCTATCTATCTATCTATCTATCTATCTATCTACCCCCCCCCCCACACACACACATTGCTTTCTATGTTTTTGCCATAATGTCTTATCTGTTACTAACATTTTTATATCTATTCTGGTCCGGTGAGTACTTTTACCCCTGTGTCTTTCCAGCATGACAGACATCAGGAACCAGAGGCCACACACAATTCAGACTGCCCCCCCCCATCCCCCACCAGCCATGCTTGAGACTACGGGAAGCATGTCTGCATTGAGAAGCTGAAGGGAGAGGCTGTGTCTAGGGGATGTGTGCACTGGAATCTGAGTGTGCCTAGGGGTGAGGTAGGGGTGCAGGCGTGGTCTCTCAGCCGTTTTCACTACGGATCTGAGTGTGTTCCTCTCTGTAGACTGGCTGAGGGTCCACAGCACCTCCATAAGTAAAAGGAAGTGAGCCAGGATAGAGTCCCTGACAGGCTCAGGCCCTTCCTGACGAGGCTGAAGAGGGAAGGATTCAAGACCTGGTCCGGCTCTACTCAAGGCTGTACTTGCTGTGGTCCCCAGAGGCAACTTTGCGCACACAGTACAGGGGTAGGAACTCAGGGCTTCTCTCTGGGAAGGTTAGAAAGTTCTGGAATGGCTACACAGCTGAGCTAGTGGCTCTGTCCCCACCAGACTGTCCACCCCCAAGCAGTTATGATCGACATGTATATTGTTACATTATGTCTTTTTCATCACAATTTTAAAAAGTGATGAAGAAAACAATTCTTTTCAGTAAAATATGGGGCGAACATCCAGCATTAGGAGCCATGGAGTCTGGCCTCAGGGTTGCCTCCCCCACCTACAGACTTGTTTATGTGGTCATCCGGCAAGCTGGTGGGGGCTCCCAGGGGAAACAGGAACCACTTTTGTCATGGGAGAGACAGCTTTAACTGCCACCCAGTCATCCTGAAATCCACGCCTACACTCAGCCCTTAACACTTCCTAAATAGTCCTGAGACCAGGGGCCAGACTTCCAGCGACACTCAGCCAAGAACACAAGAGCTGCAGCCCCACGCCTGGGTGTCCGGGGGTGGGGGGGGTTGCCCTCCACTGCTTTCCCGGGGCAGCTGCCCCATCCACCTGTATTTTTTACAGGTTCAGTCCATTCCATCCCGGAGCATGGCTGGTCAGGGAGCATGATCACTTGGTATCTCTGTCCACCTTGCCAAATGGGACCCCACCTTGGCACAGCTTTCTTCTGCTCACCTCCAAGAGAGAGGGGAATAGGGGCCCTCCTGCCATCTCAAGCCTACAATAAGGGCACTGTGTATCGGCCTGCCACTGTGTTTGGGCGTTGGTTGACACTAATTCACTCCTGCCCAGGTTGGCTCTGTCACTGCAAGCCTGGCCTTGCCTGTCCCTCTAGCAGATGCCCAACAGCGAGTTATCAGGAGGCCATGGCTTAGACTGAGCTTAGAGTGAGCTGTGAGCTGTCACCCGGAGGCCACGGTCAAGTCAGCTGAGGAGGCTGAATATTGCATGGGTTCTACATGCCCAGGCTTTGGCGTGGAGGAGGCAGGAGGGGGTGGGGCTGAGCGTACCTTGGAAACTAGCAGGCTAAGGTGTCCTCTTGCCCAGCCCTTTGGGGATCGTTGCTTTGAGTCAGTCACACGAGAGCATGGAAAACAAGCAACAGGCCGTTCTGCCACTTGCTCTCTGGTGAGTGACCACAGGACTTGGGGACGCCCTTCAGTGTCAACCGAGACATCTTGGCTGGGCCTGTGGCATGTCAGGACTTCAGAGATGGGATATGTCCTTGTATTGGCCATCTGGTTCCCCTCTAGGGATATTTCTCCTTACTGCTGAGACAGAGAAGCCGAGGCATGCACAGCCTGCCCTAACAGCTGCCCAGAGGTCCCTTGCTCAAGCACTCTGGCCCTGACTACCAGGGCAGATGGGGTGCTGTGCAGCCTCCGCTGGGCAGGGAGGCACCAGCTGCTTTCCCTCTGAGGCGAACCCTGTGGTGGTGCTCTAGACATTCTAGAGCCCCGTATTCATACTTCCTGGAGAATGGCTAACTTCCAGAAGTTCCTGTGAGTGGGTCCCCCAGAGTGGGGCTGGAGTTTCTGGGCAGGCGCAGGCAGCTGAGGCCGCTGTTTCATAACAGCAAAGCAAGTGTGTGGTCCAAGCTCGGCACTCAGTGACAGTGATTCCTGCCTGCTGCCGTGAGCTACAGACAGCTATACTCAGGCCTGGCTGCCAACAGAAGGGATTTTGGTGTGGCCGCCAATGCTATCAGAGGAGTTGACAACCCTGGGCCTCTTCTTGCTTGGGCTCAGGGCCTCCCTTGTACGGGAGGCTGCATTATTCAGGACAGCGGCAGGACAAAGATCGAACCACTTTAATATAGCAAGGACAGGGGGAATTACAACAGGGAGCTGGTGGGCTGCTGAAGGACATATGAAGAATGGAGACACCTGGGTAAGGATCCGTGCTGAAGGTGGGTCATGGACACAGACATCCAAGGTGTGCTGGGGAGGTTGATATCTCTCGAGGGTCTCATTCTGAGGCCAGGGCTCTCCCTAAGCTGACCCGGCAATGGTCTTGTGATTCTATGCTACATGGTCACATGCAGAAGCCCAGGGTCCAGGCTTCCTAAGGAGTATGGCTCAGAGGCTACAAGCCAAGTCACTTAACACTGTGGAGACCTGTCCCTGCTGCCCAGAGGCATGCAGGAGCAGAACAGAGACACAAGAAGGGGAGTAGGGGGGCTAGGTCCCCATGTCTGCAGGGGCTCTCCAAAGAGAAGCGATTGCAGGCTGTCATGGTGGGGATGTACCTTTGCCATGCAAGTGAGACCTTGTCACAAAAAGGTCCCCCCAAGAACATAGACTGTCAACAAAACAAAACAAAACACCCAGAACCAGGCACGGGAAACCTTTTTGATTCGTTGGTCAGGAGAGTCTAAGATACTTTGAAAACCAATACAGGCTATTGCTGTTGCCCTTGGCTGCCTCCCAGAGGTTGAAGGTAAAGTCTCTATTCATGAAAACACGATGCATTTTTGGACACAGGACTTGGAGGATCCGAGATAAATCTGACCTAAAACCCTTCTCCCTGGGGACGAGCTTTCCTAGTGCCAGAATGTGCTGTACGTTCTGCCCAGGGAAGGAAGCAAGCAACAGTTCCACTCAGCTATTATACCTATAAACCACAATGACCAGCATAGTAAGGTATCCGTAAGGGTACAATAGCGGCACTCATATCTGGGTGGTAACCCATAGCTCTCTAGTTAGACTTAAGGTTTGCTCAACTAGAGAGAAACCATGCCTGGTATTAGAAACCTGTCTGGGGCTAGGGAGGTCATGGATGATGGAGGCGAGCCTACAATTGCCACATCACCAAACCAGCATAATTCCTAACTACATTCCAAATACTTAACCACAGATAAGCGCAGCTCTCCCCCACTCATCAAAGACGCTTCTCTTTGCAATAGATGGAGACCGTTACAAAAACCCACAATGGATAAAAATGCAGGATTAGCCGGGCGTTGGTGGCGCACGCCTTTAATCCCAGCACTCGGGAGGCAGAGGCAGGCGGATCTCTGTGAGTTCGAGGCCAGCCTGGGCTACCAAGTGAGCTCCAGGAAAGGCGCAAAGCTACACAGAGAAACCCTGTCTCGAAAAACCAAAAAAAAAAAAAAAAAAAAAATGCAGGATTAATTACTCATGAGTGCCCAGCCCCGATGGAGACATCTACAACACAACCCTGGCATCTAAGGCAGCTTAGGGAACGTGGCTGAAGAGAGGCAGAAAGACTGCAAGAGGCCGAGGACCAGGAAGTCTGTTGTGAGATTGTGTCTCCTTCGCTCTAGATACGTCAACGATATGGCCAGCTACACAAGGCCTGAACAATGACAGTATCTACAGACACGCTAATATGGAAGGGGAAAGCTCGCAGGGCTCCACCCTAGACAAAGAACCACAGGCAAGTAAGGAATGCTAAGAGTGGGAGATTTCATCTTCCCCAGAGATTATTCCCTTAATTGGCTATCTAATACCAACCGGTTAGCCCTGAGTCATATACACACAAGCAACACTACGTGGACGCAGCAGGTGCTATTTATACATAGACGCAATTAATAACAATAAATAACAATGAAAGAAAATGAGACCATGAATTTGAGGGGAGGGAGAAACAACATAATTCTATTTTAACTAAAAAAAAAAAAAAAAAAAAAAAAAAGACAAAAGCCAGGCTATGATGGTAACACGCCTTTAATCCCAGCACTTGGGAGGCAGAGACAGATGGATCTCTGTGAGTTCGAGGCCAGCCTGGTGTAAAGAGTGAGTTCCAGGACAACTAGGACCATTACACGAAGGAACCTTGTGTTGAAAAACATAAATAAATAAATAAATAAATAAATAAATAAATAAATAAATAAGAGGAGGCAGGGTGACGGCAGCCACCCATGTCTCAGAGGCAAGTCACAGGGGTACCCACAAGCTTTGAGCAAACACCCCAAGAGAACTACACCATTCTGAAACCCAGAGTAAAGAACAGGTGGTCGACAGCAGGTGTGAAGGAGGCTGGGCCTGGCCCTGCCTCTGCTCACCTGTCCAGAAAGAGGCCAGCCCAAGCTCCCTGAGGCCCCAGCTCCCGTGGATCCAGAGTCCAACTGACCTCAGACACTCTAGGAAATGTCCTACTTCCCTGACAACACAGAGAGGGGGCGGGGCCTCTGCTAGAGCCAGCTGACCTCTGCTCATGGTGGACTGGCCTGGGCCATAGAGGGAGAGGTCGTAGAGTAATGGGACTCACTGCAATGAGCTTTGCAGACCCCCGGGGAGGCTGTGGGACATTCTTGCCTAGGTCCAGGCCAGCTAGGCTCCCTGAAGGCCCCGAGGGAGGATCCCACTCTAACTTGACTCCTCATGCCCATGGCACGTGCCCGTGTGTAGGTGGCTCCATCCTCCAGTACAACTATGTCCTTGATTACAACTTCCTATTTCTCGGAAGACACTCTGCAGAGAAAGTCTTCAAGACTGAAATGTCCTTCTCAGCTCTGTCTTCACTAGGGAAGTTGCCCACTACGCCAACATCAGCTATGACAACAGAAGCCTCGAGGGAGGTGGCAGGAATGGCTGTGGCCTCAATGGCACTTTGAGGGGGCACTGGGTCATGCACATCACCAAGAACAGGGAGGCTACTCTAGTGCGTTCTGTGCAGCAGCTCTGTACACCAGGATGAGTGCCATACGTTTTCTTCCTCTTACCATTTCCAGTGACTTGGTTGTATCCTCTCCACAATCGCAACTTCACGTTGAACAGGGATGGGGACCCAGCGGCTTGGAGCAGAGCTGCGGCAGGCCGTCTTTCCCTTCCCTCAGGCAGCAGGGGTGGGGTGGGGTGGGGTCTCCAGTGGTTAGGAGACATCTGCTCCCTGCCCACTGACATACGGCACCTCCTACCTCCTGGCTCCAGAGTATACATCCTACTATCATCCAAGACATCCCAGCTTCCTGGGAAGGCCTCGAGGGGGCCAGAAGCCCCTCTTGGAAAGGGGTTCGGGGGTTGAGGTTCCACTGGAGGTGATGGGCTGCAGGACAGGGACAAACTCAAGTTTTGGGTTTGGTGCTCCGGGGAGACACTGGGAGAGGCTGTCCTTTTGGTTAAGAGATTTATTATGAGTTATTAACATCACTATAAGACAGCATGGCAGGAGCTCTGAAGAGTCTGGGGGCAGAGTTTCTTCTCGGAGGTTTCAGAGAAAGGGGAGGTCATGTACCAGATGATTGATGAGTAGCCCATAGGACTTGCTTGAAGTCAGGTGTCTGAGTCTCACAAAGCTGCAGGGGAGGGGCTTGCGCTGGGGGAGGGAATGTGACTTGAGGATGTAGGGAGAAGAGGGGAGAAGGGGCCCATTTAGCTAATGTATGTCTATCTTATGGGGTGTGTCACCAGTAGGCCCCAATAGCTTGGACTCTGGTAGCCTAGGACCAGCGTACAGAATTAGCTATGAGAGAGAAGAGGGGCATGGATGCAGATGGGTGTGACTTGAGCAGCCTCTCACGAGGAATCTAATCAGCTCAGATGCCCAGGGCGGGTCCTGGGAGTTTGGGAGTCAGAGTTTCTGGCCTTACCTTCAGTTTGGTGCTGTTTGATTTTGGTAGGTCACTGGGGCAGGGAACCCTTAAGAGGAAGCCGGTCTCTGTCCTGGGGATAAGGCCAGGCCTAGGGTAGGAGGCACACGTGTGTTCAGACTCCTTCCCTTCCGAGTCAAGGAGGCAAGGTCCTTACCTGGGCAGGTGATCTGGGAGCCCTGGACCAGGGAGGATGTCGCATCCTCTGCCTTCTCCTGGAGCTACCGGGCTCTGGCTGCAGCTCCAGTCCAGCAGTGCACTGAGGGGTACAGAGATCAGGCTGTGTCCTGCTCAAAGCCACCACATGATGGAGGGTACAGTGGCTTTCAGGCTGTCCTTCCCTGGAGATCCCATACGATTGCCACTGCAGAGGAGAGATGGCTGCATTTGCTGGACACAGAGACACGACCTGTTTAGCACCACCCATGAGGCAGAAGCAAAATGGAACCACCGAGGCTGGCGAGACGGCTCAGTCAGTAAGATACTTGTGCAAACACAAAGATCCAAGTTCAGATCCCCAGCACCCATGTAAAAGCTGGCTGTGGCAGTGCGCACCTTAAACTCGGAGCTGGGGAGAGGCAGAGACAGGTCCTGGGGCTGGCTAGTTAGCCAGTTTAACCCAATTGCTGAGCGCCTGGTTCAGAGACCCTGTCTCAAAAAATAAGGCGGAGAGCAGCTGTGGAAGAAGACATCTGACATTGACCTCTGACCTCCACACGCATCCACACTTAAACATATATAAGCATGCTCAGCTACATGTGCATATACATGAAGCACCACCTATAAACTTATAAACACATGTCAGGAACATATAAACACATGTCTGTATTCAAAGCCTATCAGCAGGAAGGGTGCCAGCACCTTCACCTGGATCCCGGGAAGAAGACACTTAATGCTGTGAAAGAGATGGAGTGTCAAAGAATGGACAAGCAAAAACTTCCAGACTCTTCCAGGGGCTTCAGCTCAGCCTGGCTCTCACCATTTGTCACTGCTTACTCAAAATGTCTCTGTCTGTTTGAATTTTTTTCATTTTATTTTGTGGTTGTTTTGCCTACATGTATGTCTGTGCACCACATGTACCGGATCCCCTGCGGTTGGAGTTACAGAGAGTTGTCACCAAGCACGTAAGTGCTGGGAATTGAACCCAGATCCTATGGAAGAACAGCCAGTGTTTTTAACCACTGAGCCATCTCTTCAGTCCATCTGATTGGCCATCAGACCTGATCCCATACCTTGCTTCCAAGGCTCAGTTCAACCCTACAACACTGTGGCCACTCCCCACACGAGTTTGTTAATGTGCCACGATTCTTCTTATCTCTATCCGCCTCTGTCTCCATGAAGCCTGTTAAACTCCTTGAAGTCAGCTGCTGCTGCTTTAACCCTTTGTGGCCATTCTGCGATCCACACATCTGTGTGCAGGTTGAACCATTGTGTGATGTATAATTGTGATCCAAAAGTTAACAGTAGTGACCAACACTGGAATGAAAGAGTCTGCCAACAGCCATCAAAAGAAATCAGGTCTACTTGGCAAACTGCAGCCAATAAAGCCAATCTAGCTGGTACACACTGTTCTGACATTGTGCAAAGACACCGATGTGTCCTTCAGTTTTTCTGGGGATCCGGTCCGTGTGCTCTGTTTACTCGCTGTCAACTGTGTCTCTGGGGACTCATTTGATAAAGATCTGGTCTTTCACTCTGGTCCCAAATAAAAAGAGCCCCTGGCTGGGAATCCCCTGTAAAGATCAACTTCCTCTCCAGACAGCGTGGTGACTGTGGCTGTCTCTCTGTCACCTGCTCTGTGGTCAAGTAGCATCTGCCCTGTTCTGGCCCCCCATAGAAACTTCTTGGTCAGGTGAGGGGTCAGGAACCATGGGAGGCTCCTTGAAAGCATAGGATCCCTGCACACCACAATCCAAGTGTCCAAGCAAAGCCACACACACACACACACACACACACACACACACACACACACACACACACACACACATGCTGGCCTTCCCACAGGTGACCGCCCTGCTGCCCCCACTGCAGAGGCTACTGGGAGCGTGACCTCCCTCCCCAGAGCTCTTTGTTTTCCTGTCCCTGATCCATTACCCATGACCCTGTCACCAGCATCAAGCAAGCAATGCTGAGACCACCAAGACTTCTCTAGATATTCTCACTTTCTCCAGGGCTGTGGGTGGGGTGAAGATGGGGGTCCTGTCTGCCTTGCTAACTTAGCTCGGGTCCCCTGTAGGATCAGTCCTGGCCAAGCATACCTGTCCCCTCCCCCCACTTCCTTCTTCGTCTTTCCTCTGTAATCCTATCACGTGCACTGGGAATCCCTCACCTCTCTGGACTTTTGAAGAGCTGGTGCAGAACAGCTGGTAGATCCATCACCTGCCTGGGATCAAGGCTCGTATGAGGGAATCCCCATGGATACCTGGGGACCTCACAGAGGTGCCTTATGCTCAGATGATGCCCTTCAGAAGTGCCAGGTCTCTTGTGAATGTGCCCACATTCCTGGTTTCCTCATATGAGTACCTCAGAAGAGCAAACCGAAGCAGGCCCAGCCACACAGAATGTGTGCAGAGCTGAGCGTGAGGCCCGGGGGCCCTGACTGGTAGGGGGAAATCAATGCTGTGGCTGAAGCTCCAGTGTGTGCTTAGCTATGATAGCAGAGCAAATGAATTCACAGCCTTGATCCAGACAAATCAACGGTCTCCCAGGTCACATTTCAGTCCACACAGGCTCAATGGCAGCTCCCAGACACCGTCTGGAGTCCTGGGGCACCCATGAAGGCCAGAACACAGCCTTTCTGTGACAGACCCCGGAACTTCCTGTTTGAGGCCATGTCAGAAGCACTAAAAGATGCTTAATGTGAAATATTTTAGTACTTCTGCTATTTGGCTCAAACCAGGAAGTTCAAGGATGCATGACACAAGACAGAAAACATTAAGAGAGCATTTAAAAAGTGCTGAAAGATGCTGCGATGTGAAGACCGTCCCGTGAGTTCCCATCCTTGTCTGGAACACGAAGACCCTTCTCTTTCAGAGCCAGGAGCTAAGGAGCACGCGTCTCCACAGAAGCTGTGAGCGGAGTTGAAGGGTGAGGGGGTCGACGGCCCTGCTGCGTGGTGGTTTCCTTCAGGAAGTGCTGGCCCTGTCACGGAGCTGGGGCTCGGCTCCAGTCGGCTGGGGAGTGTCGCTACGTCATCTGGTGACTCTGTCCACAGATAGGTCCACACAAGCCAGGGGCTCCAGGGGCTCCCGAGAAACTAAAATTAAGGCCATGACCCAGCACCAAGGGCGTTCCTGGCAGTGTCTGTCCTGTGAAGCATCCCAAACCACCGTCCTGCAGCCAGTCCTGGAATAATGAGTACCAGGCAGTAGATGGGACACAGCCCCACCTGTGAGGATCCAGGCACGGGCATTAGGTATAGGGACCCCACTGAGGTCCCTCCTGTGAACCATATGTCTCTGACATGCACCCCACTTGTGCCTCAGTTCTCTTCTGTGAATGGGCTCATCTGTGTCCTCACAGAACTCTCATTAGAGACATCACGTGAAGCTCAGTGAATGTGACCTTCTCTAAAGGCAGATGGGACTGAAATTAGATTATTTAGGACTCGGGTCCTCTAAGAGGGAATATGTGGATATGGAAAAGCCATGAAGATGTGAAAGCCATGAAGAAATAGAGGCCATGAGGGGATAGAAATGATGAGGAAGTAGAGATGATGAGGAAATGGAGATGATGAGTAAATGGAAATGATGAGTAAATGGAGATGATGAGACAGAGATGATGAGGAAATGGAGATGATGAGGAAATGGAGATGATGAGGAGATAGAGATGGTGAGGATATAGAGAAGGTGAGGAGATAGAGATGATGAGAGGGAGATAGAGATGATGAGGAGATAGAGATGATGAGATGGAGATAGAGATGATAAGGAAATGGAGATGATGCGGAAATAGAGATGATGAGATTGAGATGATGAAGAAATGGAGATGATGATGAGATAGAGATGATGAGGAGATAGAGATGATGAGATGGAGATAGAGATGGTGAGGAGATAGAGATGATGAGATGGAGATAGAGATGATAAGGAAATGGAGACGATGAGGAAATAGAGATGACGAGATTGAGATGATGAAGAAATGGAGATGATGATGAGATAGAGATGATGAGAGGGAGATAGAGATGATGAGGAGATAGAGATGATGAGATGGAGATAGAGATGGTGAGGAGATAGAGATGATGAGATGGAGATAGAGATGATAAGGAAATGGAGACGATGAGGAAATAGAGATGATGAGATTGAGATGATGAAGAAATGGAGATGATGATGAGACAGAGATGATGAGTAGATAGAGATGATGAGGAGATAGAGAAGATGAGATAGACATCAAGAGGAGAAAGAGGCCATGAGGAAATGGAGGCCACAGTCTGGACAGTGCTGCTCCACACTAATGGATACCCAAGATGACCTGCAATCACTGAGAAGGCCTAGGATGGTCCTCCACAGAGCCTTGGAAGGAGTTAGCCCTCTGACATTTCATTAGGAGAATCAATCCATAATGCTGGAGGATCCTATGATGCCAACATGCTCATCTTGTAGGGACGTGGCAACTGAATCAGTTAAAGTACGTCTGTTGCCTGTGAGCAAGCAACATGGGACTGGCAGGCTCCTGCGACCCTAAGGGATCAGTGAGCTAAACCTTGAGAGTGACCAAGGAACCGTGGATAGACCTGGCAGCTGGGGTGGAGGGGCTGGAAGCTGGCCCAGAAGGTCCCAGATGGGGGACCCACATTCACTCAGCCTCCCATATCATCCTGTAATATGCCTATATCACTTACATCAGGAATCAACACTGGGCTTTGAAGTTGGCAAGTTAGGGACAGAAAGGGTGTGCCATTTCCGGAGTACTGCTTATCTGTACTCTCCCTTGACCCTCATAGAAATCTAGAAGTGGGTTCTGTGGTTGACACACAGTCCCTGGACTCCACTCTTTCCAAGTACCTCATACCTGTCCAGACAGTAGCCCGCATGAATCAGACACAACCCTTCCAAATGACGACCCAGAAAACAAGTGTGAAAAGAGCCGCTGCTACGTGGCAGGTTCTCTGCGGGCATTGCTACGTGGCAGGTTCTCTGCGGGCATTGTTACGTGGCAGGTTCTCTGCGGGCACACCCCAGAGGCAAGCAGCAGCCAGGTTGGAGATGTGTCACCACCTGCAAAGGGGTGCTCATGTTACCACACCCACTGGCTTCAGCTCAGGCCAGGAGGGGTGGTCTCAGGAGCAGAAGCCTCACCCCTATCTCCTGGAGACCCGGGGCACAGAACTCCAGGTGTTCAGTCACCACAAACAGCAGCCGTTAATTCCCTGGCAGCTTCTGTTTCTCCTGCCTTCTCAGTGCATGGTGGTGAGAGACTTGTTAGAGTCCCGGCTGCTCTTGTTACCAGAACAACAACATACATGCTTAGCTCTGAGGTGATGCTCTCTCCATCCCTGTGCCCGCTCCTCCTCTGCTACTCCTCGTTGGGGGCTGAACAACCTCTGAAAGTGTCCGGCCTGGTAGCCCTGGCTTTCTTATAGTGCACTTTGGTCTAAGCAGATGATTGCTACTGTGGGACAACAGACAAATGGTTTTTGGGACAGAAGACAGCCTGGCCATTGTCTGCCATACCCCATCCTGTGGCCCACCTAAGAACATACACACATTTTTACTTACATCCAGCAAGTCAGTCACCCATGTTTCCATGCCTGTAATATGGCACTAGGAACCATGCTTGCTGGACTTGGATAGTAGGATGTCTTTGTGTGTGTGTGTGTGTGTGTGTGTGTGTGTGTGTGTGTGTGTGTGTGTGTGTGTGTTTTGTTTTGTTTTGAGACAGGATTTCTCTGTGTATCCCTGGCTGTCCTGGAACTCACTCTGTAGACCAGGCTGGCCTCGAACTCACAGAGATCCACCTGCCTTTGACTCCTGAGTACTGGGATTAGAGGCGTGCGCCACCACTGCCTGGCTCCTGTGTGTCTTGGTTTGCTTTGTGTTGCTGTGATAAACAATATGACCAAAATTAACTAGGGTAAGGAAGGCTTGTCTTACCTAACACTTCAAGTGACAGTTCATCACTGCGGGAAGCCAGGGCGTGAACTGAAGCAAAGACCACAGAGCAGCGGTTCACCAGACTCTTCCCAGGCTCATGTTCCACCTTTCTTACACATCCCCGAACCCCTGCCTGGTGGTGGCACTACCCACAGGGGCTGGGCCCTCCTATATCAGTTAGCAATCATGAAAATGCCCCACAGACATGCCTACAGGTCAAGCTGATGGAGGCATTTCCTCAGGTGAGGTCCCCTTCTCAGGCGGGTCAAGATTAGCTGACAACCAAGATTAGCCATCCCACCCTGATTCACCTCTAACCAGGGGACCCCTTGCTGTCTCCTCTGGAACTCCTTTCCCCTGGCCCCTCCTCTGATCCTCCCTCCTCCTGATTCTCAGCACCCAACCCCAACGGGTGAGAGTGACGTAGCCAGCGAGCAGCTGCCGGCAGTATACCCTGGCTCGCCTGGGTCCCTTAAGTTCCCAGAGATCTGCTTAGCCCGAGGCCTCTTCTCTCCACCCCACCAGCCCGTCCCTTTTCCTCCCACCACCACCATGGATGGGCAGGTATCTGAGGACCCACCGACACTTGGCATGGGGCATCTGGAACAAGCCCCCAGCTGCCCGGTCAGCTGCAGCAGTGGTGGCTCACTCATCCCACAGATGCAGCTTCAGTGCAGGCTGTGTGTGCCATCCATCCCATGCTGTGCTGGGGCCCAAGGCTGAGCAGGCATGGCCCCCAGAGAACCACAGCTCATGGGGACAGATAGATCCAGAGACCTGGGATCAGCAGAGTGAAGGGAACCCATGGGTTTCCTGTCTAGGTTGCCTCCTGGTATATAATGTACTCCTCCCAAACTTGGTGGCTTCAAGTAGCTGTCTTTCCTCCGCTCAAGACGCTGCATGTCACCCAGGTGCTAACTTTCCATAGCTCTGCGGCCACTTGGCCTGCAGCAATGGTAACACTCCAGCCTCTGATCGCAGTGAGGCCTCAGGGTCCCAGTGCCTTGTCCCTTAAGTAGCCAGCGGGTCATAGGGCCAAAGTGAGAATGAAGGAGATTGAAGACATGGCTAGGACTGCCAAGGAAGATTCAGGCTCTGTCCCACCCTACAGACCATCCCTTGACCCCGCCCTCTCGTCCCTCCTAGGGCTGGAGAGCCAGGAGAACAGCACAGGCCCAGGAGGGAGTCCTGGGAGACAGATATCAGAGCCCCAAAGGGAGCCTTCGTTCTGTAGCCCCCAGGCAGCTCTAGGCAGCAAAGGCCAGGGCCCCTTCCGAGAACTGGCAGAACTGGCCTGAACTGAGTTCAGGTTGAGAGCAGTCTCAGGTCAGAAGACCCATAGCGAGACACACGGCATGCTGGGAGCTGAAGCCACAAAAACAGCTCTTCCCATCAGGCTCCAGGTGAAAATCAGCTGGAGGCCCCTCAATGTCCTGCCAAGGGCGCTGTTGTGGGGGCAGGTCAAGTGGGGTTAGAAGCAACAGCCTATACAGCTGCAGACAGTAAAATCAGCCCTCAGCACCGGGAAGAGGTATGGCTGGACCGGCACAAACAGGGAGCTTCATACGCTCACGGTAATACACGCGCCTCCCCACCCCGCCCCCTGGAGTTACACTAATCACTTCAGAGAGAGCCAACACCAGAGCCAGGAAGTATCAGGAAGAAAGTGACCCTCCACAAGAATAAAGGGCTAGGGTTAGGTCAGCTCCCCAGAGACACAGCAATCCGTAGCATGCATGGATGGACACGTGCCTAACAGCCATGAGGCGACGTCGACAGAACAGCATGGAGAAGCAGATGCACCCACGCGCAGTGAAGACTTCAGCACCTCTCCAGCAGAAAGGAAGTCAGTAAGGACAGTGCTGAGGTCAGCGTCGACCACAGTGGACAGCTCTGAGGACTGTGCCCCCAGTTGAAGTAGAAATGCATTTTTCTCTAGCTTTTGAGGAACATCCATCAGCACAGACCACATTCTGGGTCGTGAACATCCCCGACTTAAAGGAATAGAAATCAGACATGGTACATCCTCCGATGATCACAATGGAATTAAATTCCACGGTTGGAAAATCCCCCAAACACTTGCAGATTAAACAACACACTTATAAATATCACATAGGTCAGAGAATTTGGAGATTTTTAAAAACATTTTGAACTAAATGAAAATGAAAACAGAACTTAATGACAACTGTGGGGTGCAGGGCAAACTGTGGCTGGGGGGGGGGGGAATGTCTGCCCTGGAACATGGGTATCAGAGAAGACAAAACCCACGTTGGTGTCTCAGGACACCAAATAAAGGAGACGAAATTAAATCTAAAGTAAGAGAAGAAAGAGACCAGATAGAATCCCAATAAAGCCTAAAGCTGGCTCTCAGACGAGATCAATGCACTCATTCAGTTTCTAGCCAAACTAATGTCAATATCAGGAACAGGAGCGGTCACGATGGGCTGTTAACACCACGCCCACAAACCAACAAACTACATGAAATAGGTGAAATGGACCAACCCCTTTAAAAACACACCCTGCCAAAAATGCATACAGAAGAGACAACAGTCTACAAAGGTTCCACCCATCTGTCTATCGAGGTATTTATCTATGTATCTGCCTAGCTAAGAAACTGAAGTTACTATCAACCTTCCAAACTGAAAGACCCAGGCCCAGAGGCCCAGAGGTTCACTGGTCAATTCTACACTTCTGGGAGGACATTATGCAATTTTCGACTCCCTCTTTTGGAAGACAAAAGCGGAAGGAATGAGTCCTAGCTCATCTGTGAGGCCCACGTTTCTCTAATACCCAAAGCAGACAGACATTACAGAAGAAGAAGCTGCACATCGTCATCTCTCGCAACGACAGATGGCCAAGATCCTCAGCGGTGTTAACAAATACAAGCCAACACTGTATGAAAGGACTCGCACATCACGACCGAGTCAGACTGCCCAGATGTAAAGGGCCGCTTCAACACCAGGATCTGGGGTACGCCATCCACATCAGAGGTTAAAGAAGGAAACCACATCAATTTGGGTGGGAGAGGGGACATTCCTCAACTCGATAAAGACATCTGAAGAGCACGAACAGCTAATATCACGTAATGGTGAGAAACTAGGCAGGGACGCCACTCCTCTTCAATGTGACACTGGAAATCCTGGCCAGTACAGTAAGGCAAGAAAAGGGGGAAAAAACCCCAACAGATTGAGAACTCTCTTTGTAGATGAAATGATTGTCTATGTAGAAAACCAAAAGGATGGGCGTGTGTGTGCATGTGCACACACAAACTCCCCTGCCCACCTCTGCTGGAACTAAGAAGCGATATAGGAAGGTTGCAGAATACAAAGCCAATTGCTTTCCTATAGGCCAACAACAAACAGCTGGAATTTGAAATTTAAAATACAGTAACATTGACTCTAGTACCTACAGAATCAAACACTTCAGCATAAACTTAACAGAATACATACAAGATATAAGGAAAAAACACAAAACTTTGGTGAAAAAAACCCCAAAGATCTAAGGAAACAGTTATTCCATGAGCTTGGACACAAAGGCTGTGTTTGTCAAGGTGAGGATTCTGCCAGTTTATCTGTGCCCTCGACACAATCCCACCCGAAGTCCCAGCAGCTTATTTTACAGTGAACTGGTTCTGTTCTGAAGTGTGTACTGAAAAGTCTACATGTTGCTGAATGGGCTAAAAGAAGCAACAGGGCCTGACTTGGAGACCTGCTGTGACATCTAGTCAAAACGATAGTGTGGTGGTGGCAGATGGACAGAGAGCCACGGTAAAGCACTGTGCGTCCACAGCAGACCTTGGAAATACAGCCAGCTGACCTTGACCACAGCGTGGATGCAATACAGGGAGGCAAAGAAAGTCTTTCCAAGAGGTGGTGTTTGTGGATATCCACATTTTATTAGTTCCCTTTTTGTTTGTTTCTGGATCTAACGCCATTTCCAGAAGCTTCTCAGGAGTTTATTTTGGCTCGTCAGTCCAGAGCATGGCAGTAGGCAGCCAGAGCAGGAGACTGGCTGGTCACTTTGCATCTACACTCTTGGGGCAGAGAGAACAGGAAGTAGGGTGAGGCTAAAAACCCTCAAAGCTCCCCCCATGATGTACAGCCCCCAGCAAGGCCGCATCTCCTAAAGGTTCTGTAAACAGAACACCACCAACAATTAGTGACCAAGCATTCAAATACCGGAGACTGTGCGAAATGTTTCTCATTCAAACCACAACATATGGGGCTGGAGAGATGGCTCTGTGGTTAAGAGCACTGGCTGCTCCTCCTCAGGACCTGGGTTCAATTCCCAGCACCCACATGGCAGCTCACAGCTGTCTATAACTCCAGTTCCAAGGGATCTGACACCCTCTCACAGACATACGTGCAGGCAAAACACCAATGCACATAAAATAAAAATAAATTAAAAACAACAAAACCCACCGCATAATGCAAAAGCAAACAAAAAGCCAAAAATATAAAACATAGATCTTCTACCTTCATATTATGTCAAATCAGGCTACAAACCTAAATGCACAATGCAAAGCTTGGAAAGCCCCAGTTGATGACAGAAGAGGAAAGCTAGATGATTTTTTTTTTTCTTTTTTTGAGACAGAGTCTCATGTAGTCCCGGCTGGCCTCCAATTCACTAAGCAGCCAAGGATAGCCTGGAATTCCTGATTCTCCCGATTGCCTTCAAGTGCTGGGATTTCAGGTATGCACTGCCACACTTGGTGTATAGGATGCTACAAATGTGGTGTCAAGTGGGTTGGAGTGATGGGTCCGTAGTCAGGAGAGGACAGCAACAGAAGAACCAATGGGAAAAGGTAGTGTAGGGAGTAGAAGTCCTCGGAAGCCCCGAGAGCACGCGCATTGTTAACATGGGCATGGCCATGTCAAGGATGCTGAGGCCTTAGTCTCAGAGGCGTGGCAGAGTCTTACCCAGGTGAGGACCAAGAGGGTTGGCAAAACTCTCCTTGGAGTCCAAACCTGAGTGTTCATGAATGATTGATCAGAATGTACACAAACCAGGAAACGCAGCTTCCTCCTCACAGGTGTTCACAGCCTGAGACTGCCCGCCCGCAGACCTGTGGAGACCAGCTAACCCTTCCCCCTGTGCCGTACATAATCAACAGGATGAGGTTTCTGCTGGCCGCAGACGTCCTCTATCAGAGTGTGCACCCACACCGGACCCCAGCTTTCCTCTGTGTGTGTCTGCCCTTTCTTCCTTCCCTTGACACCTTAGTCTGGGTTCCAGGGCCCAGGCTACAAGGGTCCTGAGAGGGGTAGAGGGAGAGAGGACAAGACTGGCCCTCAGGGTGGCTGGAGCAGGTGGGGGTGAAGATGAGAGGAACGTCTGGAGCGGGTGCAGCAGTGGGAGCCCCTGGGAACTCAGTACGCCCTCACTTTGAGACTACCTGTGAAGTAGACCTGGGAGGCAGGGGCCGTGGGGTTCCCAGGAGGGCTTCTGAAGGTGGTCAGGTATAGGATGTAGGCAGGGGCCAGCTTAGCAGGACCTTGGCCTTGGTCAGCTCTGGGAACCTGCAGAAGGTCCTAGGGCTGGTCAGCTGTGCCCCCTGGTGGTGGTACCTAAAATCACAGCCTTCCTAATGAGCCCTGTGGACCTGGGTTGGCATGTCTCCAGGGACAGGATTTGTTCCAAGAACCTGGTCCTCAGGGGCATACCCTCTCACTCACCCTGGCTGCTTCCTTCTTGGTGGGTCCCGACCCCTTCCCAGACCTCCTTGTCCATGTGTCCACTCACACCCCCCAGGCTATCTGCCAACAAACCCTTACCAGCCCCATGAAGGCAAGGATCATGGTCTCTTATCACATGGCACATGCCTGGCAGACAGTGGGGACTCAAGTCATTTCTAGGAGGCAATAGCTAACTTCTTGCTTTCGGCCCCATTGAGGGCTTTCTCACCACCCTAAAGTACTGTTCAGCATGGCTCTACCTGGCCTCAGAGCTAAGCACACCTGTGGTCCCCACCTCCTGTGAAGCTGGGATGGTCCAGGTCAACATCGCAGGGATCTGGTTTATGCTGGATGAGCTGCTGGGGAAGCACAGAGCGTTGGTCATACTTGGTCACTTGTGGAGTCAGGGAAGATGTGCATGGGGCCACTCTGAACCCAGCAGCACATGAGCACATGAGCAGAAACTGTGCCCACAGGGACCCAGTGCACGTAGCTACCTTTCCCTTGGGGGATCTCTCATGAGTTCACTTCTCTCTCGATTACCTGTGGTGTGTGAGGGACACGAGAAACGGCAAAATCCAGGCAGCAGGTCACTCCTGAGCTCTAGCTCCACTTGTAGGTATATTATTACATTCCTGAAACACCTAAGGGCTAAGGACACCCAGGCCACATGGTAGGGTCTGAAGTGGGCATGGGTCTTGGGGGCACCACCCCCCTGTGGGGGTGCTCAGAGGCTATTGTACTCTTTTCTGCCCAGCTGGCACAGCACAGGGGAACAAGCAGCGGCCGGTCTGAACGTCATGGGGTGGACACTCCCTCTGTAGAAACACACCTGAGCATGCCGGCCCCCCAGACACCCAAAGAGAGTAGGCGGAGGACAGGAAACCCAGGGACGCTGCTTACCGAAGGATTTGTTAGTAGACTGCTTACCTCTAGCTGGAGAAGAGGCAGACAAGCGCAGCAGCGACAACATCAACAGACACTCTGCCCAGGGGATGCCCAGAAGGGGGGACAGAGGTGACTAATGTCAGCAAACATCCCGGGAGACACCCACCACCACCACCAGCTGAGATCCCGACAGCCCTAGTACAGGCGAATATGTCACACGGCGCATCTTCCAATTGTGGTGGGGGAAATATCGAGTGCACCCTGGGCACTGCTGGAGGGTGACTGCTAAGAAACCAGCCTGTAGCAAAGTGTGGTGCTGGAGCGCAGGAGACCCATGAGGATGCCCACCAGTGCTTACCCCAGCCCACTCAGTCCAGCCAGGCGGCCCGTCAGGCTAACAGGAGGCTGAGAGATGAGTATCGAGGAGGCGGATGCGCAAGGCTGTGCTATCACCATCGGCAGAGCAACACACATCACAGGGCGGGAGCTGCCACTCTGGGTGGCCTAGGGTGGACTGGAACGGGCAGGCAGCAGGGGCTTGGCGGGGGATGGTACTGGCTCTGTAGTTGCACTGTGGAAACTCACGAGTTGTATACATACGTGGAGCTTCTTCAGGTTCACTTGAGGACAGGGGAGGGCAGACCCAGGGCTCTTCAGGTGCCCTAAAAGGAGGCTAATGATGCAGGTGCCATGGGTGCATGCCATAGCTCCTGGTAAGAGGTCTACAGGCCCAGACCACCAAGAATTGTGGCCCCTGGAGGAATCAGTCTGAGAAATAGCAAGGGCCACCCTCTCCATGCTGTAGGCCAGAGTATGTCATCTGTAGCAGGGTATGTGTGTGTGTGTGAGGGAGGGCTGTTACGGAATAATCTTTTTATACACTGTGAAGATGTGTCTTTGCCAAGGCCTTCTGACTAGTTTTGTAGAAGAGCTGACTGGCCAGTAGCTAGGCAGGAGGAATAGGCAGGATGGCCAGACAGAGGACGCTGGGAAGAAGGAGGGAGGCGTCTGGGGAGTCCCGAGCAGACAGAGAGAGAGGCAAGATGAACTTGACAGCTGTGTCATGTGGCAGAGGGTTAATGTAAAATGTAAGAGTTAGCTAGCAACAAGCCTGGGCTATAGGCCGAGCATGTATAAGAAGTCTCTGAGTGGTTACTTGGAGCAGAGACACTCTGCCTACAGAGGGCACCGGGAGGTGGCAGACATCCTGCTATGGAGGCTCCCTGCCGGCCTAAGCCTGCTTCTGCCCAGCATCTGACATAAACGAGCTAAAGGAGCTGTCTTCTTCAGTCCACTGATACAGCCACTGCCACCAAGGCCAAGGGTCCGACCCTCAGGCTGCCTGGCCCTCCAGAAGAGAATGTTCCGGAAGAGGTGAAGTGTGCTCAGATCTCTGTCAGAACACTCTGACATACAAGGGGACACGTGCAGAAGGCACCCAGGGCACTACTGCCCTTCACCTTTCCTTCTTTACCCGGGTCACACAATCTCACGGTCTGGGGCAACGTCCCAGTCCTGGCCAGCAGGCTCACACAGCTAGGCCCTGTACTGGTGATTTCCCCCTTTTTCTGAAGACTCAGAGAACTGAGACTCATCGAAACCTCTTGTTGTGGAGTACCATTCACTAGTTTCAGAAGACCTGAGACACGGTTGAAAGTAGTTTCCAGTGTGGAAAGGAGTTTATTCTGTGGCTACAGGGACTGCCTGCTACGGAATTTCCCTGGCTTTAGTCAGCATGTGTTTACTTTGGATGAAAGAACTTTTCTTTATCCGTACACAAGGTATTCTGATTATCAGACTGGTCTGGTAACGAAAACCTAAACTGTTTTCTTTTTTTAAAACTTAAGTACGGGCAGCAGTGGCACAGGCCTTTAATCCCAGCACTCGGGAGGCAGAGCCAGGTGGATCTCTGTGAGTTCGAGGCCAGCCTGGTCTATGGAGCGAGATCCAGGACAGACACCAAAACTATACAGAGAAACCCTGTTTTGAAAACAAAACAAAACAAAACAAAAAAAATTTTTGTTGGGCGGTGGTGGCACACGCCTTTAATCCCAGCCAGGCGGATCTCTGAGTTCGAGGCCAGCCTGGTCTATAAAGTGAGTTCCAGGAAAGGTGCAAAGCTACACAGAGAAACCCTGTCTCAAAAAAACAAAACAAAACAAACAACAACAACAAAACTGAAGTACCCCAGTCCATCTGATCCAGGATTGCAGAACATAAGTGCTTCAACCAGATCCTCTGGAAAAGGTGCACTTGGACCTTCCAAAGGGAACACACAAGTGAGGCAAGCCCCCCTCCACTGAAGCCCTGCTGCTGCTTGGGGCCATGGAGGGGTTCTGAGCTTACTGCTGGTGGAAGGAGCTGGGTCAAGCCCAGCATGGACGGAGGCAAAGCTCCTTCTTCAGGCAGAAAGCGTCTATGCTTCTAACACAAAGGCACTCCTGTGTCCTGGCTGAACGGAGCCCAGACAGGCCGAGTGTGGCCCAGGCGGCATTACTTCCCCGTGAGCTCTAGCACCTTCTTCACCATGGCCCCGATGCCGTCGTGGATGTGGTGGAGCGCCGTCTCACACATGAAGGCCGGGGTCGTGACCACCTTGTTTTTCTGGTCTACATGAGCTTCGTGCGCAGATGTTAGGGAAAACGCAGCACTGGACAGGATCACGGGGAACTGTGGGGAACAGGCCTGCCTGCCCTCACTCAGCCTTGCTGCTCAGTGACATCACACTAGCAAGTCTGCACCTGATGAACCCCTGTCACCCAAGGGGAACTAGCTTCTGACTCACAGGCGCTCAAGAGGAAGAAAATGTGACAGCCTGGGGTGGGGTGTGGCGATGCCTGCATGCTGACCCCACATGGGGGGTAAAACTCACCTCGGCCAGGCCCCGCCAGTTCCAGCTGTGGAAACTGAGGACCCACTAGAGCAAGCCAGGAGCCCCGCCCACGTCTCCCACACTGGTCTTGCTTCCTTCTGTGGTGACCAGCAACAGCTCCCAACCCTCCAGGCCCCCGAGTCCCGCCCTGGCCTGCACTCTTCGGAGGCCACCTATCCTTGTGGGGACCAGGCTTGCCAGCAACATGCTCCAGGCTGGGCAGTCTCAGTAGGTACAGACACGTGGATCTTCCCTGGCCAAGTGTGGAGCCGGCGTTCCACCGGCCTGCCCGGGGCATACCAAGCTAGTTCCACCCCATGACACTGGCTGGCCCGGTCTCTTGCCCAGGGGTTCCCTTGAAGTAAGACCAGCAAATATAATTCCTGCTGAGAAGGCTACCTGCCACGGGCACCCTAAACCACCAAATGCATGGTCCCTAATGTGCTACCCGACACCACACTGACCAGCTGCCAGAAAGGATATGGTCACACCCTTCACACAGTGCTTGGCACCCAGGGCTTTGATGGCTTCTGCAGTTCCAGCGTAAGGCCACTTGCCACCCTCCTCTTGCTCGTGGCCCACGGTGACCTCGACGCCTTTGATCACTTTGGCGGCGAGAACAGGTGCGATGCAGCACAAGCTGAAAGGTTGACGGAGCTGCGTCAGCACTGAGAGGGAGGGAGGCCTGACGACACTCTGGTCCCCAGACGGGGCGGCTTGGGAGTCGTCAGGCATCTGGGCAGAGATGGCTAGGAGGGAGGCTGAGGGGCCTGGGCAGCCAAACTCCACACTGCCGCCTGGCTGTCCACTGTCTAGATCAGCGGTTTTCAACGGGGGTGGGGGTGGGGGTGGAACGACCCTTTCATAGGGGCCACATATCTGATATCCTGCATATCAGATTATTTAATTTATGACTCCTAACAGTAGCAAAATTATAGTTATGAAGTAGCAATGAAAACAATTTTATGATTAGGGGGTTACCACAACATGAGGAACTGTGTTAAAGGGTCACAGCGTTAGGAAGGTTGAGAACCACTGGTCTAGAGTGTCTAGCAGAGGTAACAGCCCTGCATGACCTCGTGACCCTCAGAAGTGAGCTGCCCTGGCTGGGCATGGTGGCACGAGTGATATTCCCAGCACTCAGGAGGCAGAGGGATCTCTGTGAGTTCAAGGCCAGCCTGGTCTGTATAGTGAGTTCCAGGCCAGTCAAAGATATATAGCAAGACTCAAAAACAAACAAACAAAAGTGAGCTGCCCTGACACACAGGAGATGGGCAGCTGTGCCTAGTGACCATGGGCTGGGCTCACATGGCTGCCCCACCCGGGGGCCAATCCCACCTCCACTGCACCCACCACACTCCCAAGCCACCGCTCTTCACAGGCCGCCGCGGGTCTTCCCGGGTTCCAGTGCTGGTGGAGGTGCCACAGCAAGAACTGGCATGACAAAGCCCTGCCACCCACCCACCCTCTTGAACCTGGTGTGTCACCTACCCGATGGGCTTCTTGGCCCCATGGAAGTCCTTCAGGACGCGCTCCACTTCCTTGTTAACCTTACAGTCCTTCCCGTCCACAGCGAACGTGCTCCTGCCGTGAGGGAAGAGGCTTTGCTCAGGAGTGTCCCCCGAATCTCGGAGTGGCCCACTGGACGCCAGAGGAGCGGCCCACAGTGTGGCCACATGCCAGGCGGACAGCCTGCTATCACACTGAGGGCATAGCTGTGGCTCTAGCTTCTCATTCACCAGCCAGAAGGGTGGAAGGCAAGAGGTGGGTGGCCAGTCTGTGACTGCACTCTGCCTTCAGAATCCAGGGGTTTGCAGCAAACCAAAAACAAAACCTCAAGAAGAGGGTTCCAGACAAAGAAACACAATTAGCCTAGGAGAAGCAGCCGTTAGGACACCGACAGTGGATGACATGAACAAACGCCCTGTTCTTCCTGGGAGTAGAACAGCCAGGGGCGGCTGGGCAGTTCTAGAGTTACTACAGTACCCCTAAGAGATCGCAACCTGGCAGAGCCTAGAGTTCCACATGTGTGTGCACCTTTGTGCCAGGACACAGCTTCCGGGCCCTCCGGTGCTGTGGCCCGGAGATCTGGCTCTGAGGGACCAGGTTCACCATCAGGTGTTACTTCTGTTAGCCAAACTCACCAAATCTTTCCACCCTTTAAACTCTTACCACCACCCCCCGTCACACACACACACACACACACACACACACACACACACACACACACACACACGCCCTTTTAGGACGCTGTGAAAAACAAGCAAGCACACAAGAAGTCACCTGAGCCACCAGGCTGACTAGTAACAGGACTCGCAGCGCCTTGGCCACCATGTGGCGTCTACGCCACTGCTGAACAGTTCTCGACTCCGCTGCAGCGGACCACAGATAAGGACGTCGGGCAAAGCAAGAACAAGCACCTCCCACGCTGCTGGCAGCGATGAACACACCCACACACTTGGGGCTTCTCCAGAAGATACGCGGGATGGCAGCAGTGCCTGGAACCACGGGATGCCCATTGTGAGCCTGGCACTACTCACTTGCCAAGACACATGTGCACACACGAAGTCCGTCACTTTTCATGTCGAAGGCTCATAGCCAGCCACCCACGATCTCATACACGCTGAGCCTCAGTCACCTCTCACCTACGTGTGCCCACTAAGGCTTAGCCACCTGCGACCACACACGTGTGCTACGTTTCAACGATGGCTGCAGCCACCAACTAGCATGGTGGTGTCATGGGTTCAAGAGCGGCGTCAACGAGGGCCTTCAACGAGGGCCTGCCACTCTTCGGAAAAGGTCAGAAAGACGGAAGATGGCAGCTACCTCACGGGCTAGTGGGCTCAGACACAGGTACAGAGGCTCACAGACTCCTCAAGCCATGCAGACTCAACACCAAGAACCTCACATGCTCCCGAGCCCACACTGCTAAGTGAACAGGACGGACCAGCTTTGCTGGCAGACATGGCTTCTAGACAATCTTCCATGAGGCAGGAGTTGACAGGCAGAATCATGAACACAGCTCGGCCTTCCAAGAAACAGCGGTTCAGGTAGAAGGGAAAAAAAAACCCAGTGACACCCATGCCCTGCCATGCTGTTGTGAGGATGGGGCACACAGGCCCTTGGCTAAGGCTGGCACTGCCAGAATCGCTGGTTTCAGGACAGAGGGGGTGGGTGCCACCAAAGAGACTGGAGGTGTGTGGAATCTGGAGAATCTGGAGAAAGGGACATTTTGATGGCCCAACCAAGCAGTCAGAGGGCTCAGCTGAAGAAAGCTGCAATGGTGACACTTGAGAGCATGAAGCCCCGTGTCCTTCCCTTCTGGGAGCAGGGGAAATACCTGGGGATACTGCAGAGCCTGCTTGAGGCCCTCCCTGACAACCAGCTGGGTGGCCACCTCTCAGACAGGGCCACGCTGAGGCTAGAACCACAAAGACTTCCATGGATGCACAAGAAAGAACCAACGGGAGCTGTGGAGAGAAGGACCCCAGTGCAGAGGCTGCCACCTTCAGTTTATTTGCTATTTCCCACAGCAACAGCAGCTCAGATAGCAAAGCACAAAAGGCTTTGTCTTTCCTGTTGCCAGGCAGCGTAAGGGTGTCCTGCTTACTGCTCTACTGCTGTGAAGAGACGCTGTGAGCACAGCAACTTAGATAAGAAGGCATGCTTATGGTTTCAGAGGGCTAGTCCACGACCATCATGGCAGGGAGTATGGCAGCAGGCAGGCATGCACTGGAACAGTAGCTAAGAGCTTACATCTGGTCTGCAGGGCTAGGGGCAGAGACAGACAGACAGACAGACAGACAGACAGACAGACTGAGACTGAGACTAAATGGGCTTCGTGTGGACTTTGAAATTTCAAGGCCCACTCCCCGGTGATACACGCCCTCCAACACCACCACACCTCCTAATCCTTCCAAAACTGCTCCACCAAACAGGGACCAAGCATTCAGACATAAGAGCCACTGTCATTCAAATCACCACGGAAGGAGGACAGCTCTGTGTGAGAACTGGCACTTGCAAGGACAAGCAAGCAGAGTTTGCTGAGACCTGACTCACAGCATGGAGGTCAGTAGACTGCCCAGCCCACCCAGACAGCTTCCAGGCACTGAAGGAAGAAGCAGAGAACACCCCACTGGTCTTGCTAAAGTGTCCCCAGTCCACCCCTTGTAAAAGAGCAGACACAAGTGTGGTCTAGACCCTTATACTTGGGAACGTACAGGTTTTTGGCAGCTCCAAAGCCTCCAGGGAATATGGCGGCATCATGGTTGGCAGCATTGAGCTGGGCCAGGTTGGTGATCTTGCCTCGGGCAATTCTTGCTGATTCTGCCAAAACATTCCTGGAAAGAGGACAGATGAAATGAAGGGTTAGTGTGTAAGCAGGGCCAGGACACAGGCACCATTGGGGACTCATCTTGAACACGGCTCACAGTCTGAAATGAGCATGCTCACACGTGGAGACCAATGCTTCCCAAGGAGCACATCCGGGCAACATCTGGAGACAGTGACAGGATTCCAGTGCCCTACAAAAACAAGCCTTGCAGGCTGGCCCCAGGATTGACACCAGGATACCTGGAATCTGGGGTCAGTAGGAACTGGGGTCCAGCAAGTATCCACAGCAGACAGAATCCAGTGCTCCTCACCAGAGTGGTTGTCTAGGAAACTACTTCTAAGGATGTCTGAAGTCACCTGAACATCAGACACAGCAGGAAGTTACTGCTACCTCATCCAGGCTGGTATAACAGAGGAGGAGGGGCAGATTCAGGGGCCAGGGTCCTGGACTGAGAAGGAAATGGCAGGGATCCCAACAGGCAGCCTTGGCAGGTAAAGGTCCCCTCCCTACCCATTCAATCTCAGCCCTTAAGACACAGCCTTCAGGGCCACCCTGTAGCCAGGCCTCAGATAAGAAATGTAGTTGTGCTAGGCATGATGGCACATACCTTTGATCTCAGTACTTGGGAGGAAGAGGCAGGTGAATCTCTATGAATTCAAGGCCAGACTGGTCTACATAGTGAGTTCCAGGCCTGTTAGGGCCACACAGTGACTAGGAAGAACAGACCAGGACCGTACATCCAGAGGAAGTACAACAGTGGCTACTGCCATTCCTGGAACACTCACTGGGAGGTCAGTCACTGTGCCCATGGCAGTGTATTCCCAGAACAGCTGGATGACAGCTGCTTTGAGGGACATATGCTCTACCACAAAACCAAGAAGGCTATACGATCGAAGCTGCTCGTGGGACTAGGGGTCCTGTATGGTCCTTCCCCTACCCATACCTGCTTTCGCTCTCAGAAGGCTCTCCCTTGGTGTGGTCAATCACATGCATCTGAGGGACATCAGGAGCAAAGATCTGGACCTCAGCCCCACCTCGGCTCAGGTGAACCAGGATCCTATGTGGAGAAAATCCACAAAGATGTCACTTCCAAATGTGTCCTCCAGACTCATGCCAACATGATTTTACAAATGAACTTTCACCAAGTGCGCGGGGAGGGGAGGGGGCATTCCTAATTTATAGGACACCTTGTTGCTTTTATGAAGCCATGGCTGGCTCCAAACCAGTACCTACCACTTACAGACATCTGCAAGGTGAGGGTGGAACCAGAAGAGCATGGAGGCATGTGCGTCAAGTGGTCTCTACAATTCATTTTACCAACTGGTGAGCAGAGGCGGCTGTTGATTCAGCAAGCGTTGCATTTTGGGTTCAGGGCCCCCAGGCTGCTGCCAGGCACTCTGCCTTCACCCAAGGCCCAGGTGGCCTCTTTTAGGTCTTGCCTGTGCTAATTATGAGTTTGAACTGATCACGATGTGAACCCACTGCATTTGGTTACGCTTCTGCCTTTTTAAACCAAGAGGGAGTTGACATCACAAACTTTGAGGACTTACGCAGAGGCCTCGTGGATCTCGGTTCCGTCATAGACTCCGCAGCCCGACAGCACCTGCAAGAGGAGAGACGCTGACGAGGACGAAGGGCCCAATACGAAATCCCCAAGGGGAGAGGAGGGCTGAACCCCCTCAGGGACCGACCCTGGGAAGGCAGTGGGTCGACCCCAGTCTGCCGGGAGCGAGCAAGGGGAGGGAGTTGGCCTGGGAGTTTGTCCGGCCGTGCACTCACCAATGCCACCCTGGCCCCGGGCCGCGGTGCGGAGCTGTGAAGGGCTGCGCGCTGGGAGGGAGCATGGTGGCGCGCCGAGAGCGGTGCAAAAGCAGAAAGCAGCCTCGGCGCCACCAGAGCCCTGACGACAGCCATAGCGAAGGACAGACAGCAGTGTCAGGAGACAAGCACCTAGCACAGCGTTACTGCGTGCGCGCAGCTGGGCGGAGTCGCTCCTGGCCAATGGAGGAGCGCGCTGCACGCCCTTGCCCTAGAGGCGGGCGGGACCACGCCTGCGCAGTGATCGACGGAGCCCAGGCCCCGCGGCACTTGTTCCGGAGTGGAGTAGCGGCTGAGCCCGGCCGCAGAACACGCCCCCTACCCCCCGAACCCCCGACCTAAGGGACCGGTAAGCGGACTGCACCTGCCCAATGACCGGCCGAATGTGGGGCACGCCCCTCCCTGGTTTTGAGAGGCAAGGGCGAGCCTGGGTAGTTGCCAGCGTAGGTTAGGACTTTCCCATGAGTGTGCTGGTGGCCGTGCCCCGCGTGCGTAGTGCTTGAAGGGCACTCATCTTGGAGTAGGCCACCCCGACTGCCTTACTGCAGCTCCATTCTGTGCAATCACCAAAAATGCCCGTGAACTGATTTTAACAAAGAGTTCCAGGAAAGGCGCAAAACTACACAGAGAGACCCTGTCTCGAAAAACCAAAAAAACAAAAACAAAAACCAAAGGAGAGGAGCTGAGCACCTGTGCTTTCCTTTTCACGTTTTTGTTTTCTCTGTGTAGCCCTGGCTGTCCTGGAACTCGCTCTATAGACCAGGCTGGCCTCGAACTCAAAATCTGCCTGCCTCTGCCTCCTGAGTGCTGGGATTAAAGGCGTGGTGGCTGCAGTTGATGAAAGGCTTGTTCCAGTTCAGTGTCCATTGGGGTAATAACCAGACACCTTTCAAAGTTTCACTTCTCCCTTGCCACTGTGAACGCTGTCAAAGGTGGCCTGGCTTCTCTCAGCTCCTGGGGGTGATCGTTAGCATAGTGTTTGGTAATCGGCTGCCGGGTGTTTCTATCTTAGGATGGCAGCCCTTTCACGTTTAAGAGACACATGATGAAAATAGGCCTGGGGTGTATAGCGTATGTAGAAGCCAGGGAGCATACAGATGTGGGCTTGGTGGTGTACCACTTATTGGGAGCCACGGCAAAATACTCAATGGAGTGTCAGGCAATTTGCATCTGGCTGTCCACAGGGGCGGAGATGGGCGTGGTTACCAAGGAACAGACCTATAAGGTACTCCAAAGGGTGGCTAAGCCCTGTTTCTGGTATAACAATTAAACTTGTTAGAGATGGGTGATAGCGGACGTACGGCTCAGTAGTACTCGCCTGTCATTCCCCGGGCCCTGTTCCACATCCCCCGCCCCCCTCCACACACACACACACACACACACACACACACACACACAGACAAAAATGGTGAGGCTTCATACAACTGTATTCACTACTGCAGATGGAACTCACAGGAGGGCACTAAAACAAGCCAGGGCGCCCAGGATCCTGCCCCTGGGCAGGCAGAAGTGCCTCTATCCCAAGCTACACACAGAGACACCGCAGGAACAGGAAACCTGGCGATACCAGGCTGAGCTCTGCTTTCTCTCCACACCCATTGTTCAAGCTTGAATGGATTCCAGGTGACCAGGACAGTGTCAGGTCATGGCTCAGCCCGAGTGTAACAGCAATGGCTCTAAGCGCACCAGGCGTCACACAGATCAATTCTTGTAGCCAAGACATAGAGGCCCAGGGTCTAGTATTCCAGCATGAGAGTTGGGACTTGTGGGTCACTTCACTGGTAAGTTGACACACAGAACTTGGTCAACCGCATGAGCAGGAAGTATCAGTAAGGCACCACTCTGGCATGAAGGGACTGACCCCTCTCCCACAGAACCTGTACACACTGGCACAGATCTGTACAAGCTTCCCTGGCCAGGCTTGGGTTGTCACATGCACCCTTCTGGGTCAGCCCAGCACACTTCCTGCCTCGCTCTGTCTACATATAGATATCCTGGGCCACAGGCCTGAGCAGAGAGCCACTCTGATCTACCCTGTTTACTTAAAGACAATGTCTCACCCAGAACACATTATAGACGTCAGAAACTCAAAGTTGAGAAGTGAAGTCCTCACATTTAAAAAAAAAGCTTTTCAACCCTAAGTTGGAAAAAAAAATTCATTCTCAGAAGTTCATATTAAAAATATAAATAGCTCTGACAGGAAGTTTCCAAGTCCACACTTCTAAAAAAGCATTCTGGGCCTACAGCATACATGTGTCCACTGTATCCATCCTGGTCCTAGACCTCAAAGGCTGGCTTGCTGCCTCAGGGCAGCATGTGCAGTCTCACAGGAAGTCCCGGCTGCAGGCTCTGGAGGCCTCTGGCATCTCTCACTTCCTGGGCTCGGCACAGTGGTCCCATCTCCATCGGTCACTCAGGCTGTGCGGTGGTGGATCTACGCCAGCATCCCCTCTTCTTCCTCTTCCTCTGCAGCTGTCCTGAGTAGGTGCAGACTGTCATCATCAGATGTGTCTGTGTCCTCTTCTGTGTCTAAGGGTTCCAGGGTACGTTTTACGCCCCGCTGCTTGGAAATTGCCAGAGCGTACTGGATGTTGTAGCGGTTCCAGTCACAGCTGGGGACACAGGACATTAGGTCAGCATATGCATCCCACCCTGCCAGCAGGATTAGATGCCACTGTTCCCAAAAATTATCTCCTCCTTTCTCAGGCTGATTCAGTTCCTGCTACACCCAGTGTAGAGAAGCATCTGGCTGCTCTCCTTGCTGGCCCTTCCATTACAGCCATTCACAGAGCCAGGGGGCTGACTCTCCACATTCACAGGACTAAGGGGACGATTCAGACCTTATCTCCCAGAGCCACCGTTGAGGGCAGAACCCAGAGAAAGGAAAAGTTGCACCTTGCACTTGTGGGTGCTATGGTCATATATACAGGGCTGCCTCACAAAGCCAGTAATGCCTATGCCTTGTCAACAATGCTAGACCAGGAGCAAGGCCTGGAGGAGAGGAGGGAGATGCAAGAGTCTGTGGAGTCAGGAATGCATCGGCCAGGGAAAGGCTAGCTAAGCAGACCGCCACAGCCTAGCACAACCACCTCCAACACCAGCCTTCCTGCAGCCAGGCAGGAAGAAAGGGCACGAGGAGGAAGGGCTTGCTCTAGACTCAGAAGCATTGTAAAGATAATCAGGAGGACTATGGGGACCACAGTACCCAGGTGCCAGCCTCTCTCAGGGACCCTGTATGGAGAGACTAGTAGACAGGGATATTCTAAGCCTAGCTAGGACACATGGCTATGCTCACAGATCACCAAATCACCTAGAGGAGGAGGCTGAGGAAAGAAAGGATGGATATGGGATCGTTCTAGCTAGCACTGTCCAAGTACTGCAGTTATACACTGGCATCACCACCACACCAGGGAAACCTGCACACACTGATCAGATCTCAAGAATCCAGGCTACCTGGCAATAAGACCTGTGGCCACCTCTTAGTGCCCAGAGGTGACATGCAAATCCATGCCAGGCTGCCTGGTCCTGCAATTGTGAAATGTCCATCCCCAGGGTGAAGGGCTCTCACTACGCCTCAGGCATGTCCCACCTCCACCTGTTCAACTGTGGCAAGTGTTCAGTGTCCTCACTTTAACGTCAGACACCCCCAGAGGTGATCATCACGCTCAGATCCCACTGTGAGTGGCAAATGGACTCAGTTCACCCAGCAGAGAACAGAACATGCATCTCTAACACCAGGATATTCCGGCCCAAATCAGACACCAAGGGAGCAATCTTACTCAGAACCAGCTGCATAAGCCCCGCCCCACCCCGCCCTGCCTCACCCTGCCCTGCCCAGCCACCAACCCCAAGGCACATACAGCTTGGAAACGTCATCCAGGTGTCGCTGGAGGCCCTTCTGAAGGAACTGGACTACAGGCAGCAACTGTCCTGCCCTGAAAGGAAGATGCTGTCAGTGTGTGTGTGACGGGAAGCTTCCCTGTGGCCATGACCAAATGGCCGGGTGACTTGACCCACAGGAGAAGAGCAAGAGGGAACCCATTCTCTACCTGGACTTCAGCCGCTGTCCATGTGACATAAGTAACTTCTGGGTCCATATAAGGTAAAACTCAAGGTGCCTAGACACTTCAAAGGAGGCAGCTAAGAACTCAAGTACTTTCTCTACATACAGCTCAGGAAGGGAAGCGCTGACAACATCAACTGCAGAAAGAAAAGCCGCGATCAGTTTGCAAAGAAGTTGCCAGAAGAATGGAGAGACACCCGGAGCTCCCCTGTCCTAGCAGACCAGGGCGGGCGGTCCTGGCTTACTTTCGTCCTGTGGCACAGCCTCCAGGACCTCCTGTGCCAGTTTCCTCTCATTGAGCCGGAAGGCCATGAGGATGGCCCGGGTAAACTCCCTCTGCCGCAGCGCCTCACGGATCCGCCCAGGCGTCACACTGGTGTCCAGCTCAAATGGGTCGAAGAGCATCTGGGCATCCAGGGAGAAGATGAGGAGCCCTTCTGTGCTGGTGGCTGCCCAGCAGCGCCCTAGGGAGCAAGCAGCAAAGGGACTCCTCAGCTCTGGAACGCTCATCTGCCCCACCTCAGTGTCCACAGACCGCTGGCAGGCACTCTTCCAGGGCTGCACCTGCCCAGCCAGAGCACAGGTGCCCATTGCCTCGGCCTGGCCCAGGAGTCTGCAGGCTTCCCAGAACAGAAGAGCAGATCTGCAGCCTTGAAGGCCACAGTCTGTGCTGCAGTTGCTCAAGCTGCCCACACCCAAGGTGTGCCCACATACTGGGCATAATCAACAGTGGCTCTATCTTAGAAAAACCAAGGCTACAAAATCGTGGGACAGGACAGATGGGACAGATCTGGGCCTCAGGCTGTGGTTTATGGACAGCTGGTCTACCTCCCAATATGGGAAGTGGGATATGGGGTGATCATCTCCGAATGTGTCTGACACAGGACGACAACACACCTTACCTCACCCTGTCCCCTCCACTAGTGCTGCTGACCACTGGCTCAGGACCCTAGACCTTGGCTACAATAACGGAACACACAAACCTAGCAGGCCGCAGGCCTAGGCAGACCCTTGAACATGGAGGGACAGAGGAAAGGTGGGAAAGGCACTATCAATAGCTGAGGTGCTGAGACTGCCTCTGAGGAAGGACATGTGGACCGTCAGCTCCTACCCCTCCAAGAACAGGGCTTAGGATCCCACTATAGCTCATTATGGTGTGGATGGAATTTCACAGCTGTCCACATCAAGAACCAGGGTAAACATGTGGCCAGTCATTTCCTACTCACAGGACAGCAATGCCTAGAGCCTGCCAGCAGCAGCTCAACACTGCCCCTACCCTGGGAACAAAGGCCCGAACGCCTATCAGAATTGGCACCTGCTTATGAGGGTTACCCAGGCTCACCAGTGGGAGAGAAGCGCAGAGAAGTTACCCTGATTTCAGGTTTGAAGTGTCTAGAACTCATATCACCTGAGGAGGAAAAACAAGTGTGCTTACTTGACTGCACTCTGAGGCCAGCCTTCAGGTCCACTGTGCTGCCCAACGGCAGTCACAGGGACCTACAAAGAACAGCTTTCCCAGAGTTCAGGAGGGAAGCAGCCCTTCCAACCACCTGTCAGCAGCCCGAGAACCATTGTAAGTGCTGTGGTCTCATGACGCTGGGCATCAGGGCACAGGTCTGAGGGCGTGAGCTCCTTGAGGGCATCTGCTGGCCAGCAGACCGCTCTTCTGGTTCAGAGGTCTGCCCAGCCCAGGTGGGTCTGGCTGGCCCAGGGAAAGCCTCCATAAAGGTCCTCCAGCTTTTCAACTCATGTGTATTGGGCCAGTCTACCTGGGACCTGGGTGGCTCCTAGCATTGAGTCTCTGGAGAAACAGATGGGGCCTTCTCCCGTATGAAGCAGCCCAGGCATTCATTCCAGGTTCCAGCCAGATGTCACAATGCGGAAACACCGGACTCCTCACTGCAGCCTCACAGAGGGAGCAGCAGCGTCATCAAGGAAAGTGGGTGGTGGGCAGGGAGGGCTTCTGCTCACCTTTCCTTACACCTGGCAAGGGAACTGCCACGCCGTTCTCCTCCCCAGCATCTTGATCAATGAGGGCCAAATTGCCAAACTCTGTCATCTTTCTTCGGTTCAGGAACTCCTACAACAGAAGCCGCCCTCATCTCGCTCTTGCCCATGTCACCAACTGTGCCTTAACTGGCATGTGGAGCCTAGCCACAGACCCTTCCTTCAGAGTATGCACACACATGCTCACACACAAAGGCACCAGAGGCCTGCTCAGAGCCCTCAGCCATATTCCTGAGGCAGCTGAGTATGAGGAGGGCCTGGGGCGCAGACTGGTAAACAAGGAGAACAGATATCTAAAGGGTAGTGACGACACAGCCCTGTAATCCTGGGGCTGCAGAGAGCCAGGGCCAGGCAGAAAGCTGTGCCTGGTCAAGACCTGCCTCTAAACCTGCCCTGAGCCAGATTACACCGAATGCTCCTGTCTTCCAAGCATCCTAACCATGTGGTATTAGTACCAAAGATGGTGAAGGTGCCAGGCCCTGGGGGGTAGCCGGTCTTCTGGGCAGTCAGGCCAATACAGCCTTCCTGCTTTGCCACAGCCATAGGCTATGGGCCAACATCTTGGCCCACTCAAGGCCCATGGAGCCAAAGCACCTGCTAAAAGGCCTGCACCGCTGCTTACCTCCATAGCGTCCAGAGAGAGGTTGCAGGAAAGCTCAAACCTCTTCACCAGGATCTGCTCCCGCACATGATAAAGGCACACAAACTTGGACATGCCTCCCGCCAGAATGTTCTGCCCATCCGCAGAGTAACACAGGGTGGTGAAAGCCCTGAGTGGAAGACAAGTTTCTCAAGCACCAAGCACTTGACATGTGGGCTCAAAAGTCATCTGGAGCAGGTAGGGACCCCACAGTGACACCCCAGGAGGCAAATACTTCTCACATTATTGTTGCTCAAGACTCCCTGGCCAACCTCAGCAAAAAGGTAAACCTATAAACCCAAACCAGATATAACACACCCAGATGGCACCATCTAACCACTGGAGACAGCCTAGAATCGGTCCACAACTATGTGGTTCTAATCCCAAGGGGGCACAAAAAGCAACACACGTGCTAGTAGCCCTCTTAGCCTCTCTGTGGCCACCACACCAGGCTAATGGCAATGGCTTGCCAAGTGGAGCACTCTTTTCCTGCATGTAGAAAAACCAGCAAATCCACGGCGCTTCCTTGTTGGGTATGATGTGGACTTGCTTGGCTCTCAGAAGCGGCCTCTTTGCTATAGAGGCTCAGGCCCCACCTTCCTCCACTAAGGAGTAGGCAGTCTCAGAACGTATTTAGCAAACAAGCTGGCAAAGGGGCCTCTGTGCCCTGTGTTGGCTGTCCCCCACTCTTGCCAGAAGAGCTGACACTCACTTGCCCTTGGCTGAATGTTTGGCTGTGATCTTGTCCAGCTCCTTCCTGCCTGTCTTGAGGTCATGCCTGCCCTCGATGGAGCCCATCTGTACAGCGTTCTCAGGGTCCCAGAAGGTGATCTGTGAGTTCAGTGTAGCCACAGCCAGCTCTGCACCATCAGGCCGAAAAGTCACAGCCAGGGCTAGAGAGAGACGAACATCAGGCCCAGGAGACCAGGGAAGCCCAAGGTGCAAGGATACTCCTTGAGAGTAGCACCAACCCCGGAAGGCAGCCCAGCCCAGCTGGGAACAAACCAGCACCACTGGCTACCTCAGTGATGATGCAGAGGGGGCTTTGCTAAGACATATAAGTCTGACAGAAGGGCAGCCAGGCTAGAAGTGAATCACAACTAAGATTAGCCTGAGGCAGCATAGGGTGACAGCCTCAGGGCTGCAGTGTGCCGATGCTGCAGGTGACAGACCGAAGGCCAGAGGTGGGGTCACTCCCGGGGAATCGGGTTTAGCTCTGGAAAGCAACAGGACGCACGGCAAACGCCCGGGATCCAGGCCTGATGCAGCCCGCCGGTGGACTAAGCAACCAGTTTTCTCTGGTCACGACACCAACCTTGGGGGCTGCTTAGCTGCTACACCGGGGGTGGGGGGGTGGGGGGTGGGTGTTATTCTAGCATCACCTCTCACCCCGCACTGAGCTCATGTCAAACACGCAACTAGGATCAGGGAAAAGGCACACTAGAGAAGATCAAGGCTGGATGGCGACAGGAAAACAGCTCTGGCCCTGGGTCCTATCTGCAGAGCCCAGCCACAGCTCACCATCAGAGGTCAAAGCCAAGGTCTCTTTGGTTCTCCAACTGTCAAACATGTCCCACAGGCGCACTGTCTTGTCCCAAGAGGCACTGGCCAGGATGGACTTCATTGGGTTAAAGCAGAGACCGCTGATGGGCCCCTCATGGCCAGACAGAACCTACAGAGGCAGAGGTGGGAAGGGCTGGGGGGCTGATGCAGGCTGCAATGAGGGAGTGTGGGAAGCCCCGAAAGGCCGGGCTGAACCCCGTCATCCACTTCTGCTGCTGCTTGCTCCATGGAGGTCTGGGCCTGGCTCTGCACCCAGGCCTGAGGCCCCGCCCCTGCACTGCTTTTGCAAGGCAGAAAGAAGTGACAGCCCTGCCCACCTGCCACCCAGCACCCTCAGTCCATGGCCCAGGGGACCAGCTCGCTCTTACATCAAGAAGCCTGCCTGTCTGCATGGACCACACAAAGATTTCGAAGGAGTCCTGCGCCCCTGCAGAGACGATTTCCCCACTTGAATCAACAGCCACACAGGAGAACTGTGTGGGGCGTGGGGATGTGAAGGTGCGGAAATTCCGGTACCTGAACAAAAACAAGGTCAGGGTAGACTCCCACACACACTTGCACCTCTTGAGTGCTCGTCCACACAGGAACTGGGGCCCGAGTGCTTGGAGGGCGGAACTCACCTGTGAAGGTCAAAGGCTCTCACGGTTCCATCCAAGGAGGAGGTGACAATGACATAGCCCGTGGCGGTGAAGGTCACACCAGTGACCCCGCTGGAGTGCTCCGTAAAAGTCACAAAGCAGAAGCCACTGAGGGTGTTCCATACCTTAACCTATAGTGGGAGCGTGGGGAGCCATGAACACAGCCAGCCCAGACCCTGTCCATGCAGCCTCACACACAGGCATAGCGGCTACATCAGGTGATGGCTAGAGAGGCCACCTGCCCCCCACAGCTCCCGTCACCTCTGAGGGGACACTGAGGGCACCTGTGGGTGGCAATGGGAGTTCTAGCCTAAGGCAGGCCCAGCAAGCGCCTGCCACTTCAGATGCTGGCCACTGGCACTGTTATAATCACAGAGTCAGAAACAGGGACATTTGGACTCCCTCTATTCAAAGTCCACTAAATGGTTAGTCTTTTAGGGGCCCATTGGGGCTGTTAAACCCGAGAAATTAAGGCCAAACCTCCACCCACCTGGCCTACCCACAGCTCAGCCCAACGAAGCCAGTACCCACCTTGCCATCGTCCCCACCAGTGACGATATACTGCCCATCAGGGGAGTAGGCCAGGGATACCATGCTGTTGAAGTGGCCCTGCTGCTTGAGCACATAGGATTCACTCTGCCATTCCCACACCAGCAGCTGGCCCAGGCCTGTGGGTACGGGAAAGCTGAGGTACTGTCTGGACACCTACCCCTAGCCTCTGCATACAGGATGGGACAGGGTATTCCCAACTACTCCTGCAATGCAGTCAGCTGGGTCTGGGCTCACCTTGAGTATTCATTAAGAGCATAGGCCTAAAGCAGCCCAGGGCATGGGAAGTGGTCCCACTAGCTGCAGCTGGGCAGGTGGCTGGACTGGCACAGAGGGCAGGTCCAGGACTGCTAGGCAGGGACATGGGCACCTGCTGCAGGCCAAGACCAAGGGGCCATTGAAGGACTGACATTTAAGTATCAGTGTGGGTCTCAGAAAAGCAACAATCTGTAGCCTTCAGTGACTGTCCTGTCACACACCCCATCTAGAACGGCTGTGGTTCTACTCCCCAGGGGAACTGGTGTCTACTACAGAAGGTACAGTGTGGCATTCTGGGGCCTCACAAGGCCCAGTCTGGCTTCACTGGGCTCTTTGCAAGGCTCTACTTTAGCTTGTCTTTAGGGTAGGGAAACCAACCTGAGCAGCCAAAGGCGATCCAGTCCCCAGAGCTGTTGATGGCAACCGAAGCAACCCTCTGATCGGAGATACTGAGCAGACGAGAGCACAGGGAGGGAGGTGAACAGAAGTGGCCACCCTGTCCACTGCTGCACCCTTTTCCTGCAGCTCAGGTCCCCGCACGCTGGCACCTGCAGTCACTTGAGGAACAACTACCACTTTAACACTCCTGAGGTAAGAACGGAATGAAAAGACCCAAGGACAGAGAATGGACACCCACGCCCGAGACTGACACCTCGGCTGGTGTAGGGGCGCAAAGGTTGGTGGGAATCTGCTCTACACACACGTTCTCCCTGGGCCTCACTGTGCATGTACAGAAGCACCCCAGTGGGCCAGACTCACCTCAGGGAGTGGATGAGGTTGAACTCTGGGAGCTCATGCAGATGGAAGACTCCAGAAGCAAAACCTGTCACTAAGAGATGAATCTTCTTATGGTAGGCGGCAGCTGTCAGGTTGTTAAAGTCTCCTTCTTTATTCAAGAAGTACCTGGATCAACAGACAGAGGGCTCTGTCCCCAAGCTCAGGGTGGGTCTGGGTCTCCACTCTCACCCAGGAGCCCGGGACGGAGGCACACAGGGAGCAGGGTGTGCAGCCAGACACACTGTCTCCTAGCGCGCCCGCCTTCTCTAGGGCTTCCATCTACATGTGAAGGACCCTGGAAGCACCCCGATGTTTAGGGAAGGCGGCCTGTTTCCTGAGTCTTCGTCACAGATTCCAGCCCAGCCCTTTCCTCACTGCCCACAGACAGACTCCTTCCTTCTACCCTGGCACCTGCCCACAAGCACAGTGGGTGCTCTCTCACTAGGTTGAGGCCAAGCACACCCCATCCTGGTCTACGTCCTGACTCTGCTGGGACATCCTGAGACTTCACAGAGACCTTAAGTCCACCCAGCCCTCCTCTTCCACCTCTGCCTGACATGGTAGAGTTGCTCTCTCCCATCCTGGACATTTTCATCTTCCAGTTCAGATGCCACGATGGCCCTGTCCTTCTCTACCCTGGAGAGTGGCTCCCATCCAACGCTAGGTGACTTCGAAACAGAACTGACATGACTATTCCTTTGCCCACTGTCCCACCACATGGCCAAACAATCCCTCCATGCCTCTCAAGTGGACACCTGGTGATATGTTCCCAGGGCCAAGACCAGAGCCCGGCACATAGCGAGTGCCAAATAAGTGAAGAGAATGGTAAGGGCTGGAACAGCCCCAACAGGGCAGGCTGCGGTGACGTATGGCTACCCCAGCTATTAATTCTGCTCTCAGGTGACCATGACCAGCCTTTGTATATGATATCAGTCTCCTCGGGCCTACCTCTCCTCCTGCCAGACTATGAGGCAGTAGGTCCTCTCGTCTTTGGGACAGGGTCTTACATCTAATACTTAAGGACCCCAATCCAGGCTCACACACTCAAGGGCTTGTTCTCTGGACCTAGGTTTAGGTCCTCCCCAGTAAAGTCCCCCCCCCCACCTTGAGGAGTATAGACCTGGAATACTCAGCCTTGGAGACCTACTTGGCCAGCCGTGAGTACTTCACTTTCCCAGCCTTCTCCTGCTCAGCTGGCATGGCCTTCCCTCGGATGGTGGTTTCCCGATTCCCCTCCTCTTCATCCTCCTCCTCCTCCTCCTCTTCCTTCTCCCTCTGAAGTAGGTCTGCCTTCCAGCCCCTAGGGGCTTTCGGCTTCAGGCCCTCAGGGGGTGTGTCACACTGCCACACACACAGGGCTCCATCTTGGCTGAGTGAGTACAGCTGTAAGAGAAGCACCTGGGCTGGAAACAGACCACTCATCTGATGCCCAGGCCCTTCTATCAGGCGCCCCCTCCAGTTTAGCTTTTGGATTCCAGCTCCACCAAGGGCCCTCCGACCAGGGCAGTGGCCAGGGATAATCCTGAAAGATCCCCAAGCAACCTAGAGGCAGCCTCACAGAGGCTCAGACTGCCAAGCTAGGTAGGCAAGGGGCGTACGTACATCTAGACTGTTGGATTCAAAGAAGCAGGCCACAATGGCATCCTTGTGTCCACCCAGGGCATAGTAGATGAGGTTGTCCCAGCGTTCAGCTCCAAACACCCAGGTGGACATGTCTTTGCTTCCAACCACAAAGCACCTGGGATAGAGACACTTTCTCAGAGCCCACGACAGTGCTGCTCCTCTCGTGGCCACACAGTCATAAGGCCCTGCTTCTCTCTGAAGGAACTCGGAGGCCACTGATGACCTGTAAGGGGCTTAAAGGACAGCTCAGCCTATGGCTGTGGGCCTTTCCGGGAATGGGAGCTGCTGCCTTCCACTGGGATGTCTGTTAACTACAGCCACATGCACGGGACGGGCTTGCTGCTACTGTGCAGAGGCAGCATCCTGCGGCAGGGCACTGGCAGTGCAGTCTCGGCTCTGTGCTTGCTGGAGGTCGGGACAGTGTGCCGGAGCAAGAGAGATCCTGTGACCGTCACCAACCTCTCCCTAGCACCCAAGACAAGCCAGAAACCCACAGATGACTTCAGGGTAAGGACAGTCAGACAGCGTATGAGGCGGGACCCAGGCCTCAGCAGCTCCACAGCTCCCGGACAGCATAGCTGGCTTGGGCGTTCTTGACAAACTGAATGTAGAAATAAGGAACTCTTATTTCTACAAAGGTCTGCATTCTATTAGGAGGTTTACAGTGGCAAAGAAGAGAAGAAGGAATACTGTAGACCTCATTTAGAGCCAGGAGCTCAGTCTTGCTGTTGGAGGCTACACCTAACCAGAAGAAGGCACATGCACATTTTAAAATGCAGCCATGGCTTATAGAAGGAAACTGCACTCTCCAGGGACACATGGCCCAAGGTGCCCCCCAGCCTCACTTGGAGTCATCTGTCCAATCGATGCACGTAGTCTCATCATAGGGCCCAAAATAGGTTTTGTCCAGAACAAATGCATTGAATTCTCGCTTCTTTCCGGGGGCATGGTACATCTGAGCAATGTTGCCCTTAGTAACAACAAATTTTCTGCAGAAAGAAGAAACAGGGTCACAGGTGATATAAAGGGGGTGGGGATATGATATGATATGAGCTGACCCAAGACCAGTGCCCTGTATCCTGCTCTTTACAGAGTGGCACCCACGGCAACATCAAGCCAGGAGACTGAGGCTCTCACCTGCCATCAGGGGAGAAGGAGATGCTGTGCACGGAGCCTTTGAAGTGGAAGTGGTGTAGCACCGACCTGCAGACCAGGCTGACTAGCAGAGCGTCGCCCCCTGGAAGAGGCCAGAGTGAGACCGTGGCCACCTGCCCCCAGATGCAGCACATCTGCATTGAAATGCAGGAAGCTGCGGTGCATGGGACATGGGTTTCCCGGACCCATGCTACAGAGCTGAGCTTGGCTGGGGTGATGCCCTTGTCACACAGCACAACGGACACAGGGTCCCCCCCAGTGCCTACCCACCCGGAGATCGATTACCTTCGTCAACGATGATTGCAAGGCGACCATCTGGAGACAGTCCCACACACTTGATGTTGTACTTAGTGGCCAGGGGCAACGTATCTGATCTGTTGCTGAGAAACACAAACACCCCAGTGCACAGTTGGTCTCGTGCACTCGGACAGGGGAGACGGCCAGACTAACAGCTGACTCTCCTGCCACAGGTCCTCTCTATTCCAAAGTCCCTAAGAAGATGCTATTTAAAGAAACAGCGACATAGAAGACCTGACTGGGCTCTATAATGTCATATCATCCATCCACCCCCCCACCCACCCACCCCCCGTCCGTCATCACCAACAGGCAGAGCAGGCTCTCTGCTGCCCCACCCGACACAGTCTGGAGACAGAGGCCCGGAGCTAGCCAACCAACTAATGCAACAGAACAGAGAGCACAGCGGCCTGAAAGCCGGAGGCTCTTGCCCAGGCTACCCAGGGCCAGCCCACAGCCTCTCAGACAATCCAGGATGGGGCTGGGTCATTCCCAGCCAGACAGGAAGTGGGCAGCACATTTGTTGGGACTCACCAAGCTAAACCTGACCTCAAGCTGCCAAGCTGTCCATTTTAGATCTGATCATCTGAGCAGGGAAACCAGGAACCACCAGGGCTACTGAGCAAGGGTCCAGGGCAGCCTGAGCTCTCCAAACCACTTGGCCTCGGGTCCTCAAAGGATTCTTCCCGATAGTAAGTGCTCACCTTTGAGATGACCCTGCCACCTGCCACCACCTCCATAGAAGAGGTAGGGTCCCTTGCCAGGCACTAGCTGAAAGGCACATGACTTTTCCTTTCCCTTTAAGGGTAGTGTGGGTATCCTAGACACTAAAATGAAGACTGAGTATCCCCACAGGCAACTCTACCGTGACCAGTGGCCTCCTAAATCCAGCAGCTCTGCAAGCCACAAGGACGGCTAGCCTTCATGTGCAGGCTCTAACTGCCATTGCTAACATTGCTTCTCCATACTTACTTTTTAAGGTCAAACACAGTGACTCTGTTTCCCACAGGGCTGATAACAGAATTTCCATCGCATGTGAAATTCAAGTTTCCACACCGATAAACTGTACCCAACAAGTTCGAGAACTGCAAAGAAAATGAAGTCATCTTAACACAAAGAAAACAGTGTCAACTCTTTGAAATGGTGACAGGAAGCATCTGGGCAGAGGTGGCAAAGTGCCTGACTCCTAGGCAAAACAGGAACCCAACCTAATTCTCAGGAGCCCAGTGTTCCCACTAAGGGTAAGAAACTCCCAAGGAAGGAGGCATTTGCCAGGCACAGAAGGACAGGCATAACATCCCCATTCCAAGAGAAGCTACGTCAATGAACAGGGCTCCAGGAGGTGCTCACCACACCAGTGCTATGCATCAGCACCCATTCAATTATCAAATGCAAGCACCGACATCCAGCAGACACAGCCCAATGCAGACACCTGGACCTTGTGTTTTATGTCCAATATGAAGGTAAATGGCACATAGGCAATCAATTAGACTGATGTCCGAACACAGCAGCCCAGGAGTGCAGTCAGGTAGCTGCTTAGAGGGACTGCCTGGGCTGAAACCTACGGCAGGTCTCAGCCAAGCCAGGGCTTGGGTTGTCGGTGGACAGCTAAGCAACGCTGTAGCAATAGGCAGAGCTTGGCTCCTAAGAGGTGTGACAAGCTCGAGGCTTGTCGAGACTGCTCCTAGGACTGGCGGCCCTGTGGAGGGCTAGCTGTGGCTTGGGGTTTGGTGTTAAGGGCCTTCCAGCAGCCGCCGCTGCATTGTCTGACGGGATGAGTGAGGACAAGGCTGAGACCCACTCTGGAGGGAACCAGGGCTTCAGTGACTGGGAAAGGAAAAGGAACAAGAGCTTGCGATGGGCCGACCAGTGCTTCCACAGGCAGACCTCAGTGTCTCCCGCGTCCGCCGAGCTTTCGCTCGCCCTCCCGCTGCCCCCGTCCAGCCCGCCGCTCACCCGGTACGCGAACTTCATCCTGCAGCCACACGTGCGGTATCTGTCCTGAGCTACTTCCGGAATCCGAGCTACCTCCGGCGCGCAGAATACGCACTTCCGGGGCGGGACCACGACCAGGGCGTCCGGAGAAGCCCCGCCCCCCTCCTCGTCGCCAGCCAGCACTACGCAGGCTCAGAGAGACCAGTAGGACCTTGGAGAACCAAGCTAATGTCTGGGTCGCGCTGTGCAGCTGCTGCAAGCTCCCGGGTAGGAACTATGAAAGCGGGCAGATCACCGCATACTCGACTGTGACCGAGCCATCGCAAAAGAACCAAATTCAAACGGACTTTCTTCTTAAAATGTGTATTTTTAGAATTTTAATGCTTACACTTTTTAAACAATCTTAGTACAGTGGCTTTACTCAGACATATTACAGAATGCTGTGAAGATAGAACCAACTCCTTTATGTCAAGGTCAGCCTTCACCTTTCCTAGCCCGAGTCCCAGAGAACAGCTGCCAGCTGTCTTACAAAGAAGGGTCTTCGTGAGAAATAAAATTTTAAAGTCATGTAGGGCTTATTTTAAGCATCATGGTTGGAGGGAATCACACTGATCTTCCCAGTTCTTTCATTAAAAGTAGCATAATTTTATTTTGCGTTTTTAGATAAAACCTGGCATGTTTAATTTCATTTTAAAATTTAACCTTGTTTATTTTTTTAATTTTTCGAGACAGGGTTTCTCTGTGTAGCTCTGCGCCTTTCCTGGAACTCACTCTGTAGCCCAGGCGGGCCTCGAATTCACAGAGACCTGCCTGCCTCTGCCTCCCGAGTGCTGGGATTAAAGGCGTGCTCCACCACTGCCCGGCTTTAACCTTGTTTTAAACCTTAAAGAAAAAGCCAAGTTATCTCCTCTTCATAAGATTTCTATTCTTGTCTGAAACTTGCAGGCACCCACTCTAGGCTGCACAATGGGGCTGTAAGCAGGAGACATTAAATACAGTTCCCACGTTAGAATCAGAAGTTACAGTCCTTCCAATCACAGGAGACTCCAAGAAATTATCAAAGGTTATAACTGACTTTCTTTCCTGCTGCTTGTAGCTACACGCAGTACCAGTTGTCTGAACACCGGTGCGCTTGCTTCTGAGACACACTCCCTCCCTATCTGGCTTCACAACGTCTAACATCTGCTACATCTTCCAAACTAGCCTATCTCACACATACCCTTACAACAGAATCCAGTGACAGTCTCCTAGCTCCTCTACAAATAGAAGGATGACTTTGGGTGATATCTCCCATCTTGAAAACACACACATGTAATTTCTGGGTAGCTAGAGGGGAGAAAAAAAAAATCCCCTGACAGATTTGATTTTATCCTGTTTCCAGACTGACAGACCTACCAGCAACATTTTAGATTTCCCATTGTTTTATTCTAAATATATGTAATTAAAAATCTCCAGAGAACTCAGAAATATGAAAGCCAAGGCATGGTAAAAGCAGACTTAGACTCCACTCTAAAGATGAGCAGTACACCACACATGAAGAGGGAGACTAACAGTGCCAGGTGGAAACTTCGGAAGGAGCAAGTCTCAGAGACCTCCTCATACACGGACTTTGACTTCTGCAGGGCAACTCTCAAGTTTTACAGCAAACAGAGTTCAGAGGGCTATAAACTTTCATTCAGTTAAGTATGAAAGTTCTATTTTGCATAACCAGCTTGCCCAAGTTTATTAGTTTTAAACTTCAATAAAGTAACTTTCAATAAGTATTTATTTTCAGTACGCATTCCTCCAATTCCTGCAAATGAAAGAGATGGGAGGGGGTAGGAATAACATCATCCTTGATTTGCTGACTGAGTTAAAAAGGAAATACACTAAATACTGAAAATGTTGGCTTGGTTCTCCTGGTTTCTGCCTGTGTTCCTGATTCCCTGTGCCCAAACTCGGTCCCTGGGGGACAGCCACTGCTTCCTGGTCCAGCTCTGCGTCTCAGGTTCCACTCATGTAAGCCACGCCAATGAACCCAGAGCACTCTATCTCATATGTACAAAAATACATGACTTCGGAGGAATGAAAACGTTTAATACATACAGCATGTATTTACAAGCTATGACTTCCACACCAGTAAAAACAAACACACATTTATTTTGTCCTTGATTTTTGGTGCAACTTATACACAAACATTACATCAGTTAGTCTGTACTCTTAAAAATAATAAATCAACAATATGTACAATCAAATTTACAACCAAAAGTCAATGAACCCGTTGGCGCGGTATGACTGCAACCCAGTGGACCAGCAGAGGCTCCTCCAGGCCCTGAGTCCTTCTTTACGACTGACCAGAGCACAAGAGAGACCTCTCTCATCTTCACTCCGGATGGAGCATCTTCAGTTCCAAGACTTAAGGTGCAAAAGATGTCGATTATACAGCTACAATACATGAGCAGACTTTAAAGTGAGAGAAAACATTTCACCCCCACATCCAACAATTATAATAAATATAGATTTAATTCCAAGTGCATATGATATTCAATCAACATTAGGGAGAATCAGGGATCCAGAACTTTTAGCCTAAGCCATGTCCACATCACACTTCCCTGTGCTCTGGTCGTCTCTCCAGTCCCTTTCATGTGGCTTCTACAGATGGACCTTGTGATCTGCCGGGCATCCCAAGGCACAGAAGGGGTTATGTTCCCTCCCACCCCACCCCGGCCCCAAAAGGTGTTACTAGAAAACCATAACTAGGGAATCTGGAGTGTAGGACAGTGTTTCATCCCTCAGGAGGCCCACAAGTCGCCCAGGGTCTGGGCTGTGTGAGCAGAAGGGCACATAGTGCCATAAGAAGACTGCAGAGTCTGCTGAAGGTCCATCTGAAAGAAACGGAAATGGATGGGGAGCCACCCAGAGAAAGGCTGTGGGAGGGACCAGTCTTGTGGGGAGGTACGATGAGTTGGGGTACCAGCATGGGGATAGGGTTGGGGTGAAAAAATGAAAACGAATCCTGTGTCATAGACAACATGAGGTGATTCTCTACTCCACTGAGCAGCTGAAGGACACTGTTCTCTGCTGTGTCTGTAGCTAGGCAGGACTGCCAAAGTCTGGTTAGAACTAGTGTGTTACCACAGACCACAATCCAGCCACATTCCCTAAAGTGCACTCACGGCCACTCTGACTTTGCTGCCCCGTGGCATCGTCAGGTAACACTGACTTCCAGGACATGGTCGTCTTGACTGGGAATGACCAGGATCTGCATGCCAGTGCTGGAGTTGAAGACCTGGCCAGCGGGCAGTGCCTGGAGCCGGGGCATGGGCAAGCCTTTGTGCTCGCTGCTGGAAGCCGAGTGTGTGCTGCCTCTACTCCGCACGCTGCTGCAGTCCAGCTGGTCATCTAGGTGCTTGTCCACTGACAGGCTGTCATTTTCTATCCAGCTGTCTGTGGAAGACACAGGAAGTCAGACCAAGCCACTGCAGCCAGCACGAGCCTGGGGGAGGGGGAAGTCAACCTGGGCTGTTATGTGGATATAGAAGGGTCACTTGAGTGTCACGTCGTCACACAATTACTGTGACTTTGAAACTAGTGCAACAGACTTCGGTTTGGGTATTAACTTCTACTGGCCATAGAAATATGTTCTAGCTTTCAGTCTGCCACATGAAGCTACAGCCTAGACAAATACAGATTTTACCATGAATTCTAAAAGGGCTCTGTCTACAGCTCTCACACTATGTTCAGTAGAAATCACACTTCAGATTCTGACTCTGAACTGGCAATGTGGTTTGGTCCTTTCAAGATGCCAGGTCTATCTATCTATCTATCTATCTATCTATCTATCTATCTATCTATCTATCATCTATCTATCTATCTATCTATCCATCCATCCATCCATCCATCCATCCATCCATCCATCCATCCATCCATTTCAAGGCAGGGTTTCTCTATGTAACAGCCTTGTCTGTCCTGGAACTTGTTTTGTAGACCAGGCTTCCCTCTGCCCCCCCCTCCCCCCAGTGCTGGAATTAAAGATGTGGGCAGCCAAGCCCGGCTACATCTGTACTTTTAACCAGGCTCTGTGTGAGTGGTTCTGCACGGTAGGGGTTGGAGGTGAAGCTGTGCTCAGATGCTCAGTGGGTCTGGGCAGTGAGTGAACTAACTTGCGGTACTTTCCACTTGGGATGGGTTACTAGGCATGACCCACTTTCTGTTAGGAAGGAAGCTTCTGCTCCTCTGTAAACTCCTTACCAGCATCCAGTTGAGAGGCGTGAGCAGAGTGATGGGGGAGGTACTTAAACAGTCGGACATCAGGCAAGGGGAGGTAACCAGCAAACAGAGGCATCACTTCCATATGGACTCTGTGAGTGGCCTGGGCAGCCACAGGCATGGAGATGACGCCACAGCTCTTTCCACACACAGCCCAGTTGCTGCTGTTGTCCACAACTGAAATGAGGAGGACACGGCATTTGTACAGACAGCAGAGTGGGACCCCCTTCCAGTGAGCATGCGTTCGGATAATTAAGGCACACCACTGTTTTAGTGCAACACTCAGTTAGTTCTAGTTTAGACAGGATCACATTAGATGCAGACAAAAAACACCTTTTCCATCAGATAAGTGAAGTGTTAAATGAGGCTGTTTGGAGGTGGCGGGAGACAGATCTGTCTGTGAGTAATTGCAAAGAGCAGTGACCTGTGCTGCGCTTTGGATCTCAAACTTCCCAAAGGCTCCCGTGTCGAAGGCTTGCTCCTCAACTGGTGGTGCTACTGCAGGGTCAGATCACAAGGATGCCAGTGATAAGTTCATGCAAATGGCTGTTAGGAGGTGGGGCCTGGATGGACGAAGGTCACTGGAGATGTGACTTGGAAGGGTCTCTCTTGTCCACAGATCCTTTCTCTTCTCAGCTTCTTGCGTGTCATGAAGTGAGCAGACAGACACCTTCATCATATTCCCCAGCCGCCATGTTTCTGCCTCGCCTCAGTCCCAAAGCAATGGAGCCAGCTGATGGTGAGTAGAACCCACTGAAACCACCAGCCAAAGAAAATGTGTTCCTCTGGATTTCACAGGCGTCTGTCACAGTGATAGAAAGCTGGCCAACACTGCCTTGCTCCTGGTCCTGGGTGTGACCCTTCTTGGAGTGAGAATAGTGACACTGGCCTTCAGATGCTTCCCAAGGATGTGGAAAGGTGGCACACACGGCATCACTGCGGCACATTTTGGACACAGCAGGGCCTAAGTATGTGGCAGCTTCATCAACATAGATTTTTTTTTTTTGTTGTTGTTGTTGTTGTTTTAAAACAGGGTCTGGCTGGTCTGGAACTCACTATGGGGACCAGACTGGCCTCAAACTCACAGAGATCCTCCTGCCTCTGCCTCTGGAGTGCTGGGATTAAAGGTGTACGCTACCACTGCCCAGCTGATCCACATGCTTCTTAAAGTCACCCCCACTGATCTAGGGTGATCCTAACCCACCCCAGGGCCAGGATGGTGAGCAGGAACAGATCCTTCCCACAAGAAGCAGACGAGCAGCAAGGAGGTTACAGCTTTCTATGCCATGTGTGACTTGAAGGCCAGGAGCGACAGAGGCAGTAGGACTGTCATGATGCCAGCCCATGCTACAGAACACAGGGAGGCAGGTCTCAAAGTACGGCTGCAGGGTGCCCTGATCTCCAAGTGAGCTCCAGGCTGCTGCCTCCATGCCACACTCATGTCGGTCCTGATGAAGGCACAGGCCACAGTCACCATCATATCCCTCACATTTTTCACCAGTATGGAAGGACTTCCTCCACAAAGCAGTCACATTACTACTGTGCAGTCTCAAATGCAATGGGAACTTGGACTGGCACAGCATGACCACCAGGCAGCAGTCTTCAAAGGCCACCACCTTCAAAGGCACTTGGGTTAGGCACTCCTTTTGGTCTAATTCCATAGAACCACAGACACAGGCTGCCTACCCTCACTCTGACCCTTGCCAACCTCTAATCCATTCCCCTTCCTGTAATGCTCTCACTTGAGACTGTCCTCGTCTCACTGTGTAACCTCTTCAGAAGAGGGGTAAAGATGTCCAGTCAAAACACCATGTGTAACCAGAGTTCACTGTTTTACCCCATCATCAGTAGCTGAGGACATCTGAGCTACTTCATCCTGGTGCTTCATGCTTTTCACATTCTCAGCTGCAGGATGGCAGCAGAGCACAGAAGTGTGTAGAGTGTTCTGCACTGTGCTGAACAGGGCATTCCTCACAATAGCTCGGTACATGAGATAATGACTTGCAAACTATGGTAATCAGTGCTAGTATTTAGCAGATACTTTCTTGAAAATGAACCACATGAGGCGGGCATGTCATGTCAAAGAAAACAGCTTAGAACAAGGCATGGTGATTCACACCTGTCATTCCAGAACTTCAGAGGCTGGGGCAGGAGAACTTCCATGAGCTCCAGGCCAGCCTGGGCTACAGAGTGAGACCGTCTCAGCCCCTTCACCCCCGCCCCCCATAATCCCCAGTCAGTCTTTATCATGACTGAAAAAACTTGGGACTTTAAGCAAAAATTGGAGTTAGTTAAGCTTGCATGCAAGCTGTATGAATGCCTCTGTACTGGACAACTCCAGCTCCCCCTGGGCAGCTGAGCTGCTCAGATGTGGATTCTGATGCTGTGAAATGAAATACATCTACAACTCGAAGATGTGTACACTTGGGAAATGGTGCACTCATGGAGCTACAAAGTGACAAAGATTCACTCAAAACCGGAGATGGGAAGGCTGCATGAAATGAGCACTTCAGACTCCAAGCAGTGGTGGTCTGTAAAGGCTTCCTCATGTATTTCAATTATACACTGTTTCTCCTCAGAGTGGACACAGACAAGGCACAGAAATTCAGTTACCTCTGACTCAGCTAGATAGCAAAGAGGTGAAAGACCCCAGAACATCACATGTACTGTTATTTTTCTACTTGGGAACAGTGACATTTCATGAAAAATATGTTAGGTGTTCACTGTATTATTTTATTGTTATTGTGTGTTTGTACATGATGATATTCACACTGTGTGAATCAGGCACACACATGTCACCGTACACTCATGGAAGTCAGAAGACAGGTTTGGGAGTCAGTCAGTTCTCTCCTTCCAGAGTGGGTTTCAGGGATTGTTAGACTGTGCAGAAAGCACACTTTTACTCCTGGGCCTTCTGCTAGCCCTGCTTTATTTCATGTGTATATGTATGTTCCTATGTGCGCACATGTGGAGGTCAGAGGTCAACTATGGTCATCATTCCTCAGGCACCATTCACCCTGCTTGGAGACATGGCCTCTCACTGGCCTGGATCATGTTAAGTAGACTAGCCTGGCAGGCAAGTGAGCACCAGGGTCTGCCTGTCTTGGCCTTCCCACACTGGGATCTCAAGTATCTGTCACCACCCTCAGCTTTTCTATGTAGGTTCTGGAGACTGGCCTCAGGTCCTTGTGCTTGCTCTTAGTGATCAAGCCACTTCTCCAACTCTGACTTTGAAAGAGAATCTCAAGTAGCCCAGGCTGGCCTAGAATTCACTTTGTAACAAAGGCTGGCCTTAAACTCCTGATTCTTCTGTATCTATCTCCCAAGTCCTGGTGTTACAGGCACGTGCCACCACACCTAGAACACTGGTGTTTTGTTAAAATAAATTCTTTACATTACTATCAATGTATGTGCATGTGTCACAGGCATATGCATGACATGGCACGCATGTGGACATCAGAGGACATTTGGGAATTGGTTCTCTCTTTCCACTGTGGGCTCCAGGCGTCAAACTTAGGCCATCAAGCGGGAACTTCAATGGTAGGCGCTTTTACCCGCTGAGCCATTCTGCTGGTTCCACTGTTGTTTTAAAAATAATAAATATCTGATTCATTAAAGGGATTTTGAGAACTGCAGGGCCTGGAGAGGGGAAGAGAGGATTGTGTGTGGTCAGGGCTTCAGCTGCCGGGAGCATGCTGATACAGCAGTAGGGCAATGGTGGGGCTCCGAAACCCACACAGAAGAGCAGATGCATCCATGGTCCTGAGTCCCCAGACTGCTGCACAACGCTTGTCAGAACACAATGAATAACAAAGCTGTGTTCAGTGAGCCCATGGCTTTTTGTATCATGAATCTATCAGGCAAATGTTCTGATTCTAGAACACTCTCTCCCAGGACACCACATTTCACTGAAGGCCATGGAGCATCACACCTTCAAGAAGAGCTTGAGGCCTACCTTCGTACATAAGCTTTGTGGAAAAATATTCCTCAGACTCCACGAGGGCTTCATCCTTGTCCACATCCAGGAGGTCGGCGAGGCGTGTGATAGACACCTCCAAGGAGCAGAGCGAGCCTGTCCTACAGTACTCAGCCCCTGAAGCAGGGAGGATCTCGGCTCTCACATTGTACAGTGTCTGGAAGGGAAGGACAGACAAGATGAGGGACTGCTTACCCGAGTGGCCAGAGGAAAGGCTGCTGAGGGCCAGGGCTCTTAGGTGCCTTTTGAATACAGGCATTTTCAAAGATGGGAGCAAGGGCAGTGGAGTAACCCTCCATGTGTCTCTCCCACATCAAGGTTATTAATATTTACTTCATCTGCTTGATCTAAGTATCCATTAGGGTTTCTAAATCCTGCCTAAGATATTCTGAAGCAAATTCCAGACAACTTGCCATTTCCTTTCTTATGTCAATACTGACTATTACTGAAAAATAGATGTTTTTCTTACCAAAACACATCATTACCAAAACTGGTAAAATTAACACAAACCCCTGGGTATCATCTAATTCAGTCTATAATCTCCTTTTTCCTTACCAGCCTCATTCTCACTGGCTTTTCACACAAACTGCCCAGCACAAACCAAAAAAGATCCCCGATCTGCCTGCTGCTGTGCACAGGTGAGAAACATGCATCACACACAGGCAGTTCCAGCGCAGAAGCCAGGCACTCTGCACCTGGCATGAGAGGGGCCACACGGCAGATCTCAACAGAGTACAATGCATTGCCATTCAAAGGAGATATCTGAGGTTGAGAATCGTGTTCTTCTGAAGATTCATGGAAAGATGACAACTCTCTGGGGATTCATAAGGCCAAACCAGTTCTCAAACAGCCTTGGTAATGACTTTCTTATCAATCATTCAATTAAGTCTGATCAGAAAAGGCAAATGTCCACCAATCCGATGGGCTGGTCTCCTGCTGCTCTTCCATTAAGGGGTACCGGGAGCTGACACACGCAGACATGAGAACATACATCCAGCCCTCTGACTGGGGTGAGGTGGGGTGCTGCAGAATGCTGAGTAGCCCATTCACAGAGGCCAGCTCTGAGGGACTCAGTAGAGATACAAGGTTGCCCGTTCACACATCCTGCACCAAACATTAGAGGGATCCACTGGGTGGAATGGTTTTGACCCTACCAAAGGACACATTTCCTAAGGGTTCAAAGTGCCATCGATGGTGGCAGCAGAGCTGATCTCAAGTTATCCTCTCAACCTGCCTTCTGGAGAAAAGCCAATGGCTGCAGGAAAAGCTTGCCCTGACTGTTGACTCTGCAAGTCTGTGACTAGAATCTGGGTTTTTCAGTAAGAAACTACCAGCCGCAGCCAGTGGCGTCAAACCGTCCTGTGGCACAGTCTTTTCAACAAGCAGCACAGGGACAACTGATGAGTCACAGAACAGAGTGGCGCACACAAAACTTAAACACGTGGCAGCAGCAGCGGTGGCGGGGGGGAGGAGACAGGGATCTTTGGTTGGTGTGTAAAATGGATGAAGAAAATTTTCTTAATGAAAAAAAAAAAAAAAAAACAAGCACAAGCACCAAGACTATCAAGCCCTTAGAAACCTTTCTGACCTTGACTGCAGCGGTGATAGATTCTTAGATCTAAAACCAGAGATTCAAGTGTTGAAGGGAGAAAAGTTAGATTTCATCAAAAGTAAAAACTGTGCTTCTGTGGATATCATCAAGAGTGAAATGCTAACTGAAGAAGGGGTACACGTTTACAAGTAACACACAATAAGGGACAGATGCCGGGAAGATACCAAGAACTTACAATCGAATAACGAAAAGCCAAACCACTCCATGTCAGCAGACAGAGGACTCAAGCCAGCATCTCTCCAGATGACCTCTAACTACAAAGCCACGTACCACCTGGCCTCGTGGGAACTCCCCACCCCACCCGACACACTCTGCAACCACTGCAGGATGGTTTTGACCAAGGAACCAGCAGCTGCAGTACTGTGAGAGTGTAGACCCAGGACTCCTGGAGAGCTGTTGGAGTCCAGCAGCTTTTCAAAAGCCTACCCAGAGTTACATTATGAGCCAGCTCCACTTGGGGTACTTATTCAAGAGAACCAGTTATGTGTCTATGTGTGTCTGAGTAAGAACTCACGAGTAGCTTTCCCTAGCATCATTATCACAGTAGCACATTATCAACATGGAAGATTCTGGCCACTGGAAAAAGATGGACATGTGGTCCATCTGCAGTGAAATAGCACGTAGGTAAAGGAATAAAGTCCTGACGTAGGCAGTAGTGGCACACGCCTTTAATCCCAGTACTCGGAAGGCAGAGGCAGGTGGATCTCTGTGAATTCGAGGCCAGCCTGGTCTACAAAGCAAGTTCCAGGAAAGGTGCAAAGCTACACAGAGAAACCCTGTCTCAAAAAAAATAAAAAAGTAAAAAATAAGCCAGGTGGTGGTGGTGGCGGCGGCGGCGGCGGCGGCGGCGGCGGCGGCGGCGGCGGCGGCGGCGGCGGCGCACGCCTTTAATCCCAGCACTCGGGAGGCAGAGCCAGGCGGATCTCTGTGAGTTCGAGGCCAGTCTGGGCTACCAAGTGAGTCCCAGGAAAGGCGCAAAGCTACACAGAGAAACCCTGTCTCAAAAAAAGTAAAAAATAAAGTCCTGATGTGCTTCCAAATTGATGAGCCTTGAGGACACTGCTAAATAAAGGATGCTAGTCACGTGTCACATGATATCAGGGTGGGAAACTCTGAGGAAATGTAGATCCACAGACAGACCTGCCTGGAGCTCACAGATTCACCTGGGTAAGGAGGAAATGAGGTGTGGACGTGGATGGGGAGAGGTTCTTTTGGGACACCAAGTGTTCCCCAACAAGATCTGAAAAGTGGTCACGTAGCTGAATATAAGGACACGGTGAAATGCGCACTTTAAAAGGTGAGCAAAGTCACACAGAGAGACACCTCAACAGCTTTCACACAAAGGTCCTGTCTGATTCTTAATCTTAAGAATACATTTCAGAAAGCCACCCGGCAAAGGCTCGTGACTAGAACCTTGTACTCAGCTTGCAGGACCCTGAAGGCGAAGCTCTGCACACTGAGCATGAGAGGAAGGCAGAAGCCACATGGACAGTGAGCAAGTCAGACCTCCTCCACACCAGTGAGTCCTGCTGCCGATCTTCACCTATCAGAGCTGAGTGACGGCACTACATACAAACAAGCCAAACACTGGTTGTAATTAACTCTATGGCTAATGTACACAGTTAAAGACATGGGCTTCAAAATAATTAGACTGATTTGGTTTGAGGGAGGTGGAAAAAGAAACAGTGTCAAGAACTGTAAACACAAATGCCTTTCCACCTGCCCAGCACACGGTCAAGGGACTGTGTTGACTGAACCAACCCCAACCAAGGCCGTGTGCCCAGCTCCTGGCCATTCAGAGCAGCACACTCAAACTCCAACAAGAGGTGGACTATGAGGAAGTGACGCTGTCCTGCAACACTTGCTGTTTTGTGTCTGAAAGCAGTGCCTGGGGCAGGAGCTCAGGATGGAGATGAAATGGCTTCACCATGTCCCCAGACTGTTCCGATGACAGCAGGGGGACAGAGCAGGGGTCTCGGTCACACATCATCAGCATTGTCGGAGCAGCTGTACCCCAGAAGGACACAGTACCACAGATTGGACAGGCATGGAATAGCTGCTCAGAGGTCCCAACCTTCCTTGAGCCGTGGCTCCAGGATATTGAAAGAATCCCCCTGAACCTCGACAGTATCAAGAACACGAAGTGCCCCGTGTTTCCAGCCCACACTCCATTTCCCAATAGTGTGTTACATACAAAAAAGTTCTCCACGTGAAATTCGTAAGTGTAGGGCTTCAAGGAGATGGTCAGCCGCTCTTCAGAAGCTGGGGAAAACCCCACAGAGAACTGGCAGTGCAGAGGAGGGGGAGGCTCCTGCGTCCACGTCAACTCCCAGACAAAGAACACGGACTGCTTGCTGTGGATAAGCTGCAATGAGAAGCACGACTTTGGTCACAGTGCCAGGAGCCTTGGGGAGGACATGGGCCTTCCACTGTGCAAAGGGGCATGTGTCAGGCAGTCTGCTGGGAGCCTGTGGGTTCCTGTGCTTTATCAGCACTTACCACTGCCTCCTCAGTCCTGCCTGCCTGGCCTGACACAGAGCCTGGCCCCCAGCTGGTAAAAGGAGTCTGCTTTATGACTTCCTGCACTCTCAGCCTCAGAGATCACGAAAAGGAGCTTTCAGAATCATTATTAGTACACAGCAAGCTCCCTACATGGCTCCATAATGGAGCATTAATGCCACTGTCAAAGCTGGACCGATGGCACTACCCAGAGATGGTGGAAACTTCAGGAGGTGGGTTAGTAATTGAGGAAGGATATGAAAAAAACAACTGGGGTCTTGCCTGCCTTCCTCTCTTCCCCCTGGTTCCCATGAGGTAATGGCAACAGCAGGTCTGCTCTACCATGCTTTCCCCTCCATGACGTGCTGCCCCTGCACAGGCCCCAAAGCAACCAGGCAAAGTGACCATGGACTAAAACCTCTGGAACCAAAGACACCTTCCTTCTTTCCGGTGACTGCTCTCAGGCACTGTATCACAGTGACAGATAGTTAACATGACCATCACCCAGTTTACAGCCATGGCAATCATTTCCTATTAACATAAAATAACTCAGAAACAAGTCTAGCCAGATACATGGCCTAAACACCAGGGTCCATGCCTACAGGCTCAGGGACAGGTTCAACAGAGAGGTGATAATGGCCAAATAAATATCAATGGGGAAGCCTTGAAAACACTGAAGCTACAGTCACGAGACACCAGGAATCCTCTGAGCAACAGCCAGCAACACTGACTGTCCAAAAGTACACAGGAAAGGGCAAAACATGTTAGGGAGCGAGGGCCCAGATGTGTTCTTCCTACCTACAGCACAGAGTATGGTAGGCCTTTACCTACAGCAGCGCAGGACCACACTGTCTCAGGGTGACAGCCTGCACGCAATTAAGGTCACATACAAGCCTCTGTTTACATAATCCCACATGGGACAGGGCGAGATCAAGGGCGAATTCTAAAATGACAAAGGCATTCCTGTGCCCTCTGCTGTCCGCTCGGCCTTCCAAGCCCACCTGTTCCACAGGTGAACTACGCAGGCATACGGCACCAGTGCGGCTCTGACCCAGGCCCTCCTTGCTGCCCGTAAGCTCATCCAATCAGCTGCAGGCTCTGGTCGGCTGCAGCCAGTCCCTCTGGTCTCCTTCCCTGAATCTGGCACTCAGACCAGAGCAGTTACCTGCTGAGACTGCGTGTTCAGGGGTTCCAGCCTCAGGTCAGTAGCATGGCCCATGTCTTCCAGACGACTATCAGACAGCTCAAAGTCCAGTTCTGACAGGTTCTGGACACGGACTTGCACGTATTTCCTAAAGTACAGGAACAAAGTGGGTCACTCAGGACTCTTACTCCCAATGTCTGGACCATGTGAAAGGGAGCCCCTGCTCGAGGGAATCCTGAAAGAACACAGGAGGAGTGACTGGTGTCGAGGCTTTCATCCGGGACACATTAACGGTTCGTTTCAAACAGGCAGTCTGGGAGACAATGGACCTGAGGACGGAGAGTTGATGTGTTGCACTGCGCAGTGTCTAAGAGCCAGTGGGTTTCTTGGGAGAAGCCTGACTGTCCTCCCCACTTCAGGTTCTCCCTGCTCACTTCTGTTATCTGGAGGACATTGAAAAGCAAGTCTTTAAGAAAGACTTAGAGTCAGCATGGGAACAAATCTCTGTGCATGTCCAAGATGGCTGGTTGTCCACATCAGGTTAACAGAGGTGAAGGCCCACCCTCAATTCAGAGGTGCCGCTCCATGGACGGGCATCCCAGCTGGATAAAAAGGAAGTGGAGCACTAGCCTTCATCTCTCTCTGCTTTCTGACTGTGACACAACATGACCGGCCGTCCACTGCTCTGCTGCCATCCCTTCCCTTCCCTGCCATGGTGGACTGTTCCCCAGAACTGAGCTCAAACAAACCCTTCTTAAGTTGTTCTTGTCACAGCAACCAGACAAGTATAATTACAGCCGGCTTTTCAGCCGCTTCAAAAAGGCAGCCGTGTTCTTTTAGAGATTACTGAGGGTTTCAACCTTGGCATGGAATGTTTCTCTGCTGTGTGTTACATGAAGAGCAAAGATACTGGAGGTATAACATTTCATTCTTAAAACTTACCCAAACCCGTCAGTCCCAAGAATCCCAAGAAAGAAGGACTGTGACAGTGAGAGGTAAGAGTCAGGTGGTGCCAGCGTTGTCATTTAAAGCAGGAAGAGCAGACACTGTGTGGCCCTGACACTATGCTGTCACCTCTAAACTCGCCCTAGGTTTGATGAGTAGGAGTGCTCAGCTAGGCAACTTGGCTCCTGCTGGAAGACATCTTCACAGCTGAAGCATCTGCGGCTGGGATACTGCTGTAGTGAGAGCACCCAGACGTGCTGCTGCTGAGCACTCTGCAGAGTATGGAACAGCCAAGAAGCACAAGGCCCCAAGTATTAGTGCTTTAAAAACTACCCTGGAAGTAGCTGACAGTTACCAAAGGCGCTACGACAGAGGACTAGGTACACAAAACTATGAGGATGACAGGGCAGCTCAGCTCATAACACCTTGTAGAAGTTGAACAAGCGGAATCTGACAGTTAGCCAGCAGTTGAAGATCTTGTTGTTCTAACCTCGGCACAGCGGCTGTGTCCTAATCTACCGCTATTTCAGCCAGCAACTGCAACTCGGCAGTTACCGGCCTGTTTCTCTAGCAGCAGCCTGGCCACTCAGGCTGCAGCCTGGCGCGAATTCTGTTCCCGCAGGCACTGGCCCTGTCACTGCCACTAAAGGTAGCTTTACCTAAATTTCTATCGTTCTATTTATGAATAGACTCACAATTCAAAGGCTGGGGTGAAAACCTGCGAGCTCAGACAGGCAGAGTAGCTGGTGTCTCTGAAAGACGCGTGCTTCTGCTCCGCCAAACCAGAAAAACCCGTGCTGCTCGAAATCTATCCCTACTACTCCGAGTCTCTCTAGCTCTCCTGGATGCTCTATGATTACTTTCTGTCAACTAACTCGGCCTCCTACCCAAGGGTAATTTTATTTAATCAATGCAATTGCAAACTCGAAGTTCACAGTGTGATCAAATATCCCCCAACAAGATCTGGTTTGGATTTCACCTACAACTTTATACTGACATGTCAGCTGTGAGGCAGAGAAGCTGGGAACATGGCCTGGGGACCCAGGACACAGGGAGCTACTCTAGTAATGTGTAAAAACCCCAGTGACACACAAGGACAAGCTATGCACCCTGTCCATTCAGGGGGAAGAAGCAGAGCTGGCCCCATTCCATCCTTACCGAGTTCCAGCGGAGAGCAGAGAGTGCGTGGTCCTGAAGGGCACACTGAATGTCAGTGCAATGACAGTGGAGTAGATAGACCACGGGCAGTCAATGGACACCTGCGAAGACACAGAGGCCCCTTTACCCACTGTCCAACAGCACAACTCTGCCCCCCTCTGCCCAGCTGCAGTGGCTTTACTGTGGTTCACCACCACTGTCCCGAGAGGAAATTCTATTAGACATATTTTCACATGAACAAGTGAAAAGGAAAACAAGGAGCTGCAGAGTCAACCAGAAATGGGGACGGAATTGGAAATGGTCCCAGAACACCAGCTCAGCTCCCAGCACAGGCATCTGGGCAGGAAAGAGCAAGACCACCTGTGTTTCATGCATCTGGGGTCAAGACTCCAAATGCACCTCACAGTGAAGCATGTGTCTCAAGGCTCTAAGCAACCATGAGCCACCGGAAAGCAAGCAATCACGCAATTACTTCACCTGTCTGACAGAACCCAGCTAAAGGCCAACCAAAGTGAGGGTATGGTGTAGACAGAGAGAGACACTCCCTAGGGGCGGGAGAGGAGCAGGTCTTGAGTTTGCTTTTATCTATTGGGTGCAAACCACATCTCCCACTAACGGAGGATGATGATCTTTACCTCTTGCATTCTCTGCACAGGGTGCAGGGAGAAATTTCCTAACTACTCTTGAGAGACTGTGCAGTGGTTTGAATGTAAATGACCCCCATAAGCTTGTGTTTGAACACTTGGTCCTTAGTTGGTGGAACTGTTAGGGAAAGATTAGGAGGTGTGGCCATATTGAGGAGGTGTCGCTGGAGGCAGGCTCTGAGGTTTTAAGAGCCTACCATTCCCAGTTAGCTCTCTGCCTCATGCTTGTGGATCAAAATGTAAGCTCTCAGCTACGACGCCAGTCCCACGCCTGCCTACATGTTGCTATGCTCCCCACCATGATGGTCATGGATTCTAACCCTCTGAAACCATAAGCCACAAATCAAATGCTTTCCTTTATAAGCTCTCTGGGTTATAGTATTTTATCATAGCAACAGACTGGAAAGGAAAATCTCTTCTACAGAGACTATTTTATACCTTAAGCCACAATGCATTTAAAGTGATGTTGTCTGAGGCCTGTCCTACTGTTCCTGTACCCACACTGCACAATGTGGGAGGCTCAAAAGGGGCCACAGGATTGGAACCTGTGGCACAGGAGGTGGACACACCTGGCAATACTCCATGGGCTGATTTCACATGCAGCACCTTTGACCAGAGCAACCATCTCTCTGAATAGCTGTCACCATGTGACAGCCCCAGAGACCACTCCAATAGAGATGTTCCTGGCTGAGTCAACCCAGGGTCCATGTGACACAAACCCCTGCAACCTGGTCATAGGATGCCTGGGTCCACCCTCCTCCCAGTGTCATGATGACTCCACTTCAGTCAAATCAGAGCCTCGATGTCTTCTATGGCAGCTGCAGCTCGGATGAGCGCACAGGGGAGCACAGACTCCATGCTCCTCCTACCCAGACAGGCAGAGGCACAAGCCAAGACCTCTCTACCTTGTGATCTGTGGTGACCATGCAATGGTCAGTTCTCTGTGTGTCTTTCTGCTTCCTGTGGGGCTCTGGTGTCCCCAGAATACTGGTATCCCCACCAGCTGCTGGAGCTGAAGGTAAAGACAGAACCTCCAGCTCAAACTCGATCACGTGGTATGCAGGTGCAGTGGGAAGACCGATGCTTGTGACCTTGTCAGAGGACTGGATCCGAAGTAAGGCAGTGGAGCTCTCCTCTGTGGGAGACAGAAAGTCACCTCATGTCAAGTAGGGAACAGGCACAATGGGAGGCACTGCTGAGCTCTCGCTGTCCTGTGTACATCAATGAGGACAGTGCTAGGGGACAGGCAGGGAAATCCAAGACCCAAGACGGGGCTCCACAGGAGGCTGGCACCAGGCACTGCTCAAAGCACAGACAGGCAGGGGCAGCTCCCACACGGCTGCACGCTCCGTCTCAGGGCAGACCTACGCCTGCCCCAAGGAAAAAGAAGACGAGGGCTAGGGATGGTGCCTAAAAGGGTTAGGAGCCGCTTCTGCTCTTCAGTGGTGTGTGGGGTGGATGGGCCTGGAGAACTGCACCCCTGTGGAACATGGTCCAGCTATAAACTGCACTGAGAGTGTCTAGCAAGGCTGGCAGCATTTGGCACCTAATGAATACACCATGCACAGTATATGTCTCTATATGTATGCCCCACTCAGGTGCTAGCTCAGGCCATCTACAAATGCTGACCTCAGAGGACAAGACAAGGTGCCACAAAAGGGTCAGGACAGTGATGCCTGTTTATTCCCCCATCCTCGAAATGTGTGAATACAAGTGCACCAGCACCTGCCTGCCTTACCTCTTGAGTTAGAGTAGACCACGGCTCTGTTCTCCCCCTGACACAAGATGAGCATGGCTTCAACATTGCTGAGCTGGAGGCTGTCTCCATTTTTTACTGTATAATGGCCAGTAGTGACAGTAAACTTGACTTTCTGAGGAATGCCCGCCAAAAGGCTATCTAAATGAAACAAGACCGCAATTAGGACCGCTGTTCCCCAGAGCAGCGGCAGGAGCCGGGGAGAGGTGAAAAGACCTTTTCTTTCTTTTGCTGCAGCTTGTTAGCCCTGGACACCACTCCCCCTGGCCTCGCCTTTTCCTCGGTGGCAGCCACAGGACTCAGCAGGACTTCCCTAAGAACGAAGGACACTGTGCCCTCAAGGGAAGAGGGGGTCTCCTGGGCTCCGGAGTGAGAGATTATGGTGTTCACCCAGTTATCAAGTCAGACAGGCGGCTCCAGGACAGAGGAAGGAAGCGGGCACTGGAGCTGCTCAGAAAGGAGCAGGCCATCCCCAGGGCAGAGGAAAAGGTGAGAGGCCAGAGACAAGAAGGAAAGGCAGGAGAGGGAGACAAGGCCACGGCAGAAGGGGAACGAGCCAGGGCTTCCTCGGAGCTCAGCTCACGCTGTCCCCCATGCATTTCCATGGAAGAACCCCTAGAGATTGCTGTGCCTGACCCTCCAGGGCATTGCTGGTTGCCCAGGCAGAAGCTGGGAAATGAAAAAGTAGAGAAAACTGGGGTGATTTAACAAAAAAAAAGAAAGAAAAGAAAAAGGAAAATGCTTTCCGTTCTGTGTTTTTCCTTCTGTTTTAGGTAAGAGGTCTATCATGGCTCACAGCTAAAGTCAAGATCTGCATCTGCATCTGGTAATGGCCTCCTGAGGCAGCCAAGGCCTGCATGGAAAGACGGAGTGTGTGTGGTTCATGTGTGCACTTGGTGTGAATCTGGATGAGCATCCTTGAATTTGTTTATGTATGGAAGAAAACAGCAAATAAAAGGTGTTCCAGGTCCAAAACCTTGCCTCTCTGGTGTTCCAGAACACGCACATGGCAGGAGTCACTTGTGAATGCTGCTCCTTCTACTCTGAAAGCTTACCAGCAGGACAGAATCTCGGGGTTTCTTAGGGCCATGCTGTGGAGTCAAGCCCACTCAGAACTTGAAGGGGGAAACCTGATCAGAGTGTGAACTGCCCTCTGTGTGCCGCCACCAAAAGGGAGCCAGTTGTACAAGGTCCCTGCAGAACACCTCCGTGTCTTCCTTTCAGATACGCCATGGTTACTATGCATGACGGCAATCACACGACAGGGGCTTCCAGGCCATTCCCACCACCCTTTCTTGGAGTCCCCTGCAGGTAGACAGCAGAGGAGCAAGGAGCTGTGGAAAATGGATATCAGACCCTCCCTGGAGCCCTCTGTGGCTTCCCGGGTGGCTGCAGGTTCCACTCACCAGCCAGTGGTTCCACATGCAGCTGAGGCTCCTGAGAGTACACATCGTACTGTACTATGGGGTGGATGTGTGCAAGGACAAACCACACGGGGCCCACCGAGGCCCGGAGCTGTCGCAGCGTGTATGTTCCAGGTTCCTTGGCCTAGGGGCAAAACAGGCACTTGGAAAGACGACACTTTCTGTGTTACAAGTTCCCCAGGTAGAGATGGTCTGTCCTCTCACTCAAAAGCTACCCATCTTCCCTTCAGCCCTCTGTCCTGAGCATCACATCTGCACCCATGCTGCTCCAACAAAGCTCTGGCTCTCAAGCCCTTCTGAGCAACTGATGCTTCTGGTTCAATATTAGCCTCTAATGAGGCAGACACAGGGTAAGGACCTGTTCATGGCACACTTCTGGGAAGGTAATGAGGGAGACATTCAGCAGGTGTGAGTCCCACTAGGGCAAGACCATATCCAGGGGAGGCAAAAACATCTTCCTCAGACCCTGTCCTCCCATGAGGTGAAACCAAAAGGGCATGTTCCATCAGAGCAAAGGGCACAGTCCTGACATCTGTGCATCCACCAAACAGAACAGCTTACAGGGCAGGTCACCTTCAAAATCTCCTCAACAGCCAAACTACTGTGTAAGTACAAAGGTTGAATCTTCACTAGGATAAAGAAAAACCTGGAAGCCTCAGAGGGCCTCACAGCGCTCTCAGGCTCCCTCCCCGTCTCTACCAACTTGAGAGCCATGTCCTGAGCCCAGCCCAACCCATACCTGGGTCCTGAATGCTATCTTGTTGGCTCCTGGTTGCAGAGTCACATTGTTGCACCTCAGCACATGGGCCCCATCCTCCAGGGCCAATCCTGAGGGTGTCTCTAGAGAGGAGCCACTCTCCTGCCTCCTTAGGAGCATGTGGACATTCCTACAAATAATGCCCGTGGTGTTCAAAGAATTATCAGAGGGGCTTCTCTCCAACATCTCCGACAACTCCAGGGCAGGCAGGCTGTTCTGAGATGCAGGGAACACGGAGGCCTCGGCTGGGAAGGTGATGATTCCATTGGAAGTCTTGTGCTTGGTCAGCCACTCAGCTGTCTTCCGGTAGTTGTTTTTTTCAATGCTAAAGTGGACGTTGACAGCAATCTGGTCCACGTGGACAGGGACAGGCATCTGGCTACATACTGTTATCTCCACGGTCAGGACACCACCCGCATGGACCACAGCGTTGGGAGGGTCAAAATGGAGATCCTTCAGCCGTGCAAAGGAGTGCATGGGCAGCACCACCTTGTGACCTGCAAACACACACTCCGTGTCCCACACTCGAGCCATAGCTCCTGCGGGCAGTGGGAGACAGTGTACTACCAGCTCAGGACCAGGGATGTTTATTTACAACAAAGACTGCAAGCTTTCCAACCTCCCCAGTTCTGTACACCACAAAGGCAGATAAAACAAATACTTCTAGAAGTCTGGGAATGAGCAAATTAACAGCAGTGAAGATTTTCAAAGCTGTTTTGGCAAATTTAGGAGGAACCAAGAACAACCGCTCCCTAATTTCAAACTCAAACTGGTCAGCACTCTGACTCCCAGAGTCACCTGCGAGGGACCCGAGCACCTTCCCAAGCAGCTCTTAGAAAGTGAAGAAGCCCAGTGCTCCACCACGCCCTCAAAGTCAGCCCTGGCGTCTGCCAGACTACGGACACAGCAGAGGGACAGCTGCCTACTGTTTGGGGACGGGAGTGGGGACAGCAGACACTGAGATGCGTGAGAGCCCACAGTGTTCTCTGCAGCCTCTTCTGTCTTCCTCTGCCCACGTGCCTTGGTGGTGTTTGGGAAGAGTACAATGCTACAGAACCACGGAACAGGAATAACACACTGAAGGAGAGTCTGGGGATGGGTTCCGTGGAAGTGGGTCAATGCTTGGTGTGTGTGCATGTGTCTCTCCATTCGGAAGCTCAGCATCCACATACGAGCCAAGCACAGCGGTCTGCGTCTGTTACCGCAGCACTGCGAGCAGAGACAGGCACATTCCAGAGCTCTCCGGACCCCAGCCCAGAAACAGAAAACTCTAGGTTCAATGAGAGACCTTGTCTCCAAACCAAGTGGAGAAGTGAGTGAGAAAGACATCCTGACATCACTCCTGGCCTACGCCTACACACACACACACACACACACACACACACACATACACACACACAGACATACACACACACACACATACACACACACACATACACACACACACACACACACACACACACACACACACACACACACACACACACACACACACACTAATGCATACTTAGCACTTGAGAGGCAGACGCAGGAAGACTGTTTCTACTTCAAGCCAGCTGGATCTACATAGTGAGTTTCAGACTAGCTAGGACTACCTAGTGAGATCATGTCTCAAAAAATAAAACATAAAGATTACAGCAATTCATGGAAGCATTCTCGAGATAATCAGAAAGACCCGAGTCTGGGCCTCCAGCTAGGTATCAGAGTCCTTCAGTTCCTGTGAACGCCTCTTGTGTGATAAGGAGTCCGGAGTACTCGTGTGTTTCACAGATGCATGCTAACCAGGTGAAGTCCACAGCTTCACTCAAGCTCAGCACAGAGAAAGAGAGGAGACCGACCCGCGGCTGCTGCACAGGCAGGTGGGAAGGCTCCGCTCCTCCTTTCATCCCGTATGGAAAACGCTGTGACACACTGGCCAGCGGTCTCACCTGGGTTGTCTTCTTGCTGGCTGGCATAGCTGAGGATCTCCTGGCAGAAGTACTTCCGCTCCTCCTCTGTCAGATGATGGTCGCTGGCTAGAAGGCTGCTGGTCTGCAAGTAGCTGAAGTGGAGAGTTAAGGACCTCCCGAGGAGGAGGATGGGTTTTGCAAAAGGGCTTCAAACGGACTCTCTTGCCTTCAAAGTACAGCCCAAAGGAGAGCTGTCATTTTGTTTAAACGTTATTAGAAACTCAAAGATGTAATAAAATCTCCAGGTTTAATAAGAGTGAACACTGGGTCTGCTCTACAGGACCCCAGTGAGGCAGGCCTCTCTTCCCCGTGACTAGGAGCTGTCAGCACACTCATGGTGAGCCATGCCACCACATAATCAGACAGTGGTTTCTTGTTTCAGGACAACATTGGACTCAAAGGATACTTTTCCATTTGCCCAAGGTGTTTTTGGCACTCGGCTAGCTGCTTCCTCGTGTGTGTGACAGGCAGGGCCCAGCCCTCAGCCAGGTAGTTTTTCAAAGCTCCCTGAAGATACATCTCTGCCTTCTGTGGCGACCTTTTCCTCCTTGCAGAGTTAGCAAACACAAGCTTGTTAGGCATCACAAGGCCAGCATTGCAACTCACATGCCCACAGTTTGGCCACAGTCCCCCCACAGTCCTTCCCACCAGGGTCCCTCCCATCTGAACAGTGGATTCACGGTGATAGCATGCTGTTGCTCTGCCATCTTGACACTAGCACCGCTCACCTCTCCTAGCTAGACTTCAGGTCAGAGGGTAGGAACACTTTCTTACTGGCAGGTGGGACACCAGAGCTGGGAGAAGGGAAGGGCATGTCCCTAGCCTTGGTGGCCAGCCACAGCCATGCTGCCATACCACACTGAATCCATGCCAACAGTCTATGTGGCCCAGCTTAGGTCAGCTGTGACAGGGCAGACACAAGCTGGTTTCAGAGACTGAAAGCACCGAAGATTAGACAAGCAATACCAGGAGAAAGCCTTCCTAGGTCCAAGGAAATGGCATCGATGCTCAGAATAAAGCCAAGTAAAGTTTACAGCACAAATTCACCAGGGCCTATTATACTTCGGGGAGACTGGGGCTCCCATTCCTTCCCCAGAGGTTAGAATGCTGGGCTAGCCAGAAGTCAATACTGCCAAGTTCTTCAGGGCATCCTTGGGAAGGAATCCTCATTTCCACTACTCTAGACATAATTAGAATTCTTGAGTTTCAAATTAAATGTTTCTCAAATTAAGTAAAATTTAAACTTAGGAAAATACATTTTTTTTTCTGGATTCTTCTGGTGCTCCTGCAGATGCCAGTTTTTTTGTTTGTTTTTAAAGGTCCAGAACTTTCCACACCTCTTCATTCATAACCTCTAGTGCTAGAAAGCACTCTTTATCTCCAATAAGCCTACAGAGTCTGGGGAATCTTAACAAGAAGAGGGAGGCCAACTGTCATTCAGGTAGTATGTGGCCAAGCTGAACTGGGTCTGCAGGTTCTAACTAGCAGGCCAGTGCCTGGCATTGGCTTGTGTGCCTTTGGATTCTGCATCGGTCAAGTGCATTAAACTCCCAGCACCCAAAGGCATAGTTTCCCCCAGATTCAGGAGTAGACCACGACTCCTTGAACTTGCTCACAGCTCTGGCCCCACCATGAATGAGCTAAGTGAGGGATGGCTGCTCCAGAAAACTTGGAGCCACTTAGTCATCTACAAGCCTCTACCTAGCGATCCACACCAGTTCTTTTTTGTTTCATCTACTAAAATTACTTTAAGTACAGATTTCAAAACTCTGTTTCAAATACACAAGCCCCCCTTCCCTTTATAATTGCTATCTCTTACACTGCGTTGAAACTGAATCCCACTGTGCCGGGCTAAGCTTGCCTTTCCTCAGCAGACAGTTTTATCACATGCAAACACTAATGCTAGCAGGTGTCTGTGCTCACTCCAGCTCACCCTCCCACCTACATCCAGAGGGTGTGTGATACACTTGAAAGAAAGACGACATGACCAAGTACTGTTTACCGACCTGGAAGGCAGGCTCAGCAATACTTCTCATTATTCATTCAAGTTAATTACAATGTCTTGTGCATCTGTATCTGGATATGTATCATTTAAGTTAATTAAATATAACAACCCTTAAAGTAATCAGCCAAAAATCTCCCCCTGTGGTTCCGGAAAAAACTCAGAGAACCGATGACTGCCTAATGGATTCTGCCTGTTCCCATCTACCAAGTTATGCAAACTTTACACTAACTCTATGTATAAATCTTCTCATATGCATGTAAAATGCTTAAAATCAAAGAAGCCACCATCAATTACATGTAAAATTCTGCCAGATCTTTTCCAACGAGCTTAGCAGATCGAATCCTCCCAATACTTGTATACATCTCAATGGTGGCATGGGATAAGTCCTGTGAAAAAGCAAAAAAAAAAAGCACAATTACGTACTTGAGTTTATTTTTAAGGTTTTTTTTACTTTTAATTATGTGTATGTGGGTGAGGGTATGTGCGCATGAGCGCAGGTGCCCGAGGAGACTAGAAGCATCGAATCCCCCTGGAGATAGTGGTAAGGCTATTCCATATGGGTCCTGGGAAAAGGACTCAGGTCCTCTGCACAGGCAGTAAATGTTCTTACCACTGAGACCTCCCTCTAGACCTGTCCTTGACTTCTTAGGGCACACCTTACATTTACTTTCCCAAAGCTGCAGCAGGATACTGTGATTAACAGTTTTCACCTGGTATCTCCTTCCAAAGTGTCTCATGACATGCCAGAATTTCCATACAAAGGCAGTAACTTGGACGGATGTTATGAAGCACATGATGAAAGACACCCTGAGCTCACAAGCGTAGCCCACCTCACTTCCCCGCTGCTTCTGTCCGTGCACCCGTCCTGACACCCTTCCCACCAGCTTATGGAATGGGAGCACCATCCCAACAGATGTGCAGAGGCTTCCCACTTCATGGTCTACCTTCCATTACTTCCTGGAGTCTCTCGAATTTAACCTTTAAAACCAAGCATGACAGCTCTGCCAAGCACAAACGGGGACTTTTGACAAAGAAAATTATTCATTTCTGTTCTTACACATTCTATTTACTAAAGGGGAAAACCTTTGTTGAGCAAAATTTTAATTATTTCACTGTTGGGTTTGTGCCTAACTATGGTATCGGGGCACTAACATGTGAACCATTACCAGTGTTTGTATAAACAGTGTTTGTTCCCCAGTGCACTAAGTGAACTACCAGGGCCAACAGTAAGGGTCTAAAGTAGCAGCTCACCCAATTCAGAAGGCCGTGCAGAAGAACCACACCAGCTAAGGCTGAGTGGCTCTGTGGGCAGAGGAGGGACTCTGGCCATACTTACCAAGTAGTGCTTTTCAAAAGCTTCTACTGATGACAGTGCTTCCTGGAGTTTCTTGTAAGGACTCTGAGCTGTGTTGGCTGAAACGCAAAGGCAGTAAGTGTCCTTATGCTGCAGCAGCATAATGGTCTTATGTGCTAGACTCCATTTCAGACCTCAGGGTGGTGACCTCACCTGATGCTTATGAGAATCACAAAACCACAAGCTTTATCAGTGTGACCCACATTATAATGTTAATTTCTTTCTACCTTATGAAACAGCCTAGAACCTCCCCTTACAACTGTTCTCTGAGATTAGACTTCTCAGAGCCATGCACTCTGAACACTCGGATGGGGAAATGACTGTGAATGGGGCACACAGACCCACACACTTTCCCACCTGGCAGGGTGTGCTCTCACTGTGGGCATTCTCACTATGCTTCAGCAGCATTCATACCTGTTTCAGGTCTCTCAGCTCCTAAGCCCGCCAAAAGATCAACTGTCCTGTTGAGATCTTCTGAGTTGGGTCCTTTTTCTGACACAAGTCCACACAGGTACCCTAAGGACTTCAGCTGTTGAGGGAAAGCCATAATTTCAGTTCATTTGCCTTAAGTCAGTAGGCAATCCACAAATATAGTAAATATATAATCCCGACTCCCACTCATCGTGGAAGAAACAGCTTTCTTATCTAAATGATTCTTGTCTGAATTGTACCCACATCTTATGGGATTACTGCAAGCTCACACCTTTTCCAGGTTAGTTCCAGCACAGAGCTGATGTTGTGAATCCTCTCTGTCATTTGGCTAGCTGTGCCCCACTTTCTGGGCTACTGCTCTGTGGGCACCTCCCCACCTCCACTGTACCCTGCCCCGCAGTCCACTCACAGCACAGACTGGCCCACCCCACATTTCTACATGCCCACTGCACCTTCTCATCTGCCCATCCCCAACACTGACACTGCCTCACCTGCCATCTGCTAAAGAAGCCGACAAGAACTAAGAAACTACGACCCATGGCTGTGTCCAGACACACTGTAAGGACAGGAGAGTATCCAAACCCATCTAAAGAAGCTAGGTTTCTGCAAACAGCCCATGCTGTGTGCCACACAGGCACCCTTAGAGACAATGCAAACCCTTCACACCCAGTAGCAGGTACCTTTTCCATTGCATAGCTCCACAATCCCACCATGTGAGCAATGTTGGAGTCTATCTGTGCCCGGTCACAGCAACCTTCTATCCTCTGCAACACCTCCAGACAGCTCAGAAATACCCAGCAATCCAGAGCACCGGGAGGGACAGAGACCTATGAGGGCACAAGTAGGGGCACATAAAACTGCTGTAAGCACACACCTATGTGCTCACAGATTTAGCTCCACAAAGTTACAGAAGGACAACCTATCACAAGCTGTCATCAGAAGCAGGCCACACTAAGGGGTCAGTCCTAAGACCCCATAAGAGCATGCCCCTCAGGATGGCAGCATCTTCACCTCTCATGCTAGGGTGAACAGGGAGGTTCTTCACTAAGAGGCATCATCACTACAGGCTGCAAGTCTGTGAGCCTAAGTGAATATACCATCTCCCCTGTACACACTGGGGAAAGAAAGACCTCTGGAGCAGGGCAGCACAGAGAACCATTACAGCAGATTCCCTCCTCCAGTGTCATCATAGGTGTCTAGGAGAATTATGCTTCACTGTGGAGTAGTATTTCTCCTACTTACTTGATTACATATAAGAAAAATAATTCGTTTAAAAAAAGAAAGAGAGAGAAAGAGGGGCACCATGGAGCTGGCTTAATGGGTAAGAGTGTTTCCATTGAAAGCATGAGGACCTGAGTTCAAATCCCCAGTAGCCACATAAAAAGCCAGGCATGGCTGCACTTAATCCTCAGTAATGGAGGGTGTAGGGTGGAGACAGATCCTGGGAGCTCACTAACGGGTCACCCTAACCAAAATGGTGAGTCTCCAGTTCAGTGAGAGGCCCTGTCTTTTTATTATTATTATTCTTTTAACTGTATTTTACATAAAAGAGTGTTTTGTTTTGTCTGTATGTGTGTCTATATACCACATGTGTGCCTTGTGCCCAACGAGGCCAGAGGAGGGCACTGGATCTCTTGGGACTAGAGTTACAGATGGTTAAGGGTGCTGAGACTCAAACCTGTGTCTTCGGGAAGAAGAGCCAGCACTTTTAACTGCTGAGCCATCATCTCTCCAGACCCAGGAGAAATAAATAAACTGGAGAGCAATAGGCACACAACCACAAACATGCACGCTCCTTACACACTTGTCCACAAAATACATACAGCTTTTCAGACTGTTTCAAAGACATGTCGGGCCTGTCATTTAGTATTGTATGGTATACAAAAAATTGTTCCTGAATTATGAAATACCGCCTTACCAACATTTTAGCTAATAAAGTAAATTCACACTACGTCTTGAATCTGAAGTGTCTCCCACAGGCTCGGGTTTTGAACTATCCTCCAGCTGGTAGCATTATCTGGGAGACTGTGTTACATTAGGAGATGGGGTCTAGCTGGTGGAGTAGGTCACTAGGGGCAAACTCTTAGAGGTTACAGACTGGCCCCTGGTTCTGGCTCCTTCTGTTTCCTGATCCTCTGGGATGAGAGGAACCTCTATCAGACACTCTCAGTGTCATGATGAAGTGAAAATCTCTAAAACTGTGAGCCAAAAGTATTTCCTCTAAGCTGATTTAGTCAGTTGTTCATAGCAAGGGTAATGTGACTGATATGACTCTCCACATGTTAACAGGGCCTTACAAGGACTATCCCTCGGGAAGCCTGCAGCAGGTCATGGGATGACATGCCCCTGTGGTGGATGAAGGTTATGTAACAATATCCTATGACTCTGGGTAAAACACTTTGGAGGTCTCGACTGAGAAATGGTGCTGTGGATCTGACATTCTTTGTATGCACATATGAATTTTCTCAGTGAAGAGGTCACTGAAACACCATCTTACTAAAGTGTGTATGATTCCAGGTACTAAAGAGATCAGAATCTCCTAGGTGAATTATCCTCAAAAGGATTAAGATATTACTATCACTGCAGATAACAATTCAAGCCCTCCCTGCCACTCACTGGCTTCCTCACGCACCATAAGGTCCCACTCTTCCCAGAGTAAGTGGGGAGAGGAACCAACTCACTTCTAAGAGCTTCAGCTCCTGCACACAGCTGTGCAGCAGCTCCAGGGCACGCTGAGCCACCTCCCAGGGTCGCTGCAGGAAGAGGAGCAAGGTGCACTGGCGGGAGAACAGGTAGCTTCGCAGGTCCAGCAGTGTGGCTTCTTGCCTCTGTATCAACTCCCGTTTCTCCATGTCTATGGGCTTGCGGAGCACCAGTCCGTTCCAGCTCTTCACCGGCTGGCAGAAAAAAGTCAGCCAGTTGGCACCATCTAAACAAACACACATCATGAAAGATGCTGACTGCAGGTACTTCACCTAACTAAAGCTCCTGCCCAGGACCTCCAGTCTCAGGCAGGAGCAGGCAGCTTTCCTACCAGGCACCACTAGACCCCTGCCCCACCAATCAGCTAGTGCTTTGAGATGGGGTGGCTCCCATAAGCACACCTGTTTGGATCATGGCATTGGTGGTGGAACACAGTACATAGCATCCTACCATGCCCAAGAGGTCCTATGTAGGTATACAATGAGTAAGGCAGCCACCTTGATGCTCACAAGCTGCAGAGCTGGGGGCATCTCTGACCCATGTCAGTAAGGCAGGGAAAAGGCACTGGGCTGCCTTACCTTACCTGAACATCTGGTAGTTGCCTTCCTCACTTCGTAGCTCCTCCTCCAAGCCCCCTTAGTGGAGGCATTAGAGGACAGGATGAAGGACAGGGAGGAGGGTGCAGCACCCAGAGGAAAGGCACTTCCTTTAAGCTTCTCAACAAGGTCCCCAAGTCTAAGTTATAGCCTTGATACTAAATATGATCTTAAAATAAGAATCTATGGAGCTGGAGAGATGGTTCAGTGGTTAAGAGCAATTGCTACTCTTCCAGAAAATCCAGGTTCAAATCCCAGCACCCACATGGCAGCTCACAGCTGTCTGTAACTCCAGTTCTAGGGGACCCAACAACCTCACACAGACACACATGCAGGCAAAACATCAATGTACATAAAGTACAAATAAATAATTACATAAAAAAGAAACTATAGTAACTCATTTCATCTGTATGATTTAACCTCACAGCCACTCCATGCTCAAACTGGTGACTGACATCCTTCAAGCACAGCTTGTGGCCTCTCTAACCACAACCACTGTGATCATCCAAGTGGAGTTGCTGCATTGAGCCTGGGTGATACCACCATAGGCAGGCAGTTCCCTTTGTCAGAATGGGTGTTTTATGGTCACTCTCATGTTCTTCTCGGGCCTCTGGGCAGATGACACCTCCCAAGGGAGGTGGTCTCAGCCATTCCTTTTCCCAAATTCCCTTCCACGCCCATGACTATTGCTGCTGCAGAAAAAGCTGATTTCGTTCACATTCACAAGGGCCGCCCCATGAGCGCAGGATTCTGCCTTGCTCCTAACTGCATCCAGAGCCGTGCCTGGCACCAGGTGCCCTCCACAAGTCCATGATGAAGCAAGCCTTTCATTCAGCTACAAAGCTTGGCCTGGGCTTATTTTTAGATTTTAAATTGTTCCACATTTATTTTTAAATTGAGGAAAAACAAAGAAATTGTGTGAAATGTAAGAACAATTTTATATTCAAAAGAGGAGAACATATTATATGGATGCATAACATAAAAATGAATGTGGGAGGGGCTGGAGAGATGGCTCAGCGGTTAAGATCATTGGCTGCTCTTCCAAAGAATGTGGGTTCAATTCCCAGCACCCACATGGCAGCTCACAACTGTCCGTAACTCCAGTTCTGGGGTATCTCACATCCTCACACAGATATACAAGCAGGCAAAAGCAATGCACATAAAAAAATTATAAATCTTTAAAAAATGTGAGAAATAGTTTACTTTCTAATTTCTCTAATTTAATTAGCAAATGTCTTACTTTGGTTATAGATTAGCATCTGTACATTAGCAGAGTAAGACATTCAAACTATTACCTAAGGATTGGTCTGGAGTTGGGGTCAATGAGTGACACTTTGAGACCCATCTCAGAACTAGGGCAGGCCCAGGTAAGCTGACTGTTGCAATTAAAAACATGTGTAGCTTAGCCTAGATTGGGAGGGCAAGGAGAAAACAACCCCAAGTGTAGCACTAGGGGACATCTGGGCAGACTCTCAGGAGACAGTTGAACCTATTAACAAAACAGCCTGGCACTTGACTGGGCAGCTTGGAGGGATGTCATGACAGTGTTAACAAGAAAGAAAGAGGAAAATGTCTCAACAAGGGGCTAGAGAGATGGCTCAGTGGTTAAGAGTGCTTGCTGCTCTTGCAGAGGACCTGAGTGCAGTTGCCAGCACCCACATTAGGTTAGCTCACAATTGCCTATAACTCCAGCTCTAGGGGATCCAGTGTCTTCTTCTGGCTTTCTTAGGTACCTGCATGTACATGTACAACACAAGAGACATATGCACATATATGTAATTTTTTAAAAAATCTTTTTTTCTAAGAGTCTCATTACATGATAGTGTTTCTATCTAAATAAACAATGAAAGCAGGATGGCTACCAGCTCTCTTTCTTTCTTTCTTCCTTCCTTCCTTCCTTCCTTCCTTCCTTCCTTCCTTCCTTCCTTTCTTTCTTGTTTTATTCTTTTTTTTGTTTTGTTTTTCAAGACCAAGTTTCTCTGTGTAGCCCTGTCTGTCCTGGAACTTACTCTGTAGACCAGGCTAGCCTTGAACTCAGAGATCTGCCTGCCTCTGCCTCCTGAGCACTGGAATTAAAGGCATGTACCACCACCACCCAGCCAGTACTTTTATTTTTGTGTATATGTGTATACCTGTTTGTATGTCTGCACATACGTACATGTCCCTGTAGAAGATGTCTAGAGATCAATGTTGGCTGTCTTCAATTGCTCTCTTATTTTTTTAGGGCAAGGTCTCTCACTGAACCCAGAGCTTGCTGACTGGGTAGAGTGGCTGACCAGTGAGCCCCTGCCACGGGACTACAATGCACCACCACACCCAGCCTAGGATGAGTTCTGGGGATTCAAAGCCAAGTCCTTGTGCTTAACTGAATGTGTGTACGCACCAGCACAAGCGCTTTACCCACTGACTGACTCTCCACCTTTCAACTGTTTTCTTTGTGTATGTTTTCATTGTGGCAATTTTGTAATCTTAACAGAATTTAGAACTACTGAAGCGTTTGAAAGGTCAATGCTGCTACTGCGATGGTGTCACAGTAAACTCACAGAAGGAACTCGGGACTGCAGACAGAGAAGGACTGTCTTTCCTCAGAACTTTGCAACCTGAGAGTAGCTTTGTAAGCGACTTTCCTACTTGAGATTCCTCTAAAAGCGACAGTGACTAATTCTTAATTATCTCTCCTTTTACTTCCAACAGGAAAGAGAATACCCCTTATAATGTGCATAAACAACAGCAAATGGTTAATTACAGGGCAAACAGACTAGCTGAAATGAAAAGCAGGGAAACTGCTGAGCAACGGCGTGGTGATTGAAACATGTACTCACCCCCGGCCCCAAAGTTGACCACATACTGCGAGAACAGGGCATCCAGCTCGTCGTACTGTACCAGGGCATCTTCAAACTGCTGCAGCATCTCAAAGACAAAGGCAAGCTCCTCCTGTCACCAAAACCACCAGTCAGCTCCTGAAGCCACATGAGCCATGGAGAGCAGACAGTGCTGTGGAAGAGGCTCAGCCAGTGATCACAAAGCCTCCACAACATCCCATCAGTACTCACTCGCATAGGAGGGCGGAGAACACAAAGGAGAAGGGAAAACCAAGACCAAGTCTAGCCTGCCAGCAGCACTGGACACAGCTGGTCACAGCATACCAGTCCCAGTGTGACACTGCGTCACAACCCAGCCTCTCGCTCTTCCAGGCACACAGCTGCCTCTTCTCTTGACCTGGAAGGTTCACTCTTCCGCCTAATCTCCACCCAGCTTCCTCTGGCCTCTCCCAGGCTGTTTGTTTGCCCTGTCCAGACAGGCTTCTGCTTGAGGCCCTAGCACTCCTGACCCCGGGCTACTGATGCCTTTCTTCTCCACTCTGACCAGTTTACAGTAGATTCGAAAAGTGATGTGTGGACATCACCCTGGCACTCATGTGTGCAGCACAAACAGCTGCTTAGGATCTGTTGAATGAAATAATGAACAAAGATGGCCATGGGAGATTTTTTTTTTTTCTGATTACTATCATTGTAATTAAATTTTGCTTTACTGTAAAGAAAAAGCCAGAGGGACAAACACATCTGTGTAAAGTCACACTGATGCACTCAGATCCACTTCATGTGGCTGCAATCACTGCTTACAGCCTAGTGCTCCACATGGCACTCACTGGAGAGGGATCAGGAACATAGATGGAACCCACAGCCCACTTCAGATCCAGGCTCCAGCCTCATCAGCTCTCCCAGTTGCAGCTGGGCTGACCAGAAGTCTGGGCCTCAGGTTCCTCATCTGGCTCTTTATCGGCAAATAAAGTTCCCCATGCAGGGTTTCTGTATGAGCATTAAACTCCTGGCACAGTAACTAGGCTGTGAGTTCAGCTGTTCCCTGTGACCCGGAGGGAAGCTGCAGGGAAGCAGCTGGCTTGACCTTCAAAGCCCAGGACCCTCTAGTTCTGTGTCTTGCTGCCTCTGAAAACACCGCTGGATTCTCCTAACTTCCCTTCCCTTCCCTCTTTCCTTTCCTTTTTGTCAAGTGCTTTGTAGGCTGAACTGCAATCAATTAATCTTTTTCAATTGTGATTTGATTTTCCTTTCAAGATAAGCTCTCACTACTTGGCCCAAGCTGGCTTCAAACTTCAAACTTGTGATCTTCCTGCCTCCAGTCTCTAATACTAGGATTACATGCCTGGCTGGTCTGCACCAGCTTAACTGTATAGCAGTGTCAAGTACATCCACACTATGTACAAGCAACATCCATGACCTTTTCATCCCTACAAGCTGCAGATCTGTCACTACTACACAACTGACCATCCCCTCCAGGCCTTGGTAACCTCTCTTCATGGCCCGTGTGTGAAGTAGGCCACTCCAGGAAGCTTGTCTAGGAACAGCATGCAGCGATGTCCTGTGCAGGCTCCTTTCACTGAGCGCAATGTCCTCAAGCCATGCCATGGCATGGCATTTGTTGGGCTCTTTCCTCCTTCACTCCATGTTGCTTTCTTACTTTTAATCTGAACTACTTTTAGACTTAGAGAAACGCTGCCAAGAAAAGAGTGGTTTGTACAGAATTCTTAGTCAGCTTCCTGCCACACTAACACCTCATGTAACTGCAGTACCATTCTCAAATTCTGAAATCAGTTTGTACAATACTATTAACTAGACAGCCCTTACTCGAATTTCATGAAATCCATCCATGCACCTAACTAACTCTTAACTTTATGTGTATGGGTGTTTCGCTTGCATGTATGTCTGTATACCATGTGCATGCAGTCACCAAGGAGGCCAGAAGAAAGTGTCAGTTCCCCCTTGGAGGTGAAGTTACAGACAGTTGTGAGCTGCCATGCTGAAGCTGAAAATCAAACCCAGATCCTCCACAAGAGCAACTAGTGTTCTTAACTGCTGAGCCATCTCTCTAGCCCCTGTATCTAACTCTTCATTCAATGATCAATCTGCCCACTCTTCTACTCATCTATTTATCTCTTCATCTCTCTATCCACACAGCTATGCATCCATGTATCCATCCTCTCACCCATCCACCCACCTGCTTACCCAGTCCATCTAAGCATGTATCCACCCATCCATCCACCCATCCATCATGTATGATTCAAACTGACCTCCACCCTAATCCAGGCAATTTGTCTTCATCTAGCCATTCCCCTTCCTTGTCTGTAATTCCCAGACTAAGCTTAATAAGCTTCAAAAGTAAGGAGACAGGGCCATCAGAAAGCTGTCTACAATCATACAGAGAATGATAAGCACACTCAAATCTCTTCACCTGTGCCAAACCTTCCTAATATCCCTTAGATGCTTCAGAATAAGAGATAAAATTCAGTATCTAATCAGAATGGGTCTTCTATGTATTCAAAATATGTCATTTCTTCAGCAATAAACACATGACTAGTAAGTAAACATGAAGCTTAGTTTTCCCAGTCAAAAGACAGTGAAAAAAAAGCAGAGAATCCTAAGAGCAAGACTGTCCCTGCATTACTACAGCTCTGCACCACATGGAACCACCATACCCATACTCCTATGCACCCAAGAATTTCCCCCTTCAAAAACAAAAGGTTGATTGTAAACAGCAATTTCAAAGGCCTAAATAATTGGGTGAATTCCAGTAAAGAACCAGCTTAACACAATCCTTTACTGGAGCCTGGAGTGATGGGACATTCCCAGAAATCATCGCTTAATCCCAGTGTCTGGACAACGGTGAACCACCATACCACATCAGTCATTCTCCAATGCTGCACCTCTGCCCAGCTCACAGCAGACTATAGAAGTCCCTGTGTCCAAACGAAACAAAGAGGAGCCCAGTGACCACAACTAGGTAGGGCAGTGCTGAGCTGGGAGGCGGTAGGAGAGCTACAGGATCATGGCCATCTGCTTACACTGGAAACACCCACTCTGTGCTACATGATGGCTCCTAAAGCCAGGAGGAACGAGCCTGAGAGCTGCCTTGTACAGTTAGGAGGGGCCAGTACCTGAACCATGAAGTATTCACAGAAGCTCCAGCCTGGCTCTGTTCTCTTTTCCCTCAAGGTCCGCATGTCATCCTCAAACTTGCCAAGGTTTTTGGTAAAAGACATGAGCAGCAGCGTCCTGAGTTTGGTCAGGAAGGCATTCCAAGATTCCTGAGTTCGAGAAGAGTCCTTCAAGGGGTCGGAGAGCACAACACACCTGCAGAGACATGAAGGGCAGTCTGGGAAAACCTTGGGTACAGCACACGTGCTCAGCTGAGCCTCCTTCCAAATCCCACTGCCTCTCCTGCGGTCCCTCTTCCATCCGTGGAAACCTGACAACCGTCCGGGAGGGCCAGGCCCTGCTGCCGGGGCCGGACGCTCTGCCGACGTTTCCAGGACAGGCTGAAGCAGAATGGACAGGAGTCAGAGTGGGACTGAAAAGGAGGGACCCTGCAGGCTTGGTTGTGACACAGGGCCACACCACCCCGGTCCCCAACCCTCGTCCTCACGTCCTCACAAGCCCCAGCAGCTCCTTCTGCTGACAATGAAGCTGAGGTAGCTCAACTCGGGATGGGAGGACACAGGCCAACTGCAGTTCCAGGCTTCCACTCGCCTCCGTTTGGGTTACTGAGCACACCACACCCCTCTCTTCCCCAGCACCCTCTTGCTCAGCTGACACCTCTTCCACACTGAACCCACTCCGCTGGTCCCTGAAGCACCTCCCCGCCGTGAGCCCTAGCCCTCCCATAGACATGCTTCTACACTCCACTCCAACTCTACAGGACAACAGTAAGACACAGGACAGAGAGATGACAGACAGGTGGGAGACAATTCAACTGCAAGGCGACTGTGCCCATGATAGAAATAAACCTGAACTCAGAAATTACTTTAAATCTTGATGCAATGGACACCAGTAGTTCTTAAGAAAAATTTTATCAAGTTGCTAGCAAACAGCGAGATGAACCAGCTCTGTGCTCCAACCCATCCCCTTAGGCACAGCGGCCTCCAGGCAACCACCAAAAGGGTAAGGGGGCACAGAAGAGCCGTCCCTCCATCACCCACCCAGTGGCACTCATCTCTCCCAGAAGGGCCGAAGCCAGGGCAGTCCGCCCCAGGTCATCTCCCAACAGGAGCTGCTACCCGCCAGTTCAGCACTTTCCTAGAGCACTCCTAGGAGCTGCAGTTGCCAACACCCTTGCTGAGCAGCAGCAGCACAGTCTCCTGGAGTCCCCACACTGCAGGGGTGGGAAGCACACCACACTCACAAGGCAGGGCTTTCCCTCAGCAGCCCGCCGCCTACCCACCAGTACCCACGCTGCACGGCACTATCATTCCTTTATCCTTCCTTGTTAGGTCTTTCAGCTCCCACCATCTCTGGGTTATCATCCGATTGTATTAATCAGAAAGGCAGAGCCCAGCACAGCTACTGGTGCAAGGAAAGAAGACCGATCAGGAGGCCAGGAGTGTCTCCCAGGGCACAGAACACCAGAGCAGCTGCTAGCAGGGCACACGGGAGGAGGAGCTCCCAGGAGGGCCTCATACACCCCTTCAAACACTCGCTGAGTCAACATCTGCCTCGGGAGCATTTTGCCAAAGGTTTGAAGAATGCACAGAACCTGTAGACAGGCAATTTCCCTTTAAAGAGTTTATCCTACGAAACAGTTAAGGACATTCACAGTGTCCGAGCTGGGAAGACATGCACAGTGTTATCTATAGTAACAGTAAGCAAACAAGAGCCCAACAGTCCTTGAGGTTCCTATAAATAACATATGGCTTATTAATGTAATGCACTATTATGTACTGACTAGCAATAATGGGACAGGCTATACCGTTCATGGAAAACTCACCATGTACTAAGTGACAACAGCAGGTATCAATGCCGCACAGAGAAGGACAATGCTCTAAAGACACACAGAGGAAAACGCTCTGCCCTAGGCTGCTTCCCCACTTACTTCATACAGCCTGCACTTTCCGGCCCATCCCTATCCCAGAGCACCTCCCTCAGGCCCCCAAAGCAGGCTGGCTACACTCTTATGGGCTCTTGCGGTATGGGAACCCTCCATTGGTGGTAGTGACATGGAAATGACAACCTGTAGCACAGGGCAGGGTCCAGGTTCCAGTGCCAGTCTGTGAGACCCAGCTATAAGCACACGAGTCAGCACACAGCCAACTGGCCAACTGGGCACCAGGAGAGAGGAAGTTCGAACACAGACGGGCAGTAAGCCACTGCATTGGGGTGAGGTCGGTGTTTTGCAACTTCCTTCCAGGAACTTTTAACAAGTGGACTATAAACAGAGAAATGTGTGTCCCACAGTTAAAAGGCTGTTAGGGAATTCTACACTATTCAAGGACTGATCTTCCCCAGGGCCACTTGGCCCAGAAGCCTCTCCCCCTACACTGCACACCTGGAGATGACCTGCTAGGCCAGGAACTGCAGAGGATGGATGGGGGTGGGGTGCCCAGTATCTCTCTGTAGCTTTCTAGACTGGCTGAGTCAGTGGTTATCACTGACATCAACCAAAGGGGGTAAAATGGAAGACACTTACCTGTCACTCTGTTTATTACAAAAGTCATTTCTTATTTTGTCCACAATAGAAGTTCGGGGAAGGATGTTGGTTTTGTTTTTTTTCTTGGCGTCATTTTCAACTACTACTATCAACCAGTCCACAGAGCTGTGAGCTTTCAGAACATTCTGCCACTTGGTGAGGTCATCTTTTACCGTAGCTTTGTACACTTCAGTATCCTAAAAATAAACAAGTCACTGTGAAGGCAAGCTCCCCAACACACAGGGTATCAATTCTGTGGCAGAATGTTAACACACCAGGGCAGCCAGAGGGTGAACTAGAGTGGGAAAAGCCCAGAGGCCCCAGCTCCAGCCTCAGCATATTCTGGCACAAAGGTATGAGATACAACACCACAGGCTTAAGGGCTGAGGAGGTCACCCAGGGTGACACTGTCTATGAGTGAGGAGGAGCTTTGCTTAGGGTTCTGTGCCCAAGCCTCCTAAGGCTAACACTGTCATGGGTCACCCAGGAGCCTAGCCTCCTGACGGCTGCCCTATAGCCCTCTGGGGGTCCTAGAGTCCTGATCCAACCTCAATGCCCCTTCAATTCTCCACATTGGAGTCAAGAGAACAGACCACCTCAGCTCCCTCATGCTGTCCCAGCTCACAGGAGCTGGCAGAAGCGCTCAACCTGTACTCAGTTCACTTCTCTCTCAGGACTAACCCAAGTGGTCAGAGAAAGCACCCTCCCCCACAAAGCCATGGTCAGAGAAAGCACCCCTCCCCCACAAAGCCCTGGTCAGAGCAAGCACCCTGCCCCACAAAGCACAGATCTCCTCTTGGTTGTTCATCTCTAGTGCTCCCAGGACCATACTTACAATTCCATTTACACTTAGCAAATCTAAAACCAAGACTCAAAGACTGGGCTTGGCTTTTGTGAAGCACTTGTCTAGCATATGCCTTGGGTGCAACAACAACAAAAGATACTTAAACACAATTCAAAATTCTGAGTTTTAGAAACAGCTATTGTTTAAATACACACACCCCTTTTAAGTGCATACAATTTACTTGTTTTTATTTTCTGTGAATGGCTGAGTGTTTCGCCTGCACGTTTGTCTGTGCACTACGTATGTGTCTGGTACCCACAGAGACCAGAAGACAGTGCTAGATCCCCAGCACTGAAGTTACAGACGTTCCGAGCCACCTTGCCGATGCTGAGACCTGGATGCACAACCAGTGCTCTTAATCGCTGAGCCATATCTACAGGCCTGGCCTCTCCTTTACCAGTCCCCTCACTGTCTCACTCCAGGGCTCTTTGGATTTCCAGCCACTCCTACTGCTAAGACAGACATGTGCGGATTTTATTGACCCACCAGAAAGCCCTTCTGTTTACAGGCCTGGGGAATGGCCCAGCCTGATGACCTGATTCTGATCCCTGGAATCCACAGGGTGGAAAGAATCAAGTCCTAAAAGTTGTCCTCTAACCTCCTCATCCATGCAGTCACACGCGCACGCACACACACACACACACACACACACACACACACACACACACGCATGCACGCACGTATGCACGCACACCATACCAACCAATAGATCCCTTTCAGTCCCTCTTTTGACTTAAACCACTAGGGAACTCTAAAGGCAGTACTTAAAATTTTTTGCACAGCTTTCAAAGACTATGTTCTGGTTTAAATTAGAAACAAATACAACCCAGAAAAATCTTTTACTTAAAAACAGAGGAAAAACCAATGTGCAAAAACATGCATGTGGGGCATAGACATATATGTAAATAAACATGCATACACATAAAATAAAAATAGAATCTTAGGAAAAACTGGCAGGTAGGCAAAGCAGTCAGAACACAGCATCTGTAGAAGTAGGGAAGTCAAACAACAGAAGGAGGCCCCAGGATGGCAGAGGGTAGAGGCAGAAGATAAACCTTCACTAACACATCATGCATGTTTAAGAAGACAGTGGAAGACTGAAGTCATGTCTGCAGGAAGCGGAATCACACAGGGAACGTTAGAGGTAGGACAGCAATGAGTTCTAGAACAAAACCACACAAGCAGACTGACTGACAATGCAGCAGAAAGCTGTGTGACCACCAAGACAAGCAGCTGCGGTTATCACGCTGAACAGAGAAATGCCTAAAGCCCCTGCTGAGTCCAGTGCATTCCCACAGGGTTGCAGCATCCATCCACCCCGTCACATTCCATTTCCACGTTACAGAAAGGGAGAGACATTTTAATAATAGTTGAAGAAATGACTTCCAAATTTGATAAAAATTATAAGTTCATAAAGCCAAATATAAAGAAATCTATCCCAAAACATATTGTAATTACTCCATTAAAAACAATGATCAAGGCCGGGCGGTGGTGGCGCACGCCTTTAATCCCAGCACTCGGGAGGCAGAGGCAGGTAGATCTCTGTGAGTTCGAGGCCAGCCTGGTCTACCAAGTGAGTTCCAGGAAAAGGCGCAAAGCTACACAGAGAAACCCTGTCTCGAAAAACCAAAAAAAAAAAAAAAAAAAAAACCAATGATCAAGAAAAGGTGTCTAAAAGAGCCAAAGGGAAAAACCATGATTTGTGCACAAAGCAATGGAAACAAGAGGAACTATTTCTCATGGCAAACAATGGAAACCAAAAGCCAGGAATCAGCATCTTCAAGAAACTCTGGGAAGCAGCTGGAGAGATAGATCAGTGGTTAAGAGCACTTACTGCTCTTGTAGAGGACCTGGGTTCGATTCCCAGCACCCACATGGCAGCTCACAACCACCTCTAACTCCAGTTTCAGGGGATCTGTGCTTCTGACCTCTGCAAGCTCCTACATATAGGTGATGCACATACATACACTCACACATACACACAAAATAAAATAAAATAAAGCAGCAGCAGCTCTGGAAAGAAAAAGACAGATAGCTGTCAAACTACAATTCCCTATGCTGTGAAAATATCCTTCAAAAATGAAGCCAAAACAGTGACTTTTCACACATGAGAGCTGAAAGAACTGACCACATAGGGATCTGCAGTGTGAAAATAGAGTTGAAAGAACCCTCCATGCCAGGTGGTGGTGGTGGTGGTGGTGGTGCACGCCTTTAATCCCAGCATTCGGGAGGCAGAGGCAGGTAGATCTTTGTGAGTTCGAGGCTAGCCTGGGCTACAGAGTGAGTTCTAGGACAGGCTCCAAAGCTACACAGAGAAACTCTGTCTCGAAAAACCAAAAAAAAAAAAAAAAAAACCTCCTGTCAGAGGGAATGAACACAATTAAACATGCAGCTACTAAGAGCACCAGATAGAAATCTGTCTGGGAAAGGTGAAGGACAGGTCTCCTTGTTTTTAACCATGCTAGACTTTTAAAAATTGAAATAGTAACAAGTATCATGAGGTTCCCAGGAAGTAGGGACCAGGACCAGGACTGGGAGCCCTGGGCTACAGCTCTCCCTCGAAGACTAAGGAAGCTTCTGAAGTCTCAGTGCCACACTCTGTCACCTTGCTCCAGACGACCTCTTACAATAAACAAGACTCAGGTGGAAACGGCACTTGTATCAACCCTGACAACCTCAACTGGATCCCTAGGATGCACATAGAGGAATAGAGAATTGATGGCCAAAAGCTTTCCTCTGACCTGCATGTATGTGCTATAGAACATTCACGACGCGCGCGCGCGCGCGCGCGCACACACACACACACACACACACACACACACACACACACACACGATGAAATAAATAAATAAAAAGCCAAGTGTGGTAGCACAAGCTGCAACCCTAGAACTCTGGAGGCCAAGGCAGGGCTGCAAGGCTGAGGCTAACATAGCATGTTAACATAGCATGACACAGACGAGCACAGGGAAAGCTTGTCTCAAAAAACCAAAACACCAAAATGCAAAAAAAAAAAAAAAAAGCTCCTTATTAGGATAATTTTAATGAAAAATGAATGCCATTTACAATGACCACAGAAATTAAACTAACGTAAGTGGGGGTGAGAGAGTTGGACGATGCAAAACTCCTATCAAGCTAAGGCTAAGACCATAGCAAGGCACAAAGGAATACAGAATCACATCATAGTCCTAGATTCAAGAAAACTTAGCACTACTAAAATTTTTCTTCACTCAATAATGAATTAAATGACAATTTCAATCAAAACTCCCATGCCTCTTCTCTCCCCTCTCTCTCCCTTACTTCTTCCTGTCTCTCCAACTGCAGCCCCAGCTCCCACTGGGTAAGAACTACTCCAATGGCAGCAACTTCTAGTGCCACAGTGCTCATAGATCCGCAAGCAGAAGGTGAGGTAGGCAGCTTCATGTTTCCGGGTTGGAAGAGAGAATGCAGTGGGTGGGTCTCTAACGGCCCGGGTCCCTCCTCATGGCCTTCTGAGAGCACAAGGCTTCCCACAGCACAGTGACTGGGGTCTAGACAACAGACAGTACAGACTGCTTTAAAAACCACCGAGCTGAACTAGAGGACATAAGGACCAGGCCTCTCAGCCAAGAAAAGTCCCTGGCACACGGAAAAGAGCATGTGGAGCAGGGCATACTGGAACAACCATCTTCAGAAAACACAGCTTACACACTTGACATACAGAAGAGAAAATGTGTATCAGCAAATATCTTGTCAACTCATAACCACCCTTAATTCGAGTTCCAAGGCACCCAATGCCCTCTTCTGTCCTCTGTGGGCACCAAGCGTGCATGTGGTATACACACATACATACATACATACAGGCAAAACACTCAACACATAAAATAAACATAAATGTATCAGTACTTAAGCCTCATAAAGATAGCACAAAACAAAAGCTACAGACCAACCATGTGTGAACAGAGCAGAGTCACAAGGACTCCAATGAGTATTCTCCAGCACCATGCTGAGAAAACAAGGCTGAGCCAAGGGGACCTACACCAGGACTACAGGGCTATTTTGATAGGAGAACCATGCCTAGAGCTCAATGAACTTGCAGATGCACAGAGAAAATTGTGGGGTTTTTCTACCATTCTAAAAAGGCCTTTTGGAAAGTCAATTTACATTTCTTAGTGTCAACTCTTGAGAAAAAAGGGAGTAGATGCTGTTTCCTTCATGTGAGCATGTGCCCCAGTCCTAGTAATGGAGAAAAGCTAGGGGCATTCCACAAAGAAGGTCAGGATGAGGCAGAGGTGGCCATGACCTCTCAACAACCAGAGAAACAATTCTATCAGTTAGAACTGAAAAAGTAGAAGGGTCTCTCCCCTCCCCCCTCTCTGCACATCACATGATCTGGACTTAGGGGCCAAGAAAGTCAACAATAAAACTAATGCATACAATTAAAGAAGTCACCAAGGTTAATACGAATATAAATCAACAGGATTCCTACACACAGAAAATACATGTAATAAAGCCCAGGGGAAAAAAAAGTAATGTACTTGGGCTGAGATGCATCTCAATGTTACACACTTGTCTAGCACATGCAAAGCCCTGGACTTGATTTCCAGCACTTCAAAAACTAGATAAAATAAAAATAAATCTGACATTATGGATAAACGGCCATGGAGAGAAACATTCGTAGGGTAAGTCTGGCATGGCCGTCCTACCTCTAAGGCAGCTTCTGGCTACATCTGGGGTTTGAACTCCAGGAGGGCTCCCAGAGTTCTATCAGGTCTATACTATGTATATGTGGTTAAGAACAGATCTGCTTTCCTTTTCAAGCTCTGGTAGGTAGAGGCCTTGTATGACCATCCTCAATAAGAACCATAAATTCCCAGTCTTTACTGAGCCTGCCTGGTAGACAACATCTTACACTCATCCCCCATATCCCGTGTGACTTCCTGAGAAACAATACATGGGGCAAAGTATGGGTACAACCAGGCACAGGCCTCTAGAGTCCTGTCTTATTCAAGTTACAAAACACTGCTGTAGCCTCAAGTGCAGGCTGAAATCCCAGAGGAAATGACTTCTGTATTCGCACACTGCTAAGTGCTTATTTTATTACTTAGGCCGGAAGAAATAACCCTCAGAACTTCCCCTTAGTTCATGGGCAGGAGAATCCTATTTGAGCTCATGAATACACAATTACAAAACACAAGTGAAAGCTACATTGCCAAGCAGAGTACAGAATGGGGCCTACCAAGCACAGCAAGTCTTGGGGAGGAAAAGAAAGGGTCACGACAACACGGGGAAACAAGTTCAAGAAGATTAAACCCTAAGGCTACCGGGCCACGCAGTCAGAAGCGTGCTAGACTCAGGGAGTCCCCAGGAAAGCCACAGTTAGGTGAAGCAGGAATACAGGGACACCACCACCTGTCTGAGGCCCAAGACAACAAACAGCAAGAGAGCACACTCCCTACACTGGATCCCGAGGTCACACTTCCACTCCTACAGGCTTCTGCCCCAGCCAGTACTTACACAGCACTCCGTCCAGTAGATGTGGAGGAAGGGGAAGGTGAGCAGGGCTTTGTTCCCTTCTTTGGGCAGCAGCTCCTCCTTGAACTGAACAAAGTTGGATTCCAGGTGAATCATCTTTGGAGCTCGGCCATAGGACCTAAAAGAGTTTTTAAAAGTCACTGAGAAAACAACTGAACAACACAGATGGGAAAGTAGTGCTGTGACAACACAGAATTCATTCACATCCAGGACTTCAAAACCACGCTAATTGTGAATTAAAACTGGCCAGAAATCCTGCATGAACTATTACCGACAGCCCTCATGTCAAAGCCCCTCTCCAAAGGGCCTTTCATTTGTTCAAGAACACAAGGCAGATAAGCTCAAGGGTCAGCCTGAGCAAGGCTGCCACGACCTTGTGAGAACAGCACTCTGGCAGTGACACCTACCCTAGGCTCACTCTAAAAAAGGAAGACACGTGTCCCAAGTGTCAAAAGTATAGAAAGTTATTTACGCTTTCAAAAGTCCTAATGCTTTTGTGACATACTGAACTACTGGTGCAAAAGAACAGATTTTTGTTTGCAGAACTCAAATTAAAGAGTGGCACAAGCCTCCCTTTCAACCCAAGGAAGCAGCCACAGAGACCCATAGACCACCTGCAGCTCATCTACACGTAAGAAGCCCCTGCTGCTTCTGTACCACGAGTCTTTCCCATGACGTTCTGTGTTTAACTAATGCAGGCTATCTACATTAACCATGACTATACTTATACTCACACTTGTGGGCTTTCTATTTGCAAGATCTCTACTGTCTGTCTTCTGTGAGATTAACTCAATTTCCTTTTTGCATTGTTTTGTTCTGCTGGCTTCAAAGTTTACGATCTATTTCCATTCTGTTGATTTCATTTTCACCTCAAAATCCTCCAAGTCACCTGAGTTAAATGCACTTTTTCAAAGACGGAAGCTTCATTGGGATTCCTCCTTCAGTTAGCCTAGAGAGGCTGCCACTGCTTCTCATCTCCTAACAGTCTAGAGATATCCTGCTTCCAGTAGGGCTTGTGACCAAATCCAATAGGTTCCACATGGCTGCCTCCAGGCCTAGGAGCACAGGACCCCAATGGTGGTTCTTGTTCACATGCTTGGGCATGAGGCCCTAGAGCTCTGCACAAGAGGAACCTCCAGGCATCAACAGAGGTGACCAGGAGCCACTGCCACTGTGCAGAGGAGGTAGAACTGTGAGGCATCCAGAATTCCTTGTCTACCCCTCTAGCAACCTCCTTACTAGCTCTGGCTTTCTCCCTTGCCTTCCAAGGTTCGTTCTACACTTTATCACCTGTCACAGACTGCTCTGCTCTGATAAAACAGGTCGGTCCAACATTCTTCCTCAACTTCTCCAGCTGTTTTTCTTCTCCCCCAACTACGTCCACATTCTGCTGCCGTTCCTGCTGTCTCCCTCTTCCTCTGCTGCTGCTCTTAGGAGTCCTCCAAAGCTCCTGTGTGGAGACTTAGTCCATATTTCACTGATGCTGAGACAGCCCTCTCTGTAGTAGCACGTATAATGACCCCATTTCAGGAATGGAGTAAGCTGCCACTGAGGAACAGGCCCATACTTATGCAGTCAAGGGCTCTTCTCAGAAACCAGCCCACAATCTCAGCATTCCTGGCCTCCAGAACAACAAGTCAAATCAATTTCTGTTCCTATAACTGTTTCAGCCCACAGTGCTCTTTAAAAGCCCTGTCCCTGGGAATATTTGCTAGTTAGTCCTTTACACTCATCGTGACTGGGGCTCCAGGAAAGGGAAGAAATAAATCCATGTTGTTTCTCTATTTTGCTTTTTCCCATAATCTTCTCTTTTGCTTAATGAACACAGTTAGTTCTTCTTGTGTCTTTTGGAAAGTTAAGGAATACACTTCTTTGACATCCTTTACAGATCACACCATTTCTTCAGGGATTAACCACCCACTCCCAACGTCAATCGGCTCAACTGCTTTCTTTCTTTAATAGCATCAGGACTTTTCAAATGTTGGATAATTTTTCTCAAAGAGCACTCTCCAGCACTGTGTATTTGTTATATTATTAGTGGCCAAATGAGACATCACACTCAGTCACAAAAATACTAGACACTCACTAGAGAGCCAGAGTAAGACAGTCCCTATGACCATACTAATCTTTTGTGTTAGTAGGGCAAAGTGCATAGTCTGGAAGAAGACCGTAAGAGTCAGACTCGCACCAAGATGCACACCAATTGGAAACTTCAAATGCTCTGACAAAAGTCAGGTCACCTGGACTAGCCAGTTTAAATCTACACATCTTCTACAAGTGATAGCTAGCTTACCAGGACAATTTCCCAACCAATGGTTTTTGTCTGGGCAAGTGACTAGGCAACCCCCAGATCCTGCCTCTCCCCCCAGACATGGGTGGGAGCAATGGCAACCAGAGGAGTAAGTTACTCAGTGAGCTTCGACCTGCCTCCGCCTTCTCTTCTATTTTTCATGCTCATTTCCAAGCAACGCCTTTCTCTAGTTTCTCATCCTTCAGAACAGTGTGAGAACACCGTGGGGGGACACACCTGTAACCTCAGCACCTGGGAGGCAAGGGCAGGAGGATCATCACAAATCTAAAGCCAGCCTGGTCTACCCAGTGAGCTCTAGACCAGCTGAAAATACAAAGTGAGAATGTGGAGAGGAAAAAAAAGAGGCTGGGGGACAAAGGGGCCAGAGAGAGGGGCTCTGGTAAGACAGCTGTAGCCCACATCTTCTACCTGTAGGTAGACACTAAGAGTACTGTATCCTCTGTAAACACCCTACACTTTTAAGGCACTGGTTAAGCAGGAAAAAAAATCAGTCATAATTTCTACAAAATAGATCTCTAACTCTAAGAACTATCATCTAATGTCTAGAACAACAATAATTCCCATCCAATGTGCAAGTTCCTGGTGCAGGTATAGCACTCAGTATCACAAGAAGAAAAATAAAATCAAAGGCCAGAAGCGGTGGTTCAGCCTGTAACCCTAGCGCACTACTCATTATGTGGGGGCAGGAGGAATACGAGTTTGAGGCCAGCCTGGGTTACACAGTAAGTTCAAGGCCAGCATGAAGTGCTTAACAAGATTCTATCTCAAAAAACAAAAACCACAACAACAAAAACAAAACAAAATCCATGATGAGGTTGGGAAAGTCAAGGCCTGGGTCCAACCCCAGCACCAGGAACACAAAAACAAACCAAGCTTAAGGAGCCAGCCCTCCAGGGCAGGAGGCCACCCTGTCCTTTGGGCTGCACTCCAGAACAGAGGTGCTTACTGTCTGACTTACTCATTCAGCACCTGAACTACATGGAGAGTCCAAACAGACACCGTACCTTCTCCATTCCATCGGTTCTCGTGGAAGCTGCTGAGAAAGTGTCGGATAAATAGAGGTAAACAAATTCTGATCTCCAGCACCTGCAAGGAACAAGTGAAGTCCAGTTATGCCATTTTAAGAGAAATACAGCAGAAATATACTTGAAAGTTTACAATGTTGATACTCTTAAGCAACTTTATATTCAGTAGAGCGGATAGAAAAGCAAGGCCCTTTTGTGCCTAAATGTAAGTGACTAGTTTCAGGAAGCCAGCACTTGACCTGCCAGGTTGAATAAGGCAGAGCCTCCACAAGGAGCTATGGCTCTCACAGAGAATGAGCTGCCTTGGAAGCAGCTCAGCCCAGCCTCCTGGCCTCTGTAGCCACTGCTTTCTAATACTACAAAGGAGCCGAAAACTCCACACAAGCAAAGGAAGCTGAGAAGTGAAGAGGCCGTTCTGCCCCGGGACGGTCACTCAGAGCTAAGAGCACTGAAACATACCAAGTCCATGTGATTATGCAGGGCATCCATGGGGCATCCCCAACTAAGAGGAGGAAATGCACATGACCCCAACATAGACTGGGTACTTAATCTGTGAGCCCCTGACCCTGGTGAAGTTAGAGGTGAGCAGGGAGAGGCCTAAGGCTGGCCTGGGAAGACACCTATGTCTGACTTCACACTGCTGCTCCCCATGACATTCAGCTTGCATCCTAACTTTAACAGAACTGAAAAGTCCATGTGTCTCTCCTGAAATGACAGCATGACCATAGCATACACAAACTAAAAAGGAACTGTTTGCTACAGACAACTCCACTGTCATACCCAGGGTCCTCTTTCCGAGAAAGCACTCTCCTAACAGCCTTCATTGATTCTGAAGAGGAGATTGGGAATTGATGTGAGCCATCAGCACACTTGCTTATTTTGCCATAATGAGCCAAAAACAGATCCTGAAGATTACACTGCAGTATCAAATCTCTGGGGAGGGAAATGGTGTATCTGGGCCCCTGGAAGCAGCGGCTAGCGGGGTGCTGGAAGACTGACTGCCTGGTCCGGACTAACAGCATATGCCTGCATTTTGTGCTTCCTGTGGCTTGTGTACTAGACAGGAAAGGGAAAGGACAGCTCCCCAGCAGGGCCAGGGTGTGGCTAAGTACATACGTACATGTACACACACACACACACACACACACACACACACACACACACACACACACACACCACCCCCCTCCCCCAAGAGAGACCTGGCAGAAGCCATTCCAAGTCTGCTGTGCTTTCGCCCTGTTCGTTTATGTGCTAGTCATCCCAGAATCAGGAAGAACTCCCCAAGCCATTCTCCACAGGAAACCACTGCACAGAAGGGTCTCTGAGTACAGCTTGGTCCACAGCAACCTTCATTCTGGAATCGACTCGCCTTTACCTGTGTCCTGATTTAGAGTTACAGGCCATGTACCTGCCATATGCAAAGCTATCATCTGACACACCGTAGGATTTAACCTGCCATAACACCTGGCTTTCACTCCTATCAGGAAATGAGTTTTGTCTTCCAAAATCCAAATGTCCCTGAAGTCCTAGCCCCAGCTCCTCAGAACGGAGCCTCACTGAAAGATCAGGCCTTTGGAACTGATGATTCAGTTGGAATTAAGTCTTATGGGCAGGCCCTAATCCAACCTAACAGTGTCCTGATGAGAAGAAAAAAATGTAAGCTCAAAGAGCCACCAGGGATGTGAACAGAGGGAATGGATTTATAAAGGCAGGGAGAGGGGGCTTAGAGCCCAGCCCGGCACCATGGATCCTGAACACTTATCCTCCCCTGGGCAGTGGTCCTTTGTTACGGCAGCCCTAGCGCCCCTCACTTTGATAAGAAGGGCAAAGTCTTCTGAGCCGTTGAAGCTCCATAGTAAATGGCTAAGACTCTAACTACAGGGTCGAGGAGATGCTCAGTCTACACAGTGCTGGTCCCACAAACATGAGGACCAGAGTTCCGTCCCTAGAACCCATGTTAAAAGGCTCTCATGGGGGCACATGCTTATAATCCCACCATGGGAACCAGGTGGACCCTGAGGCTTACTGGCCACTCAGTCTTCTAGGCCAGGAGGTGAGTTTCAGGCCAGGTGAGAGACTGTCTCAAATAACCAGGTAAATAGCTCCTGAGGAATGACATCTGAAGTTGACCTCTAACTCAATGCACAGAAGTGCATACTTACCCACACATGTATCTGCACCCACACACACCTGTGCACACGCACATGCAAAGAATATGAAGACAAGCCATCCTAAGTTTCTCAGAGCACATAGCCATTACTAATTACTACGGTCTTATATATTTATATCAGCATTACAGAAATGAGAGGTGCTTTCCCCAACACCTGAAGGCAAGTGTTGGAATTTTCAGAAGAATCCAATCTCTACTCCCAGGGAGGAGACGGAATGAGTGGCATTTCTTTCTAGCTCCCTGAAGCAGAACACCAGAGAAGGAAGTGTCTCTGGATCACAAAGACCTGGCTCTCAGCGCAGCTTCCTCAGAGCAGCAGGCTATGACAGGCAGGCCAGCTGCTCCGAAAACAGCCACTGGAGCGAGCACAGCTTCCAAGAACACTGCCCAGAAAACTCCATTCTACTGTCCTGACTCAGGGGGCTGTGAAAAGAGCCAACTCAGGCCATTTCCTAGGAGGACTTACCCAATTAATGTAAAAGGTCATCTGAAACACTGCCACGAGCACAAGTCTCCTTCCCTGCGGACCCCAGTGCTCCGTCGAGCTGAGAGTCAAGAGGCTGGGTCGGGGAGCACAGGACAGACCTGACTGACGAACAGACCAATCCACAAGCAGCTACAGGAGTGTGTCGGACCCCCTTGGCTAAAGCCCTTCCAAGCACACTGGAACCAGACTAAAGGGCCGATGCCAGAGTCCTCAAACATCCAGTCAGAGTAAGGAATGGCATGAGATGGCTGTGCCCTGTACAAGGGTGGGCACTACCTCAGTGTGCTGTTTGAATCAGCCAGAGTCCTGAGGCTCAGAACAGAAAATTGCCCACAAGAGAAGCAGAGCTCAGACATCTACTGATACAAGCAACACTTGAGGCTACCCCAAGAGCACATGTTCATGGCCTGCCCATGCAACTTAAAACTCTGTACACTCAGAGAAGGAGGGCTAATTACACTTGGTGGGGGTGGAGGAACAGCATCTCTTCTCATTGGACTAGGTGTCCCATCACCAGGTGACAGCAGAACTCTGGATGGGGTTCACAGACAGCAGAAAGCACATCTCACAGTTCTGAGGCCTCAGAGGCACTGTTCGGTGAGGGATTCCAATCCTCCTTGTTCAGTGTCCTCCAGTGGTGGAAGGTGTAAGGAGTTCTTGGGCTCTTTGACAAGAACACTAATAACCTTTGTAGGGATTCTGGCCCAGCACACCTGAAACTTCAAGCCAGCCTGTGAAGGAGGGCCACTGTATAGACAGGAACTGAGGTGGGAGTGGGAGAGTGCTTCCCAGCAGGCCATGGTCAAGCATCTGGTAAGAGACAAAAAGGCCTGGCACCACGCTCTTCAGCGTCAGCACCTGGACCTAGCAGATTGTGACAGGAGGAAGATCTCCAGGAAGACCCCCAGTGCCCACTGACCCTGTGCTATCCCTCAGTAAACCTTAGGGACAGGAGCCAAGCCATGGGCAGCCCAGCTGTTTCTGAGGAGACTCTCCTCGATCTCACCAGCCACGTCTCATTCTGAAGGTCAGATTGCTCTAGGCCCCTCTGTTCCACAGCACTCACAGTGGGAGGCAGGGACAGACTTCAGCTAAGTTCCACGGCTGGACAGTGGCATGGCTGGCGGCACTCAGCCAGGGCTGAGTGCGACTCGGATTACCAAAGAGCCCTGTCACCAAGGGAGGATACCCGAGAATGAGGCTGACCTAAGAAGATCCTTCAAGAGAGACCCCAGGGTTCCACTTCTGAACAAAAGAGTCAAAAGAAATGCACACTGTACCTAATACCTGCTGACTACAGACCTTCAGAAATTGCTGTTTTCTACACATGCTGTCGCAGTGAACAAGAGCTGCAGCCCAGAAAGAGGCAGCTCCCACAGCTGGAACTCCTCTCTGGAGGGCCAGTCTGAGCCTAAGCATGCATGTTCTTGACCCAACAGCCAACACACATTAATCCCTCCTCAACGGCATTTGCTAAGACAGACCCTCCAATGGACAGTACAACAGCCAAGGACACGGTCTGGGAAGTTACCTCAGCCTGCTCAACAACCCCTAGTGGATCTGCTGTAACTCACCATGTCAACCCTATAATAAAAAAGTCACTAAGGAAAACTTCACACTGGGAGCTATCACGGGGAAATCTAGGATTAAACACATAACCTGCCCCCAGTGACCCTGTCCCTTCAACATGGGCCCTCACTATGCCTGTCCCATCTAGCCTTCCTCCTGACCCCCACTCTGGTCCCGCATTTCCACATCCAAATCTCATCCACGCAGGCACAACGCATATGTGCACTTGCTCATGCACAGGCACACACATGCATAAGAATGCACATCCCCACACAAGCGCTTCCCCCAGTTCCTGCTCTAGGGGACAACCACTTCCTTCAGAAGGAGTGATGAGAGGGAACACAGTATGGTTCCTTAGAGGCCGCCACAAGCTTTATGCTGTGAAGGTCTGCAGAAAAGGAAATTCAACTGACACAGAATACCAGCCCCAAGACAGAGTGCCAAGGTCTTTTTCTGTATACACCATCTCCACCTAACTGAGGAGACAACAGCCACCTTCAACAACTCACAGAGCCCAGGCTAATCTGGAAACTGAACAACCTAAGGAAACAATTGGATAACTGCATCTCAACATAACACCATGAAAAGCTGATGTAAACGATAGATTTTTAACATAAACTTTATTTATCATTATTGTGGTGTGTAAACTCACATGCACATGCATTATGTGTGCATGTGACCACACATGCCACAATACGCATGTGGAGGTCAAAAGACAATTTTCTCTTCTTCTGCCTTTAATAGATTCTGGAAATTGAATTCAGGTCATCGGGCTTACATAGGAATAAGTGCCTTTATCTGAGGAGCCATCTTGATGTTTCTAGTTTGCAGGTCGGTTTTTTATTTTTTGGGTTTTTTTGAGACAAGGTTTCTTTGTGTAGCCCTGGCTGTCCTGGAACTTGCTCTGTAGACCAGGCTGGCCTGGAACTCACAGAGATCCACCTGCCTCTGCCTCCCGAGTGCTGGGACTAAAGGCGTGCACCACCACCGATGGGCTAGTTGGTAGGTTTTTATGTGAGAGCAAACAGGAGCACTGTGGCTGCCTGGGTGGACGGTGCAGGTTGAGAAGAGCCCTGCGTTAGACTAAGGGGTTCCTTGCTTCTTTTCTTGTTCTCCCCTCACTACCCCAAAGCCTTTGTCCAAAACCACCCTTCTCAATGGGTTTACTGCAGCTTCAAGACCGCACGATGAAGGAAGAGAAGAGCTGACAAGTCCAGCCATGTTCCACAGCACCTGGCATGGCCAGGAACAAGACAGACACAGCACAGTGAAGCTCCTCAGGCTGGGCCCACACCCCAGGGACAGCACAGTGCAAGGCACACTGAGGAAAAAGAGAGCTGTAGGAACCAGCTGAGTCGGCAACCTCTCACCTGAGAGAGGAAAATACAGAATATCATTCCTTTAAAAAATTTTTTAAATTACATTAAAAAACTATTGGGGGAGGTCATTGCACCTGAACCATGTGTGCACATAGAGGTCAGGAGACAGACTGCAGGGGTCAGTTCTCTCCTCCACTACGTGGGTCTCAGGGATCAAACTCCAGCACTGACTGAGCCACTTACCCACTGAGCCATTCGCCAAGCTTATGTTATTTTACTAAATTTGCAATGGGATCCTTAGGTAAAGGAGATGCCAGGGTAGAGGGCAGAATTCAGTTGTCCCTTAAATCTGAGAGACTTGCCCCAGGACCCAATGGACACCAAACTCTACCAATGCTCAAGTCCCTAATATAAGGTGGCACAGCACTTGCACAGAACCTACACACGTGGTTCCACACACTGTAAATACTCTAGCTGACTGCAGGCCTGATCTAATGTAAATGCTGTGTAACTCAGTAGACTGATTACACATAGTGTCATGAGTTGAGTTACAGATGCAGGGTTTTTTTCCCAAAAAAGAAAGAATGTATAGAAGATAGAATAGTTGAGTAAATAAAGCCTTGCAATATTGAGTTTTTTACTCTGACAATCTTTAAAATAAAAAAGACCCCACTGAACAAACCTAGTGACAAGTATCCAAGTCAAGGTAAGCTTCTAGACTGCATTTATACTGAAAGGAAGCAGGGCTCCTTGGATGATGGCGACTGTGGATCAGAGGCAGGAAGCACAGCAAGCCGAACAGTCCAGAACCTAGCAAAGTGCCCTGCCTCAGAGAAAGAAGCTCTGACTGATCAAAGGTAAAAGTGCACACACCAGTGCAGCAGCAGCAAGTGGCCAAACACACCAAGGGTGCTCATGACACTGGAAGAGCCAACTGTCACTAGAGAGAACAGTGAGCCAGCTCTCAAGACACTCTGTGAAGGGGAACAAGGCATACTAAGTACAATAAATCTGCATGTATAAATGCTTTTAACTCAAGTATTCCTACTAATAAATGAGGAAAGACGTTTAAGTTAGAATCTCACCATTTTACAACCTTCAGGAGTTAGTGGAGAGACAATAAGATATTGTACACCTGCTGATGGAGGAACACACCACCAGTAATGAGACAATCCAGCAAAGGCAAGACAACAAAAGAATAAAATGTTGAGCTCCCAGCTAAGGCTGATCAAACAGAGAATTCTGAAGAACAGCTGAGATAAGGCTACAAAAAACTGGAAGGCAGAAAGAACAGGGGAGCAGAGGTTCTAAGAGAATGACCTCACTTTAAAAAACTTCATTTAGGAGGCTGGAATACGGCTTGGCAGTTAAAAGCACTGTATATTCTTCCATAGGACCTGGGTTCAAATCTCAGCACCCATACAAGCTAACAACTTCTATCACTCCAGTTCCAGGGATCTGATGCCCTCTTCTGGCCTCTGCCGCACTGCACGAATGTAGTACACAGACATCACACCCAGGCAAAACACCCATACACATAAAATAAAACAAGTCTTTTTAAAAGACCTTTATTTGAATACTAATTCAAACTATGCTTTTTAAAGCGTTAAGACACCTAGGAGGCCAGGTATGGTAGTGTACAACTGTTACCATCCCAGCACTCAGAGACAGAGGTTAGAGGATCATGAGTATGAAGCCAGGCTGGGCCACATAACAAACATCTGTTTTAAAAAGACACAGTGAGTTAAAATTCACTATCTCATATTTTAAAAAATGCTTTAAGTATAAATTCTGAAGCTATGCTTTTAAAAGCTCACATCTTGTGGAATCCAGAAGAGTGTTGGGGACCCCGGAGACGGAGTTACAGGTAGTTGTGAACTGCCCAACATGGGTCCTGGGTCCTCTCTTAACCACTGAACAGTCTTCCCAGCCCCTCTAAAAGGGTCTACAGCTCTGACAAGTCACTGTCATCTTGATCAGAGGTGGAGACCCAGAGGCTGGACTCAGATCTGTGTACCTTCTACAAAGAGGGTCACTCCAGAGGGAAGGGTCCTTATCGCTTTCAAGGGAAACCATGTTATCAGTAAGACCCCTGATCCATCTCCAATAAAAAGAGCCATGGGACTCCTCCTAAGTCCCTGAGTAACTCCTAAGGAGTCTTGACTGACCAGAACAAAGACCATAAAAAATTTAGGGCCACCAACATGGTCTTAAACACCCAACAGGAGAGCATAGCAAAGAGTCATCTAACAAGCACTATCCCAAAGTAAGTTTCTACCAGCACTGTCCAGACTCTCATCCTGACCTGGGCCAGCCAGGGCCTGGCACTTGTAAAGATTTACAGAGGCATCATTCAGGTGGCCACTTTAGCCAATGTAAAAGGCTTTACAGAGTTGTCAGGACTTTGTCCATCTGTCCAGGGTAAAATCCTATCTCCCACAAAGCACAGGAGAGGCAAGAGTCCTACCAAGTGGCAATCAACTAAGGACCTGCACTGTTTCTTCAAGAGACCTTACCAGAACCTGGCTCAGATTCCTTCTACACGCCCTTCTTGTAGAGGACACCCTAACCCCTTTGGGGGCAGGCCTGGCCTCCGTCTTTCTGGATACTATTGACTAACTCCTGTGTTGTTTTGTTGTTGTTTCTGGGAGCCCTTGGGCTTCCTTACTAGTTTTGTATTCAGATTTTTTTATTAACATTTGGCCCTTTATTTTACATACCGACCACAGTTTCCCTCCCTCCTCACCTCCAGTTCCCCCCAACCCACAAACACTCGCATCTGCCCCTTTCAGAATGGAGACTCCTGTGCTTTAACCTCTTGTAAATTTTGTGTTTTCTAGGGTTCAACAGTTCTAGCCCATGTGACACTTTGACAATATTCACCCCCTGGCACTGGAAGCCCCACTTCCCATAAGCCTCCTGGACTAGACAATGCAAACCTTCTCCAAAATTACTCTAAGTATGGTTCTCTTTTCATGGCCTGCCAGGAACTCCTGCCAGAGTAATCAGCTACAGACAGGGCCAAGCGTGCATCCTCCTTGCTCAGCCCAAAGAAGCTACTAAAGAAGAGACTTCCAACCAACCCCCTCAATATTGGGTTCATGGCTCTGCTGGGGCAGAGGGTGGCAATGTGAAGGAAGGCCATGATGGAGAGTTCAAAAGGGGGAATGTGTCCCCGATGCAAGCCTAGTCGACAGCTCCATTCCACCTAAACTGAGGAAGAGGCAATCCTATACCACAGAGCTGCTCCATCTGCATGGGGGAAATTGCATGCACAGTGGTTGGCCCTAACCACACACCAACCAATCAGGACTGTCCTCGTTTACATGCGGGAATTACATGCCAGGAAATTGCAGCCTAACCAAAATGTAGTTCACCCTCACTACACAAGGACTCCTCAACAGCCCATCACCTTACACAAGTTGTCCTTCTAGTCCCACAACTGCTCTCTGCCATGTGCTGTATCAGGGGTTCTCAACCTGTGGGTCACGGCCCCTTAGGGGGCACATATCAGATATTTACATCCTGATTCATAACAGCAGCAAAATTAGTTATGAAGTAGCAGCGAAATAATTTTTCCACAACACAAGGAACTACACTAAAGGATCACAGCATTAGGAAGGTTGAGAACCACTATGATAAATAAGCATGTTTTATCCTAACAAAAGGAAAGAGGAGCCAGGGAGATAATTCAGTGGATAAAGGGTCTGCCTTGCTGCACATGGTCAAAGGCAGCCGTGGTTGTTAGTGGGGCCTGTAACTCTAGCACTGAGAGATGGAGGGTGGCGGGGGACAGACAGATCCTTGGAACACTGTGTAGCCAATCAGCAAGTACAAGGTTCTGCAAGAGACCTTCTCTCAAAAGATAAGGAACAGAAGACACCCAATATCAACATCAATCTCTCTTCTCCACACATGCATGTACACACACAAAAGGAAAAAAACAAGACATTAAGAGAAAATACCTTCCAATTATCCTGGCTTAACCATTTCAGTTCAGAATTACAGTATTTCCATGTTTATGCACAGAGAGGCTTCCCATAGGCTTAGGAGCAACATCCATGGTCTGTTAAAAGGACGGCTGCTGTGGGCTACTTGGTTAATGTAGTTGTGTGGTACCAATGCTCTGAGAACTATTCTGAACTTTGTATAAACTAAAATTGAACAGACAATAAAGTTCTTTCATGTTTTCAAAAAAAAAGAGAGAGAGAAAATACCTTCAAATATGTAACTGAGAAAAAGATGTATTATCTGGAAAACAGAATTGAATTACAAATTAAAATGAACACTTAACAAACATTTCACTAAGGATTATATGTGTGGGGCACTCGTCATCTGGAGACTGAGGCAGGAAGAGCTCCAGGTACAGGCCAACCTGGACTGTACAGTAACACAGTAAGGCTATCAAGACAAACAAACAAGACAGAGGAATCTTCCACTACAGGGAAAAGGCAGACAACAGGCTGTCAGTGAGGATGTGGGAAGCTGTACACTGCCAAGGATGTTAAACAGTATAACCACTTTGGGAAGAGTTGGCACTTTCCTAAAAAGCTAAACATAAGCTCACCATGTGACACAGCCATTCTCCTAGAATCCTCTATGAAATAAAAACACATGTCCACGCAAAGACGTGCAGTAGAATTCAAGAGCCAAAGTGTAGAAAAAATCCTAATGTCCACCAACTAGTGACCAAATAAACGGGAGGCAGACTGGTCACACAGTGGCTGATTGGCAATCAATGGAAGAGGCTGCTGACAGCAGGATGAACTAATGCACAGTGTCTATCAAGATGCCAGACAGGCTCCATGATGTGATCTTGTAGATTCCTGGAGTTCCAACCGCATCTTCTGAGGCCTCTTCTAGATGCCAGGTGGGCCTCCCCAGCACAAGGCCAGCCCATGACCAACAGGCCTTGGTTCTGCTGTGATGTTCATTGTACACTGACTTGCAGTAGAGAAAACTTCCCTAAATGCAGCTGCCACTAACTTTCAAATATGCCCCCGGCATACTGGTTAGATTTGCTTAACTGGATTAACATGTATTCCCGTGCTTAAAAGTCCACACAGAATGGGCAAGTTCAGTTTACCTAAGAACAAGCCAAGTAGTCTCCAAGAGTCTTCTACACTGCTCTTAGTGTACAGAAGGAAAAGAACATTATGGCATCAGAAGTATCTACCTCATGGAAGCAGTAAAAAGGACACCCAGCAGGATGTTCCCTGAGAGAATTAGTACTCACTTATTTAATCTACTCCACAAGCAGACTCAGCACCCAGTACTTGCCAAGTGCTATTCAAGGTGCCAAGAACACAGCAGTGAAACAGATCGAGCCCCCTAGTCATGAAGCTTTACACTCCTTACACTCTAGCCTGGATTCAATGTGAAAAGAAACAATAACAAAGACAAAAACAAATATTTATGTTAGGAGCTCTAAGCCAAGAAAAATGGGTGAAGTCAGTGAGATCCCAAACTACAAGTGAGGTGTGAGAGGCAAGGCAGGCCTAGGGGTCAGTGACATTTGAACAGGTTCCAGAAGGCAGGCAGGGAACTATCATGTCCCCAGAAGCTGGGAGAAGAGGAGGCAGAGAATCAGAGAGTGCCACAGAGAGCACCAGGCCAGGGGCAGGGCCAGGGCCAAGGCCAGGGGCAGGCTCTACCCCTCCAGGCAGAGGTTAGTTTGGGAGGGGTAGGGCTCTTGGGAGGCCTTTGAAGGTTACTCTGTTTCTTTTGGTTTTGGTGGTGCTAGGGTAGAACCCAGGGCCTAAGCCATACCTTAGCCTTGGGAAAGTTATTCTGAGCAGGTGCTGACAGCAGCAGGGCCTGAGCTGGGGAGTTGTGTGCTATGCCTTTTCTGGAAGGGTGGGTGGATATAGGGAGGCCACTGCAGGAATCCCACAGACAGAAAGAAGGGCCTGTGATGTGGGGCCCACCATAAAGTTGGGAAAGATGACTGGATCCTAGCCTTATTTCAGCCATAGGAGGGGGAAAGTCAAAGCCACCAACCTGTAACTTAAAAACAAATACTCTTGTAGACCAAGGTCTGTGACTAGACTGACAACTTGTGTTGTGAGCAGACAGGCAAGAAAAGGCAGGACACAGGAGAGCACTTAGAGGAGGATAGGAGGAAACAGACACAGAAAGATGCCAGGCAGACCTTTGGCTTGCAGTCCCCGCCCTCCTGGTCTGCAGGTGGGGCACAGAGGTCAGCAGGTAAGAAAAAAGATGCTGGAGATCAGCCTGTGACACCTCATGAAACTCCACACACACTAAATCACGTCATTCACGTGAAGACACTGTGTGCCAACAAAGAACTTTCCCAGTACCACAGCCCTCTGTGACTGCTAGAACAGGCCAAAGAGATTACTAAATACAATAACCAGGTGACATTCTGTGACATTCAAGGCACTGAGACCAGAAAAGGTTTAGGGATCTCTTCTTAGCTAGCTTCTTTTGCATATATTCATTCCTCTAACCTCATATCAACTAAATTATCCATTTCACAGCCTGAGGTTGAGGTCCCCCAAGAATAAAGATGATCGCCAAATGGCCTGGAAAACACAAGTACTCCTAACCAGCATGGGCAGAGATGGCACACCTACAAAGCCAGGCTGGCTGAAGAGTCCTGTAACCTCAGTTACCTGAAAGGCTGAGGCAGGACAAGTCCAAATTAGTGAGTCTCAACAAGTAAAGACTGGGGTGGATATACAGATGGCTCCACAGCCGAGCACTTGCTGGGCTCCATTCCCCCTGCTGGAGAGGCAAGGCAGGTAATTACATAGTTTCCTCTTCTTGCCTGCCCTGCCTACCGACCTCCTCAGGCTCCTCCCACTATTCAGTCACTGGCTGCTACCTGATCCCACGCACACCTATGTTTACTAATTTTAAGAAAAACACACTTCACAGTTACGTTGTTTTTGTACTTTCAGACTGGGTAGGAAATCCAAATCTATAACCTCTCATCTACAGGGGAAAGTCCGACTCCAACCAGGAACAAAACACTGCAGAGCTGCTGGTTTCTGCTGTCTTCTTTCTCCTTCAAAATGTATAACACTAGATCTGTCCCTAGGGCAAAGTGGCCACCTGGAGAGGACCATCATCTCTGAGATGTTTCACCATTCCAAGGTAACCACATGTGCTCCATCACGGAGGAAAGCTACAGACAGTGGACCATCGACTGTCTCTGTGAATACGCACACAGTAGGAGGAACATGTCTCTCCTAACATCTCTTGGGTCAGGAGCCTGTCTTTCTTAAACAAAGAAACTTGGTTTTAGGGGCAGGAGGAACTAAGCTAAAACTTAAAATGTAAACAAATGGGTTGGCTGGATTTCAGTATCACTGAGCATTTTCCATGATTAATAAATTTTATGGTAAGCATCGACTTTTTCTGACCCTGCAGCAGGCTTCCCCAGCTGCCCAGCTGGCACCCTGCAATTTCCACACAAGGGCTCCAGCACTAACAGATCCTCTGCAGAGGTGGTCTCTCTCCACCACAGCCCACCAGGCAGGATGTTAAGAATCTTCCAATTATGGCTAAAATCGACTAAAACGGCTCTGTAGCCTCAAAACATTATTAAAATAACTCAGCAATATTTCCAAACAACAACCTCTTCTGTTTCCCCTTAACCTCTGAGAACTTTCCATTCTTCACATGCCCACAGTCCAGCACTGTCCAAAGGAAAACATGAGGCTAGGAAGATAACTCAGCTCATAAAATGCTTGCCAGGGAAGCATGAGGATCCAAATGTGGGTCCTAAGAATCCATGTGAAAAGCAAGCCGTGGTGACATGGTTGTGATCCCAGCAATGTGGAGGTGGATACAGGTATTATTCCTACAGCTCACTAGCCGGCTAGAATAGCCTAACTGGTGAGCTCCAGGTCTCAGTGAGAGACCCTGTATGAAAACAAACAAACAAAAAAGCCAAGGTAGACAGCCAAGGTGGACCTCCTGAGACTGATTTCTGTTCTCCACAGGTAATGAACCTGCACACACACGAACATACACACGATGATAAACACAAATTCTGCTTTCATCCTAAAATGAACAGACTGGCTAGGAAGGTGTTTAAGGAGATCTGAAGGAAGACTTTTTTTTTGAATGAGATGAAACAGATTGGGAAGCAAACACTAAGAGAATTATAATGCGTAGTCCTGGAGTGCTGTTAAAAGCGAACTGGCCTTCGGGTAGATGTCTGAACGGCTTTCACTAGCTTCTCCTTCAAAACATAAAAAGATGAAGAAGGAATGAGGTGAAAATAGGATGAGTGACTGCCAAAGCTCCAGCCCCAGGAACACGAAAATGGCACTGAGTATACACCGTGAAGGTGGAATGTCCAAGTGTCAAAAAAAGAAAAAAATCTTTTTATTTTAAAGAGATTGCTTTACTTTTCTCTGAAATTGCTTTGTTTTCTGAAATTCCAGTAAAGAGTTGCACCTTCCAAGTCGGGGACACCATCAGCACACTTTCTTATGATGCTACCTCCAAGCCATGGGAATTCCCCCACCAACACCCCAAACTCCAACAGGCCTGCAGGAAGGCACACTGCACCCTGCCATTGTCCTACACACAGGAAGGCAAGAACCTGAATATCACACATTTCCAAGCACTAACTACGGGAGTAATTAATCCTTCCCCTTTAGTCACAGCTGATGCCTCCAAGCTTGGAGCTTTATCTTCAGAAGGGTACTGATAAAATGCCTATCAAAGTTAAACTGCCTATGCTCAAAGTTAAGTAAGGGTTGGGAAATACAATCAGGTAAGTGGATAACCCTACAAATAGGAAGTACTCATCCAGAATTCCTATTGTGTATAGTACTTGAATTGGGTGCAACTTTCCTGAGGGGACCATGGAGCACCTGGGCAGGGTGGGGCAGCCTCAGGACCAGCTCTGCCACATCTGTCCACCTGCCTGCAGGTGAAGCCTGGCACACCTTTCTTTCAGTTGCCAAGCATTCTGGGGGGAGGGAGGGAGCTACTGCTGAACTATGCAAGTCTCCCAACTTTAAGGGAGACAGATCCACTTCCCTGAGAAAGTTCATCTAAAGACAAAGCGATGATAATCTGGGAGGCAACAGGAGGGAAGGCTCTGGGAGGAGTATGCCCATCCGTCCAAGGGCCCAAAGGAGAGAGCAGAGCAGCGTGTGCTGCAGACCTTGGGAATCCCGGGGCCTAGCACCTAGCACCAGGTTTTGCAAACAGTGCTTCCTGTTTACAAAAAGTAACTTCATAAGGTCACATACATACTGAACTACCAACAGCCAAATATCACACCTGTGATATTTGAGAGACTGTACTTACACCTGTACTTTGAGAGACAGCATGGCAACCTGTCAACACGTCAACTAACATGTCAACACTTCCCCTGAGTTCGTGGTTTGCAAAACTACCCAATTCTTTTAAGTTATGCTTTTTAAATAATGAGAAGAATTTTCTTTTTCTGCAGCAGAGAAACAATGTGTGTGTGTGTGTGTGTGTGTGTGTGTGTGTGTGTGAATGTGTGCATTAAGTGGGAGAAAGAACAAGTGCAGAAGAGGCTGTCCGAGCGGAAACTCGCTGGTAGCGCAGCCCAGATGTCTCATGCAAGAGCCTGCAGGCACAGGAAGATTCGACCTGACAGAGCTGGGTCCCTAAGCGGCTTGGCCGGCCACCTGCCGCTCCGGCTTGTCAGTTACTAGAGGAAGAGCACCTGCCATCTGCGGAGAGCCGGAGGCCTGCCCACCGGACTGCGGGTCAGTGCGCAGCTCAGCCCGCAGAAGAGCCGACCCGCGGGGAAGGCCGGCCCGGTCCCGGACCAGCAGCTCTGACAGCACCGGGAGAGCTGGTCCGGACCGCCGCAGGCAGGACCCAAAGCTCGGAGCCGGCTGCACAGCGGCTCGCAGGTCACCGGTGGAGAGGTCGGAGATGGACCGTGTCAGCCTAGGTGGGAGCTGCCCCGCCCGGCCGCGCCCCCCGACCCGGTCGGCCGCACTTACAGGTGACGATGGGCTTGTTCTCCATGGTGTAGACCACCGGCGGCTGCGGCTCCTCAGGGGCGTCCATGGGCGTCCGGCGTCACCGGCCCGGCCCCCCGCCCCCCATGGGCACCCGAGGCCGCGCGGGGCCCGCTGAGCCCGCGCCTCCGCGCCGCCGGCCCCAGGCAGCTCCTAGCCGGCCGCCCGCCGCCGCCGCCGCCGCCGCCGGCCGCGTCCACTTCCGGCCCCGGCGCCGCCGCGTGACCACTTCCGGGGCGCGCGACTTAAAGGGGCGGGCCCCGCCGCCGCCTGCCCTCCTACGGGAAAGGCCGCGTGCCAGGCGGGCGGCGGGCGGATCGCGGCGAGGCTGCTCTAGCTGTTGCGGGCCTGGAGACGCCTCTGCCTCGAGGCTCGGGCAGTCCCGAGGGCTGCGGGGGGACAGCGGGTGATGCACCTGCCTGCGCTCGGTGACTCGCGCTTCTCACCTGCCCAAGCTGGGTGACCCTTGGACCCTTGACCTCGTCGTACCTGCCTAAGCTGGGTGACCCTCCGCCTGGCACCTGCGGGTGCTTCCGGACCCTCATCCTCTCTCCTGTCCGCGCACCTCCCCCGCCACTCCTTGCGGGATCCTGGTATCTCCAAGGGAGCTTCCTCCTTTCTGGCCTCTGCAGGATGCCTCAGAAAATCCATCAAAACCTTGGATCGGTTTTTACCTCTGGACGAGCTCAGCGGCGCTGTGCCAAGCTGAGTCCCTGCTCACTTGTTAACACCGATTTGTCAAGTGTGCTAGATCAAAGCAACCAAGATCGAAAGCGTTCCCACCCACCCCTTACAACTCAGAGTTCTCTGTGTACACCCCCTTGCCGGCCACCTTCCCAACTGTCCTTTCTGGGTGTTTTCACGGGTGTCAACGACACACGTTGTTTCACCTGCAATCAACACTCAGCACTAAACTTGGCTCACGAATATGCTCTTCCGTGTGCCCCACTTTCGCCAGTACTGTCCACCCGTAGCTGGTACTGCTTTGAAGCCTCTGGGTATTGGGAATGCTGCAAAAATCAAATCTTACTTTGAACCTCATGAAAGTTTCTAGTGCAAGTACAGCAGACCTGCGGGAGCTTTTGCAAATAGACTTCAGTGTGCATATGGAGTGAGTGTCTGAGCATGGCTTAACTGTCGGGTGCGTGTTGGTGTAGGCTTTGGGGCAACTGATTAAGGAGGCTGGTGGAGGCTGCCAGGCACAGCCTAGAGAACAGGGCTAAGCAAGAGTAAGGGTCCTAAGACTCTGTAAATGCTCCAAAGGTTTTGGTCCCTATCCATCTAAGCATTTATGGGATGTCCGTGCAAAAACACAACTCTCGCCTCAAGTGGAATAAGAGACGGTTTATTTTGGAACCAAATTTGAGTGACCACCGCCCAGGAAAGAAGGGTTTTGAGGAATCTTCGGAGGCATCTCAAAGCAGGTTACCCCAGGTTTCATGTTTCCCCCATGGAGGCAGTTTGAAGAAGTTGTGTAGTAGCAGAACGTAGAAAAAGTCATAAATCAAGACATTTTAAAATACATTGGTGGGTACATCAGAGACTCACTGACAGGACAATGGAGGAATCTCTCCTCTTGGCCTCAAGTGACATTCCTAGCTTTGGAGTGGGTGGGAGCTAGTGGTCAGCTAAGTTAATAGGTTTCAAAAGGTTTTTAATCTATTTGTCACAGGGTGCTAGTTCTGGCATGGGCAATGAATGGCCGTTTAGGGAGCTAAAGCTAGGATATGCTAGAATAATTAGGATCTAGACCTGCAATGGTACAACCTCTCTCTGTCACCGTAGTTGTAATTAGTCGATCAGTCTTGGCAGAGTTAGCTCCTTTCCTGGGATTCTGCTTCACAGGAATGAGCGCCAATGGGGCCCGTCAGGAGCAACAGGGACCCTCAAGCCCAAGCAGCGGGACATTCAGCTGAGACACTAGAGTAAGGACCCTGTCACCAGGCCACAGGCTTCCTCTTGCAAAGTGACAGAAGAGCTTCTGATTTTACATGCCACTACAGTTTTTGTATCTTACCCTGCTTTTTGTTTTTAGCAGCCCTTTAACAACTTCAACTCAAGTCTTAGCTCAGGGACTCCATAGCAAAGGCTGTGTGTGGCCAGATCTGGCCTCAAAGCCAGAACTTGTCTGTCCCTGCCCTCCAATAAAGCCTAGAGCAATGACTTGATTTGATCTGATCAAGTTTGGAGATGGAGTCCTGCCAGTTGGAGGGACAGGACGGGGCAGAGGGCGGGGCGGGAGGGGGGGGACACCTTGAAACAAACCTACAGGAGCTCCCAAGAGGGAAGGCAAATGGAGCTCAAGGGGAAGAGAGTCCAGACTTTGCAATGTATTACTTATCAAAGTCTAATGTGCACCAAGAAATGATTAGACAGAGCAGGAAGTGTGAGGCCCCACTAAGACAAACAACCTCAACAGAAAGCAGCTACCAGGACCCAGAGACTCTGTTTACAAAGGCCAAAGCAACTATTCAACATATATTCAAGGAACTAAATTAACACACATGAGGAAAGGCTGACAGGAGAGTAACAAAAATATTTCATCTTATTATTTATTTTTATGTGTATGGGTGTCTGAGCATATATGCCTGTGCAACAGTACATGCCTGGTGCCCGCAGAAGCCAGAAGAGGGCACTGGATCCCCTGAGACTAGAGTTACAGATGGTCCTGAGCCCACCATGTGGGTGCTAGAAATCAAATGCAGGACCTCTGGAAGAGCAGCCAGAACTCTTAACCACGAGCCATTTTTTCAGGCCTTAGAGAGAAAGTATTTTAAAAGAATCAAATGGTTGGACAGATAGCTCAGTGGTTTAAATCTTGCTGCTATTGCAGAGGACCCAAGTTCAGTTCCCAGCACTCACACTGGGCAGCTCACCACGGCTGTTAACTCCAGTTCCGGGGACTCTAGCACTCTCTTCTGGCCTCTCAAGGAACCCTCACAAACACACACACACACACACACACACACACACACACACACACACACACACACACAAATTAAAAGAAATCTTTATTTTTATTAAAGAACAGAATTCTAGAGCTGGAAGATGTGGTAACTGGAATGAAAGTGTAACTGGGTTGGATGAGAGCCAACTTAGAGATGGCAGGAGGAGGAGCAGTGGTGTGACCACAGGTGGACAGAAACTGTTCAGTCCAAAGAACCACAAGAAGTAAAAACCTCAGGGACCAAAAGGGCCATGGAGACTGGGCTGGCTGCTGTGGGACAGGAGTTACCAAAGGAGAAGAAAGGGAGACCAGGCTGGGGAAACATTTAAAAATAACAACAACAATGGCATTATGAGAGCTATTTATGCACAGGGTAGAAACTTGGCAAAGCTGGGTGCGGTGGCACACGTCTTTAATCCCAGCAGAAGCAGGTGGATCTCTGTGATTTCCACGCCAGCCTGGTCTACAAATAGAGTTCCAGGGAAGCCAGAGGCATTACACAGGGAAACCCTGTCTCAAAAAATAAAATAAAATAAAAAAATAAAACTTGGCAAAATCTGAGTGGGATACTCAGAAAGAAAGGGAGGGAGGGAGGGAGGGAGGGAGGGAGGGAGGGAGGGAGGGAGGGAGGGAGGGAGGAAGGCCCCCAAAGGGAGTGGCACTGTTAGGAGGTTTGGCCTGTCTTGTTTTTTTGTTTTGTTTTTTGTTTGTTTGTTTTTTGGTTTTTCGAGACAGGGTTTCTCTGTGTAGCTTTGTGCCTTTCCTGGAACTCACTTGGTAGCCCAGGCTGGCCTCGAACTCACAGAGATCCACCTGGCTCTGCCTCCCAAATGCTGGGATTAAAGGCGAGCGCCACCACTGCCCGGCTGTCTTGTTGAAGGAAATGTGTCACTATGGAGACTGGCTTTGAGGTCTCTTTTCTCAAGCTTCTCTCTGTGTGACAGTCAGTCGACTTCCTGCTGCCTTCTGGTCAAGATGTAGCCAGCACCAAGTCTATCTGCAGGCTGCCTTGCTCCTCATCATGATGATGATGGACTGAACCTCTGAAACTATAAACTACCACCTCAATTAAATGTTTTCTTTGTAAGGGTTGCTGTGGTCACGGTGTCTCTTCACAGCAATAAAAAACCCTAAGACAGGTACATACAAAGATAATATTCAGAGATGAAGAGGAAAGTTTAAGAAGGCCAAGAAATATGGACATTACCTTTGAAGGCATGATGATAAGGGTGGGCTTATCAGAAGCCAGAGATCTGAAACCAGGTGGAAATTTATTTTATTACAATATTTATTTATTTATTTATTTATTTATTTATTTATTTATTTATTTATTTAGTATGTGTGTGTGTGTGTGTGTGTCACATGCACACGTATGTGTGTAGATGTAACCAACCATCTTATTAAATAAGAAACAGAACCAATGTAAAAGAGAAAGCCAAGAGGTCAGAGCTCAGAGCTAAAATCTCACCCTTCCTCCTGCGGTGGTCCTAGCTCTCCGAAAGAGACCTATTTCCTGTGTGTATGTCTTTAAATAATCTTTCTGTTTTGCCTTCTCATTGGTTGTAAACCCAAACACATGACTGCCTCATCACTGCCTGTAAGTACAGCCCTCTAGGTCTTAAAGGCGTATGTCTCCAATGCTGGCTGTATCCCTGAACACACAGAGATCTATGGGATTAAAGGCGTGCGCCACCACTGCCACACTCTTTCTATGGCTCTAATAGCTCTGACCCCTGGGCAACTTTATTTATTAACATACAATTAAAATCACATTTCAGTACAATTAGAATACCACCATATTTCCCCTTTTCTATTTTAATAAAAAGAAAAAAAGCAAAAGGTTATAACTAACAAAAGAAAAACTATATACAAAAGTACAATAACTATATATAATATATACAAGTAATAAATACCTAAACAATGTCTAGTCCATTTGTATTTGACAAATCAGAGAAAATAATTCCATTATCTATCCTATTTTGGTAAGTCCAAAATGTATCTAATTCCTTTCTATCCTAGTTAATCTTCAACTATAACTAACTAACCTTCAACTATAACTAACTAATCTTCAACTCCCTCAGAGACCCAAGAAGGAAATAATATTAGCTAACAAAAATAAAAACAGGAAGTGCATGCAAGCAACTTCCAAAAAATTTGTGAGTTGACAGAAACAGCTAGCTGCCTGGACAGTCACCTGAGATTTCTCTGCAGTGTTGGGGCATCATCTTCAGCCTATAGGCTTAGCGTATCTGACAGACTCATTTGTGAAGTAGGATTACACAAGGTCAACAGTTCAACCTCACATTGGGTGAGAGCAGTCCATGTACCAGAAACACCTGAATTCCACTAGTGTCCTGTCATGATTCAGGATTTTAAACTCTGGAAATTGTTGATGGTTTTTTAATTCAGCTGTCCATTCTTCTTGGCTGTGTATATATGGCTTCATCTCAGCATCCCCTTCTTCTCCACATCCCTCTATTAAATGCCAGTCTACTATTGAGAGGTGTGAGCCTTTAGCTGCTGTTCCATTGCATAACAGAAGCCATCGGCCCTCTGTCTGTTCAGGTGCCTTCGAAGAAAAGGGCACTGTACCTTTTCTGGATTGCAAAGGCCACTTCAGAGATTGGTGCCATATTGTCCTGGCCTCAGAAGATGCCTTTTGATAAAGCCATAACCACACTTGTTTTGGCAAGAATCAGTAGTCCTTTGTTTCATGTTCTGTCTGTCCATTTTGTCCTGTTGATTCGAGGATACTTTGTTGTCCAGTGGCTAACTTTTGCCCCAATGAAAGTTAACTCCATATGCAGTTTCTTCAATGCCCATATTTTCTCTGAAGTAGATTGGTACTGCCAGGAGCCGACATGTCTCAAAAAAGAAAAAATTTCTAAGTTATTAAAACATTTTAAATGCCATATTCTGTAGATCTCTGAAGGGTTTGAAGATGACCTGTCTAAAATATATCTGCTCAATTTTTAAAACGTATCTAATATGACTACAAGTTCTATTGTAATGTCTAACTACTAATTTTCATTTCTTTATATCCTAATAGTTGTTAATAATAACATTCAAGGATCAGAAAATTGCATTACATTGTTAAATGAATGGTATAAATACAATTAGAAATATACATATAGCATTTTCTAACAATATCAATTTCAAATTTGTATACAATATAAAACAATCCAATCCAATGTAAAGTATTTAAAACTAGTAATTGTCTTTTTCTTTTCTTTTCTTTCTTTTTTTTAAACAAGAACCTTAAATCTAATCTCCTTTGCTTAGCCTTTTTCCTAACACTTAACAACAACTTGTAACCAACCCCCCTAAACAATGAAAATTACCCCAGACCCAAAACCCATTAAAAAGACCAAAAACACACAGAGATCTATGGGATTAAAGGCGTGCGCCACCACCGCCCGGCTCTTTCTATGGCTCTAATAGCTCTGACCCCCGGGCAACTTTATTTATTAACATACAATTAAAATCACATTTCAGTACAAATAGAATACCTCTATATATGTGCCATGGTGTGCATGTGGAGGTCAGAGAAAACCTTCAGGATTCAGTTCTGTCCTTCCACTCCAGGATTAAACTCAGGTCGTCAGACTCAGCAGCCCAAGCCTTTACCCACTGCTCCATCTCACCAGCTCTCCAAAATATTTAAAACACTAAATTTAAATATATGTCAACCTCAAACAGTACCAAAAACAAATTATTTTTCAAAATAACAGGAAATAATATGTCTCAGGTGGCCTGAGGACATATTGTACAAGACATAGAAGACCTCCTCAGATGTGGGGTGGGCAATAATACCAGCTGAAGACAGTGATGCCCGGGAAGGAAAACTTGTCTCAAAAAAAAACCAAAAGAAAGAAAGAGAGAGAAGAAAGGGGAGAGAGAGAGAGAGAGAGAGAGAGAGAGAGAGAGAGAGAGAGAGAGAGAAAGGAAGAAAAAGAAAGTAAGAAAAGAAAGAAAAAGAAAGAGACAAACAATACATGTGAAATTCCAGGCTAGCCTCTTCTCACTTTTTTTTAAAGTTTTATTTATTGTTTTTGCATCCCAACCCAAAGTTTCCCTGCCTCCTCCCAGCCCCCTCCCCATCTACTCCTCAGTACCAACATGACAGCAACCAGCCATGTTGTAACTCCAGTCCCAGGAGACCCTACACCCTCTTCTGACCTCTGTGGGAACCAGGCACGCATGTGGTACACAGACAACATGTATAGGCAAAACACCCATGCACATCAAAAGAGAAAAAGGGACAGAAGAATAAAAACAAGAAGGGGGCTGGAGGTGGCCGCCGCACAGCTGAGCAGGTGCCAGGCCCTGGATTAATGGCCAGCACCACAAAACTAAATGAGAGAGAGAGAGAGAGAGAGAGAGAGAGAGAGAGAGAGAGAGACAGAGAGAGAGAGAGAGAGACAGAGACAGAGACAGAGACAGAGACAGAGACAGAGACAGAGAGACAGAGAGAGAAGAAAACCATAGGCTCATATGCTTGAATGCTTGGTCCCCGTTGTCAGAACTAGTTGGAAAGCCTTAGGAGTGGTCTTGTTGGAGTAGGTATAACTTTATTAGAGTAGGTACACCACTGGGGGTGGGCTCTGAGGTTTCCAAAGCTCACATCAGACTCAGCCTTGCTCTCTGTCTCTGTCTCCTGCACAGGTCAGATGTGAACTCTCAGCTACTTCTCTGGTGCCATGCCTGCCTGCCTGCCTGCCTGCCTGCCACCACACTCCCTGCCATGATGGCCATGAACTCACCCTCTGAAACTGAAAGCAAGCCTCCTGTTAAGTGCTTCCTTTTACAAATTGCCTTGGTTATGGTGTCTTGTCACAGCGATTTGGTACTTCAGACACTGCTCAACATACACTAGCATTGTTGTAATGTATTCCCTGCTTTTGTTGCTGTGACCAAGAACCCAGCAGGAAGCATCTTAAGAGAGGGGAGACCGGGTGGTGGTGGTGCACGCCTTTAATCCCAGCACTCAGGAGGCAGAGACAGGTGGATCTCTGTGAGTTGGAAGACAACCTGATCTACAGAGTGAGTCCCGGGACAGCCAGGGCTATATAGAGAAACCCTGGAGAGAGAGAGAGAGAGAGAGAGAGAGAGAGAGAGAGAGAGAGAGAGAGAGAGAGAGAGAGATAGTTAGTTTACTTTGGCTCATGGTTTAAGAATACGATTCACCATGGCCAGGAAGGATGCCCCCATGAAACTCCCCACATCTGGGCAAACCAGGACTGGCATGGGATGGGGGAGTGACCAAGCTCAGCTTGCTTTCTCCTTTTTCCCTTTTAATTCACCAGGGGACCCCAGGCCCTGGGATGGTGCTGCTCACACGGAGGATACTCGCTCAATTAATCCCATCTGGAAAAGCTTGTCTAGTAACAAGACACATTCAAAGGCATACGTCATCAATGCCATAGATCACCCTTTCTTTCTTTTCTTTTGAAAATGGATTTTTATCTTATACAATATATCCTGAGCACAGTTTCCCTTCCCTCCATTCTTCCCACCCCCTCCTCCACACACACCTTCCCTCTCCCCCGGATCCACTCCCCCTCCCCCTCTCTTCAGAGAGGAGCAGGCCTCTAAGAGACAACAACCAAACATGACAAAACAAAATACAAGGCAAAAGCCCTCGCACTGCCGGGCAGTGGTGGCTCACACCTTTAATCCCAGCACTCGGGAGGCAGAGCCAGGCGGATCTCTGTGAGTTCAAGGCCAGCCTGGTCTTCAAAGTGAGTTCCAGGAAAGGCACAAAGTTACACTGAGAAACCCTGTCTCGAAAAACCAAAAAAAAAAAAAAAAAAAGCCCTCGCACTGAGGCTGGACAAGGCAACCCAACAGGAGGAAAAGAGTCCCAGGAGCAGGCAAAAGAGCCAAAGACACACCTGCTTCCACAGTTAAGAGTCCCACGAAGCCCACCAAGCTAACAGCCACAACATATACGAAGAGGACCCGGTGCAGACCCCTTCAGGCCCGGTGCTTGCCGATTCAGTCTCTCTGTGAGCCCATGTGAGCCCTGCTTAGTTGATTCCGTGGGCCACGTTCTTCTGGTGTCCTCCATCCCCCCAGCTCCTACAATCATTTTACCCCTCTTCCTCAGTATTCCCCAAGCTCCGAGGGGAGGGATCCGATGGAGACCTCCAGTTTATACCCTCTCCCAGAATAATGCCTGGCTGTGTGTCTCTGGAAGCCTCCCTGATTTCAACTGGACAAGGCATCAATCTGGTCTTCTGGCAGGCACCACCTATGGTTGAGAGCAGAGGGGGGTATCCACCCAAGGGCTGGGACACAGCAATGGGGGGGGGTCAAGAGGGGATGGTCTTTGGGACCCACAGGAGGCATGGAGTGGGGGAAGGGAGGCTGCAGCTGGTGTTCTGATGTAGCACCAGGAATGAGCCTAAGGGATTGGGTCTGGAGGCGGGGGAGGACGGGACAGAGAGCCCCTAGATGTTTAATCTTAATCTGCCAAGTTGGCAATCAAAATTAACCCTCATCACATCCATTACACATCAGGAAAATGAAAACTAACGAGAATGTGAGGGGCTAATGGTGTAGCTGGGTGGTAGAATGTTCGTCTAGTAAGCACGAAGTCCTGGGTTCAATTCCCAGCCTCTTGATTTCTCTCTCACATACCTTCCCGCCCCCCTGTGTTGTGTCACATTCACTTTAATAGCTAAAATAAGATAACATTCAAAGTTCCTGGGAATGAAGGTGGGGGTCCACACCTGCCCTCCGTGTCTTTCGTCCGTCAGTACAGGCAGCAGAGTCCAGCTACCCTGAGGAAATTCCCACAGCTGCTCCTCACAAAGATATGAGCCCTGGCTTGATGCCAGGGCAGCGCCCACGTGGACGTTTTCCTTCTAAAGGGACAGATGGCTAAGGTGATCCCACTGTCTGTGCTGGGTGGCACTCTGGCTCCACTGGGCTGGAAGTGGCCTGCTGGACCACTCTCCTGTGACAAAACATCTACTGGGGCCTTTCTGTCCCCATGGGGACTTAGAAAATACTTGGACTTGGCCCAAAGGCTGGCCCATTGATCCTTCCCGTTTTCTGCTAGAAAATGCGGCTACTCCCGTCAATCAATACCTGTGGGTTTTTTCCAGATCCCTTTCTCATGAGGCAGCACTTTATTTCAACTGCTTGGTTTGGAAAGCTGGTGGGCCCAGAACGCAAACGGTCTTTCCCGATAGCCCATGATGTGCTAAATTATATGTCTGGATATTATGCATGCTTCGTGGAAGGGAAGGCTTTGCTTGCCCCACCCCCCAAAAGGTCAGGGTCAAAAAGAATGGCGAGTCAGCAAATGTTGATTGCAAGTTTATTCATGGTGGCCCCAAATGGGGTATAGCATAGATGTCCTTCAGTGGGTGGACAAACTGTGACCCAGCTGTACCTTAGAATACTACTCAGCAAAGAAAAGGAATGGACTTCGATGCCTGCAACCACCCAGGTGAGTCTCCAGAGAGAATACTAAGAACCCCTTAGCCTGAGGGTATATGTGTACTTTCAATCCTGAAACGTTGGCGGGAAAATAAAGACCAGAGAGATGGAGATATCAGTGGTTGTCAGGGAATGTGGGGCTACAATGAAAGTGGGGAGGCTATAAAGGATAATGTGTGGGGTCCCCCTGGAGAGGAATGGTCTGTATCAGAACTGTATTAATGTTCGTACCTGGTATTTTGGTTCGGATGTGAAGTGTCTCCCCAAAGACTCATGTGTTGATGGCTTGGCATCCAGCTAGTGGTGCCATAGAGAGATGGATGATTGGATGGTGAGAGCTCTGATCTTTTATTATTATTACTATTATCTGTGTCTTTCACATCATGCCTCTGGATCCCATCCATCTTGCCCCCCCCCAAAAAAAAGCAAGATAAAATTTAAGAGAAAAAAAAAAGGGAGGGAGGAAGAAGGGGAAATCTCATCATGGAAGCTGCAGTGTGACACAGTGAGTCACACAGTAAACCCCTTTATCCATACATTTCTACATGCAGGAGTTTATTGCAAAGAATCATTGGGCTAGCTTGAGGCCCCGGTCTCCGCTGTACCGTCGTCACTGGGCCCTCACTGGGACTCTCCCTGGACATCTCTTTGCTGCCCTGTGTCTTGGAGATCCTCCAGCCCTGGGTCCACAGGACTGACACTCCCTGCCCCCATCGGTGTGCCAGCAGATCACAGATGGGGTGGATGTTGGGGCGGGTCAACACATAACCCTGGTTCTGGGCCTGGGTAGCTGCAGGGTTGGTCAGCCCGCCAGCTCTCCCCTGTCTTCGCCACCAGGGTGGAGAGCTCTGATCTTATTGATTAATAACCCAATGATGGCTTCCTAAGTGAAGGGACTGTTGAGAGGTGGGGCCTAGGTGGAGTAACTGGGGCATGGCCTGTGACCTATGCCCTGTGGCATATGACCTATGACCTATGACCTAGTTTCATTTCTCTTGCTGGGATAAAAAGCAGCTTAGTGGACAGAGGTTCGTTTTTGCTCACAATTCTAGACTGCAGTCCATCAAGCAAGTGAATCAAGGAACAGGAACAGCCAGGGACGTCGTATCAACCGTCAGGAGCAGAAACAATGGAACCCACGCCACTCCTCAGCTTACAGTCTCTATGTTCATATAATCTGGGGCCCCAAACCAGGGAATGGAGCTGCCCACTTCAGGGCTGAGTCTTCCCACACCAATGAAAGCAGTCAAGAAAATGGTCCACAGACCTCCATGTCCACAGGCCAACTTGAGCTAGATGATCCCTCAATGAGACTCTCTCACAGGTGATCCTAGGTTGGGTCAAGTTGACAACTAGAAATGATCGCCACACAGGAGCAGGGGCTGAAGACACACTCTCTCTGTGTGTCTCTGCCTCTCTGTGTCTCTGTGTCTCTGTCTCTCTCTGAGTGTCTCTGTTTCTGTCTCTGTCTCTCTCTGAGTGTCTCTGTTTCTGCCTCTGTCTCTCTGAGTCTCTCTCTCTCTCTCTCTCTCTCTCTCTCTCTCTCTCTCTCTCTCTCTGTGTGTGTGTGTGTGTGTGTGTGTGTGTGTGTGTGCACTCTGACCACCATGAGGTGAGTAGCCTTCACAACAGATTTCCATTACTATGATATTCATTCAGCCCTCTACCAGTCCAAAACCACGGAACATGGCGCCCACTGATGATAAGCTGAAGCCTGTTAAAACTCTGAGCCCAAATAAACCTGTCACCCTTTAGGTAGTTCTTCACAGGTATTTGTCACAGTCATGGATAACTGCTGAACACACCCAGCTGGAACACTGTGCTGCAGTTTTGCTAAGATTTGGCTACTGCCCCCCTGGGGTGGTGGGGGCAGGGGGGAGCATGGTCAGAGGAGCCCATTCCGCCTCTGAGAACTGCACGCCAATATGTATGATCTCAAAATTCAGCTTAGTGTTTTATTTTATTTATTTATCTATTTATTGCTTTTTGAGACAGAGTCTCTATATGTAGCCCTGGCTGTCCTGGGAAATTACTATGTAGACCAGGCTGGCCTCGACCTCACAGGAATCTACCTTCCTCTACCTCCCGAGTGCTGGGATTAAAGGCACACACCACCATGGCTGGCTATCAGCTTAGTATTTTGAGAAGCCACTCAACTTTGAAAATGGTAGTGTGTGAATTTCAGGTCATCCATGAGGTGACTCAGGTACGGCTTCCCAGTTCCATCTCTCCCCTACTGGCCCTCATGAAATCTCCAGGCATCTGGGACCATCTGCACTGCAGACCAGACATCTGACTCAGACATCCCCTGGAGTGTGCTTTTCTGCTGGCATTTAACTAAATGCTTCCCTAAAGAGTATTCATCAGGAGCTCAGATGGGCCACCGGGGAAGTGAAAACAGTGACAATTATATGGAGATAAACAAATGGCGTGTAAACATGACTCTCCTGCTGAATTAAACCAAGTCCAGAGCGGGAACAGAGTCAAGGTGGTAAGCATGTGAGAATACAGATCCCAGACTGCCCGCAGGGCGGCTGGTCTGAGAAGCTGTGACAGGCACTCCCTGAGGCAGCAGTCTCACTGAGGGGCTCTCCTGGACCTTGGTGGGTATCCTCTCCACACCCACCCACTCTCAGTCCTCTTCCTCAGGGTCTCATCTTTGCTGTCCCTGTCCTGTGTGCTCTGGTCAGAAGCGCTCTCCGCATCTGCTTGGGCAGGCACAGCATGCCTTCCTACATCACTTAAATAAGTATCAATAAAGAAATCAACCTGGCCCCAGAGACAGCGTTTCCCGACACTGTTCAATGCTCCTATTTTTAGCTCAGCGGCCTTTTTTTCTTGGCTCCTCACTCTCTCTCACCATTGCCAAGCTTATTCCCAGGAAATCTGTCCTTGCCTGTGCCCATGAGTCTCAGACCAGCAGCCACCACTGTACTGAGGTCCTCACCTGAGCTTCACCTTTGCCAGGGCTCCAGGAGTCACCTGCTGCCCTGGAGGCCAAAGCCAACTTGGCCACGGGAGCAAGGCCAGTGCCTCTCACACCAGCCCCTGGCGTAGCTCCAGTTGAGGTGACACAGCAGAGCGTGGTGATGGGGAAGGCCAGGAAATGCTGAACCACCCAGCATGTCAACCTCTGAGAACACATAGACCCCACAGAAGAGGCCGGGCCAGCGCTGTTGGCTGACCTGGGCTTCCACAGTTACTCCTACATAATTGGCACAGTGCACTGTTCAGCCTGGGTGGCCTGAATGGTAAGAGAAGAGCAGTCCTCCTCATGGCACGGAGTGTCAGCCATCCGGGCCACATGTTCTCAGCTTACTGCAAAAAAGGGTGCCCAGCTGGAGTTGGGCCTCCAAGACAGCCAGGGGCTCCGCCCTCTTGTTCTAAGCTGAGAACCTCTTCCAAGTAAACCCAGAGCATTGGCACCACCAGGAAGGTGCCAGCACACAGGAAGGAGGACCACTTTGCTCAGCGAGGCTGTATTCAGCCTCAAGGGAATGCCACACAGTCCCTGGATGGCTCCTGGTCCTCCTCTGCTCCCCACCCCTTCCTGGGACATCCCAGAAGCACCACCTGCATCCAGGGCCCTGCAAACTGCACTGTGATGGAGACGCTTTGCTCTCGGCTGTGCAGCCCAGCACCAGGGAAGTAGCAGAGTCACGGGCTCATTTGAATGCCTGGATTATGTCCAGGGTCTATTGACTATTCCGGGGCTGGGCTGACTCAGAGTTGCTACCGTCAGCTCCGCTTTGAACCTGAGCCGCGCTCTCTCATTGTACCCAGGAAGCCCAGTGGCTCTGACACCCTTTGCATACCACGGAACTCAGGTTTGAAAGAGCAGGCTTGTAGGGTGCTGGTGGCCATCCTAGCCAGCCCACTGGCCTCAGGCTTCCCCCACTGTTGCGGCCCAGGACAGGGAGCAAAGACCTCCCTCCCTCCCCAGCAGCTGGCTGACCCCTCTAGGATAGGACAGGAGCTCCAGACCAAGGTGACAGATATCATCATGACTGGCCTGTGTCCTCTGAGGCTTGCCAATGATCACCTGCCCAATCCCATCTGGGATGTCTCAGTAACAAACTCGTTATGTAGCTCTAGCTTTTTTCTGGTGCTCAGAGCTGATTCTGCCCCCAGGCTTTGTGGAAATCCCATCCAGGTTTCCCCAGAGGCTTTGTGCACACACCCTCAACCTAAGCGGACAGTGAAGTCCACTTCTAGAGTCCGCTGGAGAGGCAGATGTGCCACCTCTCAGCACAGCCCAGCACTCGCTCTGGGGCATGGATGGAAGGAAATTTCTGTTGAAGACCCTGGGGTGGGGTAGGATGGTTCAGCGGTTAAGGGCACTTGCTGTTTACTCTGTTTGGTTTCTGTTGCTGTGATAAACACCAAAGACCTAACATAACCTGGGGAGGAAAGGGTTATTTGGCTTATAGGTTAGCGTCAAGGGAAGTCAGGGCAAAAATTCAAGGCAGGAACCCAAAGGGAGGGCCCGAAGCAGAGACCATGGAGGAATTGCTTGCTGCTTGATGGCCTGCTCAGCCTGCTTCTTTATACACTCCAGATCACTTGTCCAGGGACGGCATCGCCCACAGTGGGCTGGGCCCTCCCACATCCATCACTAAGAAAATACCCTACAGCCTGATCTAACGGAGGCGTTTTCTCCATTGAGTCTCCCTCCTCTCCGACGACTCTAGCTCATGTTAAGTTGACACCCAACTAGCCAGGACAGCAATGTATCAAGATCCCATCTCAAAGGAAAAACGAAAAGGTCTCTGTCTGTACTCAGTGGTAGAGTGCTTGCTTAGCATGCACAGGACCTTAGGTTCAAATCGCAGTACTGAAAACAAAGACAAATTTTGCAAAGATGATTCCTAAGACTGGGGTAAGGAGCTTGGTGGCGGACCTTGCCCAGCATGTTTGTAGCCTATGGTGTACCCTTAGCTCTGCAAAAAATATATGTTTTAAAAGAACACATGCTCAAGATGGGCATGGTAGCTCATACCTATGCTCCTGGAACTTGGGAGGCCGATGCAGGAGGATTGCCAGAGGTTCGAGGCCAGCCTGGCCTCTAGAGTAGGACTTTGTCTCCGACCTCAAAAGAAACACACTTTTTACAGTAGAAATAAAGAGCACAGCTGAGCAGGGCTAGCAACAGCCGTATGAGTGACTTTTCTGTCACGGTGATAAAGCCATGACCAAGGTAACTTACAGAAGGGAAGCTGACCTGAGCTTATGGTTCCAGAGGGACGGGAGTCCTTCATGGTGAGGAGACAGCAGCAGGCGGCAGACATAGCACAGGAACAAGAAGCTGAAAGGTCACATCTTGAACCATAAGCACAAAGCAGAGGGAACAAGCAGGAAGTAGGGAGGACACACAGGAAGTTCGGAGAGACTCTAAACGCTCAAAGCCTTCTCTCAGTGATGTGCTTCCTCCAGCAAGGCTCGACCCTCATGAAGGTTCCACGGCCTTCCCAAACAGTGTCACCGACTAGGGACCGAGTCCTCAGGTATCTGAGCCTCTGCGGGATATTCTCATTCAAACCGCAAGGGAGTCAGAAACCGAAGGTGGACCGGTCCACAGCCCGAGTACATTGTCCACGGTACAGATGTGAGGGACATTATTGCAACTTGGCAGCAGGTGTACAGAAATGGCAAAGAAATACTCAGAAACATCTGCACACTAAAATGTCCAGGGACTCCCCAAATGGAGGATGACGCGTTACACAAAAATTAACAAAAAATTAATAAAAAAAATTAAGTAAGCAAAACCAAAAAGCCATTCTACCTGGAAACCTATGAACTTTCTCTTAACTATCCACCAAAGGCCAATAGCACAAAGAAACCCAATAACACTGGCTCTAAAATCCATATGTTTGAGCTCACTCACTGCTGGCGGGGCCTAGAGCAGGCCTCACAAAACAGCCTTGCCCCAAAAGTCATTCTATTAAAGGAGGAATGAGAGGACATGGACCCAGCACTGAGGGGAAAGGGTAGAAAATATTGTTCAAAGGCAACGAGAAGGGAGGAATTAACAATAAGGCCTGAAGTACTGGATGAGAACAGAAAGGTTGGAGCTAATGTCTCGCTTGGAAAACATCTGAAAAAGCAAAGGGCAAACAAAACTTTAAAAGAAGAAGAGGGAGAAATCAGCACCGAGACAAGAAAACGCTCATAACTGAAGCAAACATTAAATTTTAAATTAGGATGAGATGTGGTTTTCTAGGAAACACTGACTTTGGAGCATTGCAAAAAAACTAAGTGGATCCTTTACAAAGAACAAATCAAGAAAGTTTTAAAGAGCCCTTTCCCTTCACCGCCCCCCAAATACCACCTGACCAGACAGACAGCATCCCAGGGGAGTCCACCAGCTGTGAAGTCCAGCACCCAGGAAAAGAATGAAGACAGACAGCTGCCTCTAATTGCAGAACTGCAGCATGGATGCCAGAACCCAGCAAAGATGGCACCTGAAGGGAAGTGTTGTCGCCAAGGCAACTTTCCAGTATCAGATGAAATGTTAGCAGACACAGTCCGTCGCAACAGGAAGGAGTGGTTCTGGGTCACCAAGTGAGGTGTGTTGCAAAAACCATCAGAAAGGCTGCCCCGTCACCCTCCTACCAACAGATGTGAGAAGACAACTCTTAGGATCTTCCACTGCAGTTTGTGCTCCTAAAGTCAACTTTTGGAATTTAATCCCTACTGCAGTGTCAGGGGGGCCTGAGTGGCTGCATTAGGTCCCAAAGGCTCTGCTTACAGATGGGTTGATATTCATTACAGAAGGGCCGCAAGTCTGATCTCTCTTGTTCTGTCTGCTCTTCTCCTCCACATTTTGGCATCAGAATTTCCAGTCCCTAGAACCACAAGAAACAAATTTTTGGCTGCTTGTACATTACCTTTCCCGTGGAATTCTATCATAAGGCAACTGCCTTGTTCAGCATTCATTCCTGAGTCTTAACAGGGTGGCATATGTCATCTCTGCATATGTAAATACCAGCCTCAAAGCCAGCTGGCACATACGGGAGAAAACCAGTTTAACCCATGCAAGTATCAGGCCAGTGCAACTTAACCAGAGCGGGGACCTGGAGATGTAAAAACTGTTAGTAATAGATGTCGTTCACCTAGACATTAGTGGTTCCATGTAAGGAGCGAGTCCTGCGTGCTCAGTGCTTGCTAACTGCCTCACGCTCACCGACTTCCTTTAACCCTAACAGCGCCAATGCAGACAGAGCTCTTCAAAACTTTGCTACGAACCCATCAAATAGACTCAGTAACAGCTGTGCTATTTGGGGTCCCCGGGTATTCAAAATTGAGTCTTTATAGAGAGACAGCACGTCTGTCCCACACCATGTCACTCCCTCCTCATTCAGAGACCCTCCCCATAGTCAGATGACACCCCGAGTCTTCAGACCAAGTGAGGACCATCCCAGAAGCCAAACACATCCTGTAAACAGCAGCTCATCTATTCCCAATCAGTTCTGAGCTGGCACATCACAGGGGACAGTATTCTCTGCTCTTGGCAGCCCAGGAGGCACCCCCCACGCTGCCCTTCCCAGACTTCTACCATCATCCATGCTGGGAACACAAGTTCAGCCACCCTGCAGCTCAGGTTGCGGTTTATACTGTGTGGGCCCATGCAGAGCAGCGAGGCGACCCTTGGAGCTGGGTTGCTTGCTCTTACCCAACAAGCTGCTGAGTCAAAGGCCTGGGGCATGAATGGGGATGGGGAGAGAGGAGGGGAGGTAACACAAACTATCTGTCCTCACATAGGCCACTGTTCACCATGTCTCCAGTTACAGGCATCTGGGGACAGCAGAAGCCCCGTGGAGGGAAAGGCGGGGACCAGGGAGCGTGGACCCAGCTGATGGGTGAGGTAGGGAAGCCGGGGTCCTGGGCTGGGCTGCTGATTTCTGTGATGTGATGGTGAGTGACAACATTGTAAAGGTCACTCTCTGCACCTTGGGGACAGGGCACATAGGGACATAATGTGAAGAGTCAGTTGACCAAATCCTGCAGAAGCAGAGTGGCCTAAGACTCTAGGACTGTCGGGCAAGAGGTAGGTCCAAAAAGTTAGTATCATATTGGAAGTGTGTTTTGCTTGGGCCTTCCACAGGAATCGACTCAGGGGCCATGTGCCGGTGCCTTGTAGCCTCTGGAGGAAAGAAGATAAGCGAGGTCTTCTGTGTGTGCTTCCTGTATTTGGAGCCAGCCTGCCACCTTCTAGCCGCAACCCTATGTGAGCAACTGAGGGTTGTCCTTGATCCCAGAGGACACATGGGGATCCTTAGCCACACAGACAGGGGTATTAGGGAGCTCATAAACCGGGGTGAGGCTCTGGCAGGTTTCTGGGGTGAAGGGAAAGTAGGCAGGCTTAAGGCAGGTTCAGGCCAGGCCTCCCTCCCTGAGCTTTTGTTGGAGACCATGGGGTCGATCATCTTCAAAGCCTAAGAGCTGGCAGGAGCTGTGTCATGCATTTTTAAATGGCCATTAGTTGAGGGCACTCTCTAAATGGGTTGTGTGGGCCACAGAGGCTCCAGCAGGAGTGGAGTGGCCACAGGACACAGTTCTGTTTCAGCCTCCCAGCAGGACTGTGCTGTGCTGCCAAGGAAAACGCTCCTATTTCCCCTGGAGCAGCACAGTGTGTCCCCGGTTGGCATCTCAGGCCAGGCCAAAAAAAGCAGCATCAGTGGCAAGGGTGGGGAGTGGCCCAGGGCCTGGGATGGGGAGTCTAAGGATGTGTTTGTTTTCTTTCTATTGCTGTGGTAAACAGCAGAACCCAAAGTAGCCTTGTGGGAGGGTTATTTGGTTTATACTCCCATCATAGTCTGTCACCAAAGGAAGCCAGAGTGCGAACTCAAGTCAAAAGCCTGGAGGCAGGAACTGAAGCAGAGGCCATGGAGGCATGCTGCCATTCTGGCTTGCTCCCCACAGCTTGCTCAACTTACCTTTTTTTTAAAAAATAAAACTCAGGACCACCTGCCTAGGGGTAGCACTGGCCACATTGGGATGGGCTGATTTCCCACATCAATTATTAATCAAGAAAATATCCCATAGGTTTGTCTATAGGCCATCTGATGGAGGCATTTTCTCAATTCAGGTTCCCTCTTCCCAGATGACCCTAGCTTGTGCCAAGTTGGCATGAACAAACCAGCAAAGATTTCAACCTAAAGTCCTGACTGAACTAATCCCACTGCTTGTCACTCATAATTTTGCACTTCTGGAAGTACATGGAAAGGCTGGGGGGAGATGTTGCAGAATATTTGTTTAGCTATGCAAAGGTGTGTTGCATTTGTTTAACTATGTAAAGGTGTGTTGCATTTGTTTAAGTATGTAAAGGTGTGTTGCATTTGTTTAACTATGCAAAGGTGTGTTGCATTTGTTTAACTATGTAAAGGTATGTTGCATTTGTTTAACTATGCAAAGGTGTGTTGCATTTGTTTAACTATGTAAAGGTGTGTTGCATTTGTTTAACTATGTAAAGGTGTGTTGCATTTGTTTAACTATGTAAAGATGTGTTGCTGTTTTACCTTGACTGCCTAAGGCATCTGATTGGTCTAATAAAAAGCAGAATGGCCTATAATAAGGGAGGAGGTATAGGTGGAACTTCCAGGCAGAGAGAGTAAGTTGGAGGAGGAGGAGGAATTTAGGCTTGAGGAAGAAGGAAGAAAGAAAAAGAGATGACAGGGAGATGACAGGGGCCAGACAGACAGACATGGAAGAAGCAGGAAAGTAGGACATACAGAATGAAAGGAAGGTAAAAAGCCTCAAGGCAAAACATAGATGAATAGAAACAGGTTAAATTAAGTTAAAAGAGTTAGTGGGACAAGCTAAGGCCGAGCATTCATAATTAATGATAAGTCTCTGTGTCTTTTTTTGGGAGCTGGTTGGTGGGCCAACTATAGGGAGACAGCCCAGTGGAAAAGTACCTGTAATGCAAGCATGAGGACCTGAGTGTGATCCTCTGGATACGTGTCCAAGGTGGGAAATAGTGACGTGTTCCTATAGTCCCAGTGCCGGGGGTGGGACGGGGGCTGTGGAGACAAATAAAATAGAAGGATGGATGGTGAGGAATGACTGCTGGCTGTTGCTGGAGGGCTTCTCTCCAGGTCCCACCGAGCCCCGCAGTCCCACAATCCACATATAAAATAATTACTCAGACGCTTATATTACTTATAAACTGTATGGCCGTGGCAGGCTTCTTGCTAACTGTTCTTATATCTTAAATTAACCCATTTCTATAAATCTATACCTTGCCACATCGCTTGTGGCTTACCGGCGTCTTTACATGTTGCTTGTCCTGGCGGTGGCTGGCAGTGTCTCCCCCTCCTACTTCCTGTTCCCTCAATTCTCCTCTCTCCTTGTCCTGCCTATACTTCCTGCCTGGTCACTGGCCAGTATTTTATTTATATAGGGCGATATCCACAGCAGCTGAGGTTGACTTCTGCCCTCCCCCAACTGCCTGTGGCTCTAACAGGATCTCTGGGTTATCCAAAGATGAACTTGGTTCTGATAACAAAATGTTTCTTATTTTTGTGACAATGGTCCCAGGCAGCCATGACTCAGGTTGGAGTTGGGGAGGGTCTCTAGAGCTGGCATCAGGACCACTTGGGTCGGGTAGGTGCCTGGGAATTCAAAAACACAGGAAGATCTAGGAGCCTGACCCCCACGCCCAAGCCACAACCATCACAGCGTGCATTTGACTCCAGTGACCCCTCTGGGAACAATTGCCACTCCATAGTCTATTTCAGGGGTGGCCCCGAAAATCAATATCCTTAGAAGTCCTCACTAGAAGAAGCACTGTGACATTGACATTAAATGGCTTCAGCAGTGTGATCCCGGCTCGGCTTGCTGGGGCTAGGGGGCAGAGACATAGGAAGCAAGATGAAAATCGAGAGGTCTGTGGGACAGTGGACCTGTCTGAGACAGACTAAGTGTCTAAGAATCCTTATGTCCTCTCGGTGTCTGCTGGGGACACCAGAGTGTGGGGGTCTCCACTGACAGATCTGCCACCCCATAATGGTGGGAGGAAGTGAGCATGGGCCCAACAGCCTTCTCTCAGAGCTGCTCCGGAGTGTCCTGCTTGCTGGCTTACCTGCAGCAGATGAATGTTCTAATTTGTTTTTCTGTTGCTGTGATGAAATGCTGGGACCAAATGCAGGAGGGAGAGGTCTCCTCACCTTACACTTTCAGGTCACAGTCCATCATTGAAGGAATTCAGGGAAGGAACTGAAGCACAAACTGGGAGCAACCCTGCTTTCCAGATCACTAACTGGCTCGTGCTCAACTAGTTTGCTTTCCTCCTTGCTTTTTTGTTTGTTTGTTTGTTTGAGACAGGATTTCTCTGTGTAGCCTTGGCTGTCCTGGAACTCACTCTGTAGACCAGGCTGGCCTCGAACTCACAGAGATCCACCTGTCTCTGCCTCCCGAGTGAGTGCTGGGATTAAAGGTGTGAGCCATTATGCATGGCTTCAGCTAGCTTTCTTATAAAGCCAGGCCCGCCTGCCTAGGCATGGTGCAGCTCACATCAATCATCAATCAGGACAACCGCTCACAGACACAGCCATAGGCCAGCCTGATTGAAACAATTCTTTAATTGCATTCCCCTCTTCTCGGGTGATTTGAGACCAGGTTAAGTCCACCATAAAACTAACCAGGAAAAGAAGAGATGCTGAGAGCCCCAGTGGACCTGGGCTTCTCCCTCGGGGGCTTCAGTCCTCCACAGTGGCATACCGGTCCCCAGAGACCCCATGAACACCAGCAAGGCGGTGACTTCCGTTACCAGAGTGTACATAGACTCCAGCCTCAGGCCTCTGGTAGCATCACCATTAAAAATGTTTTTTGTTACATTTTAAATTTATTTGGGGGCATGGGGTTGTGCAACGGGGTGTGTGTGTGTGTGTGTGTGTGTGTGTGTGTGTGTGTGTGTGTGCACATGTGTGTGTGTGTGTACATGATCAAGAGCATGTGTGTGTAGTCAGAGACAATTGATTGTTTCCTTCCACTATGTGGGCCCCATGGATGGAACTCAGGTCATTAGTTTGGGTTGCAGACATCTTTACCCACAGAGCCATGCTGCTCGCCCTAGCGCTACAACTTAAGGGCCACTTGGTGCCAGACTTCCTAACACAGGATCCCCAGTTTACATCGGGCAAAGGAGTCATAACCACAGAAAACACGGGTCTATTGCTGACTCCCACATCAGCTGAAGTAGATGGCCCAGAAGAGGGCCAGCCAAGGCCCCCAAGCCTACACCACAGGGTACAGCAAGCAGATGTGCTCAGTCACCAGGACAGAGCGTGGATTTTTCCCATCAGCCCCAGAAACCCACTTGCAGACTCTGTTTCATCCCTAGGAGAAACATCAGACAGCAATTGAGGACAGATCACCAACTGAGAAATGAAATACTTTCTTTGGATTTCTTAGCCAGAAGGGCAGAAGGCAGAGAATGTCTTAAAAATCAAAAGAGGGGCTGGAGAGATGGTCCAGCAGTTAAGAGCACTGGCTGCTCTTCCAGAGGACCTGGGTGTGATTAGCAGCCAGTTGGCAGCTGACACTATTTGGAACTCCAGTTTCAGAGATCTGACGCCCTCTTCTGGCCTCAGTGGGCACTGTATACTCATAGGGCACATACATACAGGCAAGGTACTCATAAATGTAAAATAATTCTGTAAAAAAATCGAGAGGAAGTAATAATAGGCTATGGTTAGTCACACAGCTACAGAATCCTTTTAAAACCAGAGCAAAATAGGAACATTTTCTGAAAACCTAAAATTGAGTTGTCCCCATAGGAACTTCAGAACTGGTTTGTTCACAAAGAAGGAACCTTGGGTGGAAGCGTTAAGATCAAACCCAAAACCAAGTATGGGGTTGGCTGGGGAGGTGGCTCCACCGTTAAGTGCCTACTTTTACAAGGACCTGAGTTAGATCCCCAGAACTTCCATTTTTAAAAATGAAGGGTACTGCGGAGTCAGGGACAGGCAGACCAACTAAAATGCAGGGGATTTCCAAACTGAGATGGCCCTGGCTAAGTCAGCTGATGTTGGCCTCTAGCATTGATACGTATATGCATGTAACACCCGCACACACATGGACACCCTCAGAGGAAAAACTAGAACAAATATATGATGATAGCAAGATCTAAGTAATCCTAAAACAATACAAAATCATAAAGGAAGAGGTCTGGAAGTGTGACCCACTGGTAGAGCACAGGCCTGAGTTCATCTGTGAGGGACTGGGGGTGCTGCTCAGTGGTAAAGCACCAGCTTGGCATACACAAGGCCTCGGGTCCAGTCTAAGCACCTACCTCAATGCCGAAAAGCCAGATGCAGTGGCCCACATCTGTAGTCCAGGCACTCTCGAAGCTCACAGTTAATCTGAAGTAGGCAGAATGGCAGAAGCAGTAGGAGAGACCCAGAGTCAACGAGGTGGAAGGAGATACCAACTCCCAAAGGTTGTCCTCTGACCTCCACACATGTGCCATGGCACACACGTGACCCACACTCACACACATCACACCCGCCCAGTGCTAATAAAGAAAACCAAATAATTTTTGAAAAGCAAAGAAAAGGGAAGAATAAATAAAATCAACACCATTAAAATGAAATACATGTCTCAAAAGACAATGTAAAGAGGGAAACCAAGCTATGTGTGTGGCTTTTACACACATGTGTTGGAGCAAAATGTAGTGCATCCAAGTTACAGAGTATGTGTGAGCCATCGGAAACAGCAGACAGCGTGGGGAGGAGAAGGAACCCTCTGAATCATCCAGAAAGCGGGCCCCAGGAGTGAAACCAATGGCAGCCTGGACAGTGACCAGAGAAGGGCAAGCCAACTCCACCTTGCTCCATCACAGTGCGCTTGAGCCATGGCTAGTTCGCCCCTAATCTGTGTGCCAGTCACGGTAACTGCGGAATCTTTCAACAGAGAACATTTATTTGAGAGGCACCCAAGCTGAAGAAGACAGGAAATGCAAGTCTCAGATCCAACTCCCTGAGGTAGGGTTTGAAGGATCTATGGGGCAAAGAAGCAGGAGGTCTGAGGATGGGACAGGCGAATGGAGGAGAAGGCTCTGAGTTCATGACTCTCCGTGGGACATGTGCTCAGAATGTGGTGGCATTACAGTAATTTTTAGTACTCTGACGATGTAGTCCATTGTCTGTCGTCCAAGTGAAGGGTCAGTGGTTTCAGCAATCACTGAAAAGTAACTCACCATGGCTCCCACATGGAGGTATCGCCTGCAGCAGAACTGGTAAAATAATGACATATAGCTCAACTGTGTGACTGTCAGATTCGATTTTTTTTTCACATTGATTGATCGGTTGATGAACATGTGTATGTGTAGAGGTCAAAGGACAATTTGTAGGAGTCAATTCCCTCCTTCCATCATGTGGGTCCTGGGGATTGAACTCAGGTTCTCACCCCTTGCCTCTGCTGCACTGGCTGTGTGCTCTGGCCCATACACGGAGCATTTGACCCTGTCTTCCAACTGGACTCTAGCAATGGGTGCCCAGTTGGACACGATCCCATTTGTATATGGCAGAGGACACCCACTGGCTTGAGCTAGCCTAGTGGACAGGTAGATCTGACCACAAAATTACAGCCATATGGGACTCTGCTAGGAGAAAGTGACCCATTTTAAAACGTCTGTGTGGAAATCACATCAGAAGCCTAATAGCAACAGTGACCCAGGAAAGGCTGAAAGGTGTGAATGGTGTGTGTGTGAGAGAGAGGGGGGGGGAGAGAGAAGAGAGAGAGGAGAGAGAGAGAGAGAGAGAGAGAGAGAGAGAGAGAGAGAGAGAGAGAGAGAGAGAGAGAGAGAGAGAAGGGCCTGGCCCAGGGTACACATCAGGCAAAGGAAAGCTCTTGTCTCCCAGCAGAGCCAAGGCCGAGCAACATCATGGCTACCTCAGAAATGTCCCTGAATATCTGGACTTCCTCTCTGGGGTCCTTTGCCTGGAAGAACGGTTCTGAGACCAGCTGCTCTCCTCACAGACCCTGCTGTCGCTGTGGACATCTGTCTAGCACTTGAGCTGCTGCTCTTGGAGGAGTTCACAGGATGGTTTCCAAAGCCTGCTTCCCGACAGGGTTTTCTCATGCGGCGGACCGGATTCTCTCATTTTTGAGGTGTGCACTCCCGTGTGCCTGTGCACTTGTGTGTGCTGTATGTGTGTGGATGATCCCTGCATGCTTGCGGGCATGTATCTGTGGGGCTTTCCAGAGTTCCTGAGGGAGGCTGAGCTAGAGCCACCGCACTGAAGCCGCCTTGGAAGGACATAACCCACAGCAGAAAGACACACGTCCCAGGCCGTTCCCGCGAGCAGGACATCACAATCCTTTCAGTGCAGTTTATTTTGGGAGACAGACAACAGAGAACTGGAACAGCTTTTGGTTCGTTCTGACAAGGTCTTTGCCCTACCCCCTTCCTTGCCTTTGGTGTTCTGAGATGGGGTCCCACATCGCTTACACCCGCCCTGCACTCCTTATCTCTTCTGTCTCAGCCTCCCAGATGCTACGACGATCGGTGTGGAACGCCATGCCTGGCATGGTCGTGGTGCTGGGGAACTCAGGGCTCCGCAAATGCTAAGCAACACTTCACCAGCTGAGCTACAGCCCCAGCCAATTTCCCTTTTAATGGGGAGGGGGTCTCTTCATTATCGCCACAGAATGAAAGCGGTTTTTACCAAAGCAGTTCAGGACGTGGGCCTGCTGACTTGGAAAGCCATTCATCTGCAGCAGCTTTTGATTTTTAAAAAAGAATCTTATGTGTATGAATGTTTTGTCTGCATGTATGTAACATGTGTATTCTTGGTCCCCAAGGAGGCCAGAAGAAGGCCCTGGGTTCCCTGGGAGTTACAGATGGTTGTGAGCTGCCATGTGGGTTCTGGGCATCGAGCCTGGGTCCTCTGGAAGAGCAGCCAGAGCTCTTAACTGCTGAGCCATCTCTCTGGCCTCCTCAATAGCTTTTAAAACCCAGTGTGGGGCCTTGGGTCCCTCAGCATTTCACAAGCTAGTTGAATTCCCTCTCTCTGCTTCCCAGAGTGGAGATCCCGGGGCCCCAGGGCCCTGGGACAGACAGTGCTGCCAGCTGAAGGGCCTCAGAGAAATGCCCAGAACAAGGGGTTGGAGGAGGGTGGCCCCAAGGGACAGGAAATATCTGGAGGTTGCTCCCTCTTGGAAATCTATGCAGATCAGAAAGAAAGAAAAAGAGGCAGAGAGTCACTTTCTCGTATATTATGGACATTTTATCCCTCGTTCACAACAGCGTTTGTAATAAACAAGTATGACACCTATGCATTTTGCCTAGAAAGTACCACCAAGCGGAAGTGCCACACTGCCTGGGTGACCTTCCACGTGCTGTGGACAGAGAGCTTTGCATGGCAGTCAACACAGCCGGCCTGTAGATCCAGGCCTGGAAAGCTTCAGTCAGCTCCCGGCCATGGACCTCTTCCTAGAGCACTGACCTCCATCCATCCTTACCACAGAAAGCTTATGAATAGCAAACTTGTAAAAAGAAGTATACAAAAGGAAACATCCATATAACACAGTTGCACCCTGTAGACGAAGCATCCCTTTGAGACTGCCCACAGTCAGATATGGCAATTTCTCAGGAATAGGAAAAGAAGCTCAGATGTCCGCCCACCCACACAAGCACTCCATCATTCGAGTCCATGGTATGTGTGGCTTCCAAAAAGAGCCGGTCCTGTAGTTAGAGGACTCGCTGGTACAGACGCCAGGAGGTGCAGGCCGTGAGGCAAGTCATGTTTGATTGTCACAATGTTACTACTCTGAGACAATGAATACAAGCAGAGCACTGCAGCTCTTCATTGAATCAAGTAACTCCAGTTTAATAGAATACAATTTAGTGCATTTCAGGATCTCATTCACAGTTCCACTTCTCTCCAAACTCTTTTGCAACAGAAAGAAACCAAAAAGCTAAGGAGAAAAGAAAGCTCCAGGTGACCTGTCCAAACAAAGTTCACACTTTCACAGGTCTGTGAAGAGACAGTACAATGTCTCCAGCGGCTCCCCAGAGTGCTCTCACTGACTTATTTCTGGAGTGGTTTGCAAGAATACCACCGGTCCCCTGAACTAACCGATCTCAAATGCCTGTGATAAACTTTGATTCGTGTGTCCACCCTGTCAGCCAAGCAGATCACCCAAAGCCTGAACTTGCAGTTTCAAATCCTGGCCCCTGTATGTAGTGATTCGGGGCCCGAGTGTCAGCACCCAACTGACAGCCCCGTGGCAAGACTCTGGGACAAGGCCTAAGGCAGGTCTGAGGTGCCCTCACCCAGGCCCAGGTGCCTTTGGTTTGGGGCTGGCCCATAGGCCAGAGATGTTTCTAGAAAGAAGGCAGCAGGCATCTCAGGTGAGCCATTCTAACCCCGAGCCTCATGACACTGCAGAGGGCTAGAAGCCACACCAAATGGCTAGCGCCAAGCGTCGCATGCATCTAGCTAGTGGTGGGGTGTATGTGGGGGACAAACAATTGAGGTGCAAGTCATCAGGGCTGGAAAGGCTACTGTTGGCTTGTCCTATAAGGTCTCAGGCAGAGACAGGGCAACATGCAGGAAGAGCCATTTACTCTTCATCCTGAACCGGACACAAATTAGTAGTCATGGTGGGTGTGGATGGTCTCCTGACATCTCTTGAACTGCATATGAATGTAACTCACTGCTGGGTCTAACTCTGACTTTTCCTGATGGTGTAAAGGCAGGGCTGGATCAGAGGCAGAAAAGATTCTCAAGGAGGGGAGTCAAGGTCAAGGCATCTGTGAAGACACCTGCATTGTTTCTAGAAGAAAGTATTGTTACATTGTTGCAGGATGTTATCCAGCAGCCTGCATATTCAGAGCTCATCAGACTGTTTCCCGGGGACAGGACCTTACAGCAGCTCAAACATGACTCATGGATGTAGTCACCAAACACCCACAAATAGCAAGTGGCTTCTTTCTCTGGGTTAAAGGTCTTGTCAAGAGGAAAGTGTCCCCGATCTCTGAACTGCCCACACACTGACCTCATTCAGCCTTCCTAGCTTGTTACCCTGCTTCTTACAGGATGGTCACCAATCAGAATGCTAACACAAAGCCCTCAGAGAGCAGCAGCATCGTTCTAGATGCTCCATGTGGGTACCGTGAAACGCCGTTGGCTATCAGGAGAATGGCAGCCAAGGCTATAGCTCAGCACAGCTTCAGAGAGCCCTACATGAGGTACATGGGTGTGACCAGGGACCGGGGGTGGGACACCACCTGGACAGTGGAAGGGTTTCTCAGGGAGATGGCAGGAGCCTTCATCGTAGCTGGCTCTTGAGCCTGAGTGGTAAGGAGACCATGGCCCAGTCTGAGCTGACCTTGTGGGGGCCCCTCTGCTGGGGAACCTGAAGCAGAGCCCATCTGGCAGGCCAGGCCCTTCCTCCCAAGGCCACCAACCACTCCAGTTCCAGAATGCCTCTGGCTCCTGAGCCCACTGCTTCCAGCACGGGCTCCCTGGAGACTAGCAAGCTGCTTCAGCAGCACTTCCAATCTGAATCTGGGCATGACATCAGCCATGCCTATCAGTAGTAGGGTGTGAAGGAAAAAGAGAAAAGCACTATTTTGAGGTTTATTAATTTAATAGAAAAATCAAAGGGGCTCTCCTCCCCCTTTCCTTCTGAAGCAGATGAAAAGCAAAATCTGACCCCACAAAAAAAAAAAAAAAAAAAAAAACCAAAACCCAAAAACCAAAACATAGAACCCACACCCACATTCCTAGTGTAGTTTTTATTGCTCTCAGAAGCACTGTATTGGATAAGCAGGGGGAGGCCTAGGAGGGCAAGGCCTGCAGCCTGGACTCCCTGGGTCATTCACAGACTCAGCTGATCTCAGAGGCTCAGGGCTTCTGTGGAAGTCAGAGGCATTAGTGAAATGGTAAAGGCTCTGAGCTTGCTTTATCCGGGGCCAAGTGCATGCACGGCAGGGCCCGTTATCCTGTCTCCTTCGGATTTGGGAGGTGACGGTGAGTGTGGGGAGGACTGAGACCTCAGGCAGACAGAAAGGCAGAAGGAAAACCCCATCAGGGAGGGAACTGGCCCTCGGGAGTGCCCAAGATGGCTCACAGTTGGCAGAGGCCAGGGCAGGCAAGCCTTCATCTGGAGGGGAGAGATTCAGTGTCTCAGTTTGCTTGACTTGACCCTTCACCCTTACAAGCAGTCATGATTGTTGCTGTCGCCCAAGAGAGATAGGAGCAGTCCATGACTACTCTGCTGTGCATGGACCGCAGAGGCCAGGGGCATCTTCTGCAAAGTGGCCATGCTGCCTCACGAGTTCCCCAGCACTGGGGGCCGTGCAGACTCAGGCCCCGGTCTCCTCTCAGGCTTCTCCAGGTCTCCTTCTTCCAGTGTGCCCTATAAATCTTCTCTGCCTTTACTTTGAACTCTGGTTGCAGTATGCCAGAAAGAATACCCGGATTTTCCTTGTTAGAAAACATGAAATGACTTTAAAAGGGCCCGTGGAAGGTTCCAGACAGAAGGTAAAAGTATAGGATGGTGTTTCCCCGAGAACCTAGGTCTCCCAGAAACCAGGCAGGCCTTCCTGTGCTAAGTGAGAAGGAAAATGTGCCTCCAGGGCCAGCCTAAGGGGCCCTGGCAAGGCACCAAGTGCAGGCAGAGGACCCCTGTTCTCTACCAGCACAGCTTATGTCACTGAGGTGGTAGTGGGCAACAGTGGGTGTGGACGGCAGCCATGACACTTGCCTGGGTAGAGGCAGAAGAGGATGAGGACAGGGAGAAGCTGCGAGCCAGCCACAGACGAATTTGGAAAAATAAATTCTAATGCTAACAAGCACTAAAGGTGTCTGACTGAGAACAAGGAGCCCTGATGGAGACACCACCTCCTGAAGAGTGTCCCAGGGGAGTCCCACGGCTCTGAGGTGTGGGGCCCGGGTGGTCTTCCCATCGGGCCCTGTGCAGGACTGCAGCCTGCTGGCCACCGAGGACGAGGGGAGCACGGAGCTGGATGGAGGTGCTGTATGAACTCAAGGATTCCACATTCTGCAGAGTTCTCGGGCGTTCACTTTAAAAAGAGACGTAAGGTGCTTAGACACAGCCCCCAGACAGGCGGGGCCAACGGTACTGCAGAGGATGGAGGGGTGGTCTTCAGCCCCCGGGCAGGGGAGGGGCAAAGGGGCCAGATCTACATTCAGTGTGTGCTTATCTCTAAGAAGTCTTCCTCCCCCCCAGGCTAGAAGCAGAGGTGCCAAGCAGGGCAGGACAAATGAGCTCTGTAGGACAAGGATCCAGCTGACCGGCCCCCATGAGGACAGCGGGCACCCATGAAGAGCCAGTGTTCCGGGGTGCAGGGCACAAGGTGGGGGCCAGGTTAAGTTCCCAAAATAACCGATAAGAAACAAAAGCCTCATTCTAAGTTTAAGAAGGGAGAGCAGCCAAGGCCGCCTCTTGGAGGCGGAGTTCTGGGGGAGCCCCACGGCCCCACCACCTTCCCCAAGCCCGCCTCTGTCCCCGCAGAGGGCCGATGGGACCCTGGGTGCTGGCTGACCATCTTCACCTGGCAGCTGAGTTCTTTGCTCTTGGCTCAAGTTTTGTTAATATTAGTCACCAGTTAATAAGAAAAATAGTCTCTAAGTGTCTCTTTCCCTCGCTCTTGTGTGTTCGGTTTTTAATTGAGTTAATTGGATACCGCGTCAGGTTATGGGTGTTCAATCAATCACAGCATTAATTATTCCTTTTTCTTAAGCTCTTGGTTGCCGTAGCTGGAGCCTTTTTCTATCTCAGTTACTCCTATCAGTCTTCGGACTCCGAAGGAAGCTTTAAGGACAAGAGAGAGAGGAGAGAGGTTAGAGGTTAACCTCAGGAGGGCACCCTAGCTGGTCTTGTCACCCCCCCACTCCCAATCCTTTCCTCCCAGTGTGTGGCCACTCCAGTACAGAAGGCCATACAAGAGTTAAAGGACACAGACCTCCACGGTCCCACACGCAGGAGCCAGAGGCACTCAGTTCCCTGACCCAAGGTGCTGCCTCCAGGGGCCACCAGGATGGGCCATCAGTCCTGGGTATGGTGGTGGCCCAGTGACCCCAGCATGTAAGTGGCACATCTCTTTACCTGCTCCCACAAACCCCAAGAACGTCAGGATGAGGAGCGGGGATCCACTGGCAAAGACGCCCAGGACGAAGCTGAAGAGGGGAGAGAGGAGGATGGTGGCCCAGCATAGGAAGTTCATGAGGGTCCATGGCCTTCGGGCAGGCTTGATCCGCTCCCCTGGGAACAGGCCCTTCTGCTTGTACATCTCTTGCAGGGCATCCTGACAGGGAAGGGGAGAACAGGAGGTTGAGATTGCCAAGTGGGACTCTGATGCAGGAAAAACTCAGCAATAAAAGCCACTTGGCTAAGATGCAAGCCACAGAATAAAGCCTGCCTGCCTGCCTGCCTCTGCCTGCCTGCCTGCCTCTGCCTGCCTGCCTGCCTCTGCCTGCCTGCCTCTGCCTGTGCCTGCCTCCCTCCCTTCCTCTTCCCTCCCTCCCTCCCTCCCTCCCTTTTTCTTTTTGTTGTTGTTTTTTGAGACATGGTTTCTCTGTGTAGCCCTGGCTGTCCTGAAACTCACTCTGTAGACCAGGCTGGCCTTGAACTCAGAGATCCGCCCGCCTCTGCCTCCTGAGTACTGGGATTAAAGGTGTGCACCACCACGGCCCGGCTTCACTGTAGGACGGGGTGAATTCTGTCATCTGGCCACCATGGACAGCACTGAGGCAATGCTGGCTGCAGCTGCCTTTGGCATTGGAATGAGTTTCCCCCGACAACCCCCCCACAGGAGGATTTCAGGGTCCCAGGCTGGCTTAGCTCCTACGGTTTCTTTGGTTTTGCTTGGGTTTCTCTTTCAGCAAGTCCTTTTTGGGTATGTGGAAATGGCTTTTGGACACTGGTTTTGTATCCTGGAACTTTAGGGAATTTCCCAGTTCTAACATTTTAACAGTTTTGATGTTTTTCTAAATGTAAAGCCGTGCTGTCCATAAACAGTATAGTTGGACTATCCTCCTTTCCAATATGGACTTCCTTCAACACTTTCTTTCCCTAATTGCTCTGCTAAGACTTCTAGTGCTACACCGAACAGGGAAGATCTGACAGACAGACAGAGAGATAGATGTTCTAGACCCCAAAAGAAACTCTTTCATCAGGATGATGGGTCTGTGGGTCTGTGGGTCTGTGGGTCTGTGGTCCATGGTCTGAGCTATGTGAGCTAAGAACCTTCGACACCTACTTTGTAGGGCAACTGTCATAAAGGTGTGGTAAAGGAGGTGGCAGACTTTATCCAGGTTTCCAAACAGGTGGGCACAAAGCCAGCCATACCATGATCATATGATTTTGATTCCCTGTTTGTTGTTTGTATCTTGTTTTATTCCTGTCAATACTAATTCCATCACTTTGTTTAATCAGTCTTGACCAGAGTTTTCTATTTTATTAATTTTTTTTTTTAAGATAGGGCCTCAGGATGTCCAACCTTGGTTATCCTGGAACACTGGCCTTGAACCTCAAATCTCTGTCTCTTGAGTGCTGGGATTAAAGGTGTGCTCCACTTCACCTGGCTCCTCCTTTTATTATTTATTTAACATGCATTGTGTTTTGCCTGTATGTATGTCTGTATGAAGGTGTCGGATCCCCTGGAACTGGAGTCACAGACAGTTGTGAGTTGCCATGTGGGTGTTGGGGATTGAACCCGGGTCCTCTGGAAGAACAGCCAATGCTCTTAACCACTGAGTCATCTCCCCAGCCCCTTTATTAATATTCTTGAGGAAAGCAGATGGCATGCAGAAGGAACCTGATACGCAGTGAGCGCTGTACACCGAGCACGCGGCCGCAGCATCGCTCTGCTAGCAGGCTGGTTTTGTTCTCCACGTGCCCTAAGGCCTTTCCACTGCCCTGTTCACTCTTTTGCAGGTCTTCTTGGTTTCCATTTTCATCTTTACACGCTCCTTTTCGTCAGTATCTGCTACTTCTCAAGTTCCTCTGAGGACTTGGATTGTTCTGTCGGGCACTGGCAAGGGTTTGCTCCCTTGGCCATTTTATCTTGTGGTAGCCTGCAGCTGGCCTGCAGCTGGGTCCCAACTGTGCAAACCCTGAGAAGTCGGCCTCTGGGGTCTCCTCCCTCCAGCTGTGCATGGGTCTCCTTCGGCAGACTGAGGGGGCTGTCTGTGTACCACTTTCTGTTCTAGTAGCTCCATCTTCTGGAACTGTGAGGGTGGGCCAGGACAGTCACCAGGGAAACATTCTTCAGCACAGCAGAGAAGGTAGGTGGGGACAACCTTCCCTAGGCTGACTTCCTAGAAGGATGGGCCTCATGTGGCCCACCTTACTATCCTGTGCAAAATCACCTCTCACCATCTGATCCCATGGAGGCTTACAACTCAGGACTTCGGGGGGACCAGCAAACACTAGTAAGATATGTAGCATCAGCACAGGCCCCTCACCTTCAGGCCTAGCTCTCTTCCCTCCTTGGTCTCTGGAGCTCCCTTACTTCCTTGGGAGCTGCTCATAGCACTGGACAGAACTTGGTTTACTGCGGGCTTTTCTGGTCATCTGATTTCCAGCAATGCTGAAGTGGACACTTATTGCCCCGGGAAATGGGCATAGGGTAAGCATGCACTGTGGAGTAGGACCTGGACATGTGTGGTCTTAGAAGCACCCCTTGGTATCTGCTGTGGGACCCCATGACATAAACATGCTGTTGTAAATCTGGGGGATACCCACGACATAAGCATATTGTTGTAAAACTGGGCAATGTCTGCTACATGCATAAACTTTCTCTTATATAAAAAGGAACAAATATGGTAAAATGCCATCAACACAGTTTCACACGTGGGGCCCTGTGCAAGGCTTCTGTACAGTGAACACACCAAGTGTTGGGCCAGACTTCGTACTTCACTCCAGGGCTAATTTCTCAACTTTTAAGAAAAAGAGGGGAATCCAATGCAGGTGAGGACCACTTGTGTTTGGTGTCCAAAGGGGAACCACGTGGGACCTGCCTACCCTCCTTAGCACCCGCCTGCTTTGGAGGTGGGACCCAGGCAAGCAGGAGCCTTTACCTTCTCCTGGTACAGCTTGTGAAGCCACTGGGCTGCGTCGTTCTCATCCGCTGGGATGTCTTCCAGGGGGAACCTCCTGTTGCATCAGGAAGACCAAGAATAAAAGTGAGCCAGTGGAAAACATCTGCAAAAGGCTGGGAGGGAGCAACTGAGACAAGCAGACTTCAAACTAAGTTCCTGACAGTCACCTGACACACTGGAACCTTCTGGGCACAGCCAGGGCCCCCTACATGAGGGCTGAAAGATGCCTCTATATCTGTGACACCATGAGCCACCTGCCTGGCAGAGAGTGCCTCGACTTCCCCATACAGTGATCACAGTGATGTTGGTCTTTCCCAACACAGTCACTGTTGGAGATAATCAAGACAAGTAGCTGTGGTGTTTGACCTTGACTGTCACCTTTCCTGGACTGAGAGACAGCAAAACACACCTCTGGACGTGTCTGGGAGGGTGCTTCCAGAGGGGCTCCGACCTGATCCTTTGTTGAATCCATTGATGGATTTAATTTTGCATAAACTATTGGGAGGTCCTGCAACTATGGAAGGTGGGGCCTGGCTGGGGTGTGCCTCTCAAGGGTATATATCGGCCCTCTCCTCTCATTCTCTTGGCTTCCTGGCCACCATGATGTAAGCTGCTCGGTTCTGCCCAAATGCTCCCCACCCATGATATATGAGTCTCACCTCCACCCCACAAAAATGGGGCCAGATGATCATGGGCTGAACTCTGACACTAGGAACAAAAAAAACTCTTCAGGTTGTTTATGCAGAAGTAACCAACACAAGGTGAGCTGAAGTGCCCAGAAAGGAGGGAGGGAGGGAGAAAGGGAGGGGGAGGGAAGGAGAGAGACAAAGAGATGTGAGGACAGACAGAGACAGACACGGACAGACGCTGCACCTGGGTTAAAGACTCTACAAGTCTCAAGACTATGGAGAGGTCAAATGCTGTGGAGTGCAGTCACATTATCTTCAATTCTTTTCAGTCTCTTAGAAAGCCATCCACTGCCTGCCCTGTGCCTGTCCTAACATCTTGGCAACTATCAAAAGCTTACAATGTATTCTAAGCAGATCACCAACTCCCACCAACCCAAAGGCTAAGATGCCATGAGCTAGTCTCCGAGACTTGAGTAGACCCCCTTGCTCTACCTGTGGCTCCTACCAATGCAGCAGATAAATACTTCCTAACTTCCTTTGCTCTGTAACTAGTAAAAATCTCACATAGCTACTTCCACAGTGGAAAATGGCATTGGGGGAGACTTCAACATGTGGTTTGGGGCCATGGTCACTCATACCTGACTCTAGAGTGAACAATCTCTTGTTCCCTTTGAGGTAAGGGTGGTTTCTGTGCCAATAATTTTTTGTTAGACACAGAGGATCACAAAATTACATCCCAGGTAGGAAAAGTATTCAACATTGAGAATTTTAATCCCAGCTTACAATAAATGTTTCCATGAGGACCCTGAGCTGTCTGAAGTCCTACCCTGGGAATCTGTTGGTAAACAAACAGGTGGCACCTAGCAACTACAGGTGGAGCCTTTTCCAGTCACATGGCTCAGCCCCTGCTGTGAGAATAACAGTCGTGCAAACTACAGGTGTGCTATGAAGACCTTTTCATCACTCTTACAGTAGAGACCCTAAAGAAACAGGAATGCTGTGTCCATGTCCCTGTGGCTCACAGGCATGTCTGGTAGATAGAATGCTGTCACATGTGGAAAGCACATTTCCTCCTAGAAGCATCAGATGGTGTCGAGCATTACTGCTCCCAAGAGGAGCATCTCAACTGCTGTGCTTGACCTGAAATCACATGCCGAGAGAGTGATGTGGAGCCACTTGTAGGGACAGCCAGCTAGGACCCTGTCACCTGAGAATAAGTGTTTGTGCTGTAAGCGTCTTTAAAAAGCTAGACCCAAGCTGGGCTGTGGTGGTGCTGCCTTTAATTCCAGCTCACAGGAGCAGAGGCAGGTTTGAGGCCAGCCTGGTCTACAGAGTGAGTTCCAGGACAGCCAGGGCTACACAGAGAAACTCTATCTTGAAAAACAAAAAGCAAGACCCAGATCTGGGTGTGGTGGCCCATACCTTTAATCCCAGCACTTGGGAGGCAGAGATAGGTTCACGGTCAGCCTGGTCTACATATCAAGTTCTAGGCCAGCCAAGGCTACATTGTGAGACACCATCTCAAAACATAATAACTACTATTGGAAGGGAGGAAGGAAAGAAAGAGAAAGAAAAAGAATTCCTGCCTGTAATGCCAGAACTTGGGATATGGAGCAAGAAAATCAGGTGCACCAGGCCAGCCTCAGCAACACAGTGGCTTTGATGCTAGCCTGGGCACCAGACAGGGAGGTCCTTGCATTCCACAGGGAACTGCAGTACTTCACGATGCCCAGGAGGTGGCACAGAGCAGTCGTGTTCACACAGACACACAAGGACTAGAATGATCAATGCCTCCTCCTCATGGGGTCACATCCTAAGTCCCCCAGGAGAGATCTGCACCCTCTGCATACTGTTTCACACTCTAGTGCTTGCTTTGTCTCACTACTCTGGTGCTTTGGAGCCAGTATGACGTCACATGGGGACACTTAAACACAAACACTGTGAGTCTGTGTGATCGCCAAGCAGACTGCCGAATGAATGGAGGAGGGACAGATAAAGGTGGGTACACGAGACAGGTGCTTTGTTTTCAGACTTCACTTGCCTGGAAGTAAATGGAACTATAAGTAAGGGGGAAACTGCTATGATGAGCTTGGCTCTGGCTTGGCTGGCTGGCCCTCATGGTGGCCCACAGTTTTTTTTTTTCCAGAGAGAAAAGCCACATGAAATGTCCACAGCCTGAGACAGATCTGTGCATTTAAACTGAGTCCCTGAGGGCCTGGGGCTGTGTGGGCTGTGCCTAGGGAGCTTTCCACTTCAGCACACACACCCTGTACTGGGTGGAGCACAGGCCACACACCACGTGACTCCAAAGTACCATTGTAGGCTCATAGCCACATCAGGGTGAGAAGCAACAGCGTCTGAGTGGGCAAAGTATTTAAGGCTGTGTCTTCCAAGGGCTCCATCCATGTGCTGTGTGGGGAGGATTTGTCACAGTCAGGGGGTGTTGCTAGGGGGCACCTCCCACAGCAAGAGGACTGCAAAGCTCAGACCTATTTCATAGCTCTCCCTGGTATATATATGTGTGTGTGTATGTGTGTGTGTGTGTGTGTGTGTGATGCCACACACGCATACACACTACCATATACATTATGAAAGAAGTAAGTATAAAGTAAAAGATGACAAGATACATGCAGTGGGGTCCTGCCTGCTTCTGGCTCCTGACAGCTAGGGCTTGATCTCTCGTTACCCTGAACTTCCCTCGAGTAACTCCACCATCCAAAGGCTAACACCAGCAGGCCAGCACAGAGAACAGAGGTCCCTTGAGGCTATGCAATGCAGGCTTGCCCTGTCACAGCTCCTAGAGTGCTGTCACCTTCGAGGGAAGGCCCTTAGCTGTGACTGCAGGGCCATGCTGCGTGGTAGGAAGGGTGGGTGCATCTGTGCAAAGTCCCTGGTCAGGAGCACGGAGCAGCCCAGGCCTCGGCGAGCTCTAAGATGCCCCCTGGAACACAGCTGGACATATCTACAGAACTATCACAGAGGAAAGGGCAGATGGAGGAGGCCTCCCTCATCACAACTTGGTGTCCACGTGGGGCACTTCAGCTTGATGGATGACTGAGCAGCAAGAGGGGCTGGATGAGGGGGACCTGGACATCCTGCCAAAGGCTGGCTCTGACCTGGGGCAGTTAAGCCATGGACAGAAGCATGACTGGCCTCTGAGGGGCTTACTTCTGGACATGGACAGATTCTCAGTCACTGTCCTCTACCCTAGTGCTATGGTTTTATTCCCTACCGTCTCTCAAAGATCATGTATTAGCAGCTTGGTCTCCGAGGAGGCCCTACCTTAAAAAAGTGAGGCCCAGTGGGAGGTCCTGGGTCATGGCTATCTCTGGAGGGGTCAGCACAGTGGGAGGTTCTAGGTCATGGCCATCCATTCCTGGAGGGGTCAACATAGTAGGTGGTCATAGGTCATGGCTATCTCTGGAGGGGTCAGCACAGTGGGAGGTCCTGGGTTATGGCCATCCATCCCTGGAGGGGTCAGCACAGTGGGAGGTCCTGGGTTATGGCCATCCATCCCTGGGAGGGTCAGCACAGTGGGAGGTTCTAGGTCATGGCCATCCATCCCTGGAGGGGTCAGCACAGTGGGAGGTTCTAGGTCATGGCCATCCATCCCTGGAAGGGTCAGCACAGTGGGAGGTTCTAGGTCACAGACCTCTGTCTCTGGAGGGGTCAGCATAGTGGGAGGTTCTAGGTCACAGACCTCTGTCTCTGGAGGGGTCAGCACCACAGCCCTCCTGCTTTTACCAATTGGCTGATGCGGTGATTGCTATGCTAACCACGGGTTGTATTCCTGCCATGATGTGCTGACCCCACACTCGAGCAGAGCAACAGAGACTCAGTCATGGACGGAAACTGTCAAAACCCTGAGCCTAAACAAAGTTTCCTCTTTGTAAAGTAATTGTCTCAGGTGCTTGTTACAGTGATAGGAAGCTAACACACGTGGCCATGGAAGCCCCCTAAGACTCAGGGTTAATCACACAGTCCCTTGGGGTCAACAGTGGGCTGGCCCTTGCTGGAAGATGAGCAACATACAGGAGAGGACCTTAGGCTCACCTGCTGACTCCAACCCAGGGCAAGTTCCCAGGACAGGACACAGGTCCTGAACCTTGCTACCCATCCCTTACAAAGTTCAGGAGGAAAAAGCCAGCAAGCTTACTGTTTATGTTCACCACCTCCCTCCTGGAAGCTCCCACACAGTGTAACTGGAAAACCAGCGTGAGCTCAGGTCCACTTAGCGGACCAAGCGCAGGCGCCAAATGGAAGCCATTTTGTGGGTGGAGTGTTTCCTCAGGAGACACAGCGGTGAGCATTACCTTGGCCACGGCCATGGCCAACACTGAAACATGACTCCACCCACCCTGTCTAACCTTGATTTTGTGTTCAAGAAGGCAGGCTGCCTCCGTCTGAGGTCTCCGAGTGCCTCAGACAGTTCCAGTGGGTGCTGACAGTGGTTGTGTTACAGCAGATGGCCAAGCAGGCCCCACAGGCCTGGCCATCACCTGGACTCTGAAGAGCAGGCCAAGCCTTCCTCAATCAGAACTTCCCGGGGACACCCAAACCACTATCTGGAGGTTACCAAGCCAGATCAGAGGCGCCTGGTGACAGTGTCACTCCACCAGGGGCTGTGCAGGAGGTCCCATGTCACTAGTTCAAAGTGAGAGATTGGGAGTTAGCACTTAGTTCACCAGACCGTGACTGCTGCCCAGAGGAGAGCAACTGACACTGGCAGGGTTGGGGAGAGAGCTTTCCTCAGACAGATGTGCACACGTGTCCACTGAGGCAGGGAGGCAGACAAGAAACGACCCTCACACCGGCCAGGGGAAACGCAGCTAGGGACACTCGGGCTCCTGTGTCGCCTATTTCCATGTCCTCAGGAGTCCCGCAGAGGGCCACACCAAGTCCTGACAGCCCCGTGATGAACGCTCACCTCACACACATGTCTGCCTCATATTTCTTTCCATAGAGGATTCCCAGCAGGGACGGGGTCTTACTCCCTCTGAAGTTCAGGGTCACATCGTAGATAGCTGCAACTGGAGGGAGGAGACGGGGCCAGTGAGCGACAGACAGCGGGAGACACCACAGCAGTGACATCACCACCAAGCAGAAAAGCCACTTTTACACTTGGGTGTGCCCCTCCACATGCAGGGCGTGGGGTGACGATCTTCAGCTCCCGTCTGGCTGTGGAGTACTCAGACCCTCTCTGCTGGTGGTTCCTGCGTGCCCAGTGCTCTCGGGCCCCTTCTGTGGCTTATGTAACTCCATCCAGGTGAACCAGACATCTCTGCTCTGACATTCTCCTTTATAATATTTTGCATTATTTACATTTTGTTATTTTGACAGTTTCCCACTAAGTAACATTTTATCATCCTCAAAGAGATGAGAGGATCTGATAACATGTCAATCCGACTTCCTCCATCCTTCCCTGTGCTTTGGGCATATTTTTTATAATATATATATATTAGCTTTTATTTTAAAACAAAGGCTCATGTAGCCAAGGCTGGTCTCAAACTATGTTACTGAGGATGACCTTGAACTATACAGTCGAAAAATGATCCTGATTTCATCTCTGGAGTACAGTGACTGCGGGCCTGTGCTACAATGCCTGGTTTATGGAGTGCGAATACAGGACCTCGTGTATTCTAGGCAAGCCCTCTACCAACTGAGCAACACCCCCAGTCCCATTTAACTTCTTGCTGCGTCCAGTAGCCTAGAAGATAGCGGCGGACTCCAGCTTCTCACCGGGGTCCCGGTCACCTACCTGTCCCGCGGAGGCACTGGACTGCAGTGGTGAAACCCTTGGTCCGGGGCAGCAGGTGGTACTTGAGTGGGGGCAGCCCCTTGGCGGCGGCCACCTCCATGCTGACGCGGTGCTTTTTCTCCGTGAAGCGCGTTCCTTCGCAGTACAGGAGAAACTGGGCGCAGAACGAACGCAGGGTAGGGAGAGGCAAGAGGGTTATTCCGGGACAGCAGGGACGGAACCAGCCCTGCCATTCAAGGCCAGTACCATTCTAGGTCTCACAAGCCCCAGCAGCATAGCATGTGCTGCTGGATGTATCGAGACACAGAAGCACAGAAGCATCCAGCGACAAGCATGTGGTATCATTGAAATGGTATTTTATTTTGGGGCTGCAATCTGCACTCCATTCACACAAATGAGTGCATGCAGAACAGTTTTCCTGAAAGACCTCTCCAGAAGAGAAACCCAAAGGTGTCTCTGGGCAGCAGCCTTGGATCAGAAAACAGAGCATCTGTTGTCCCCGAGCACAGTGTAAGAAATGTGAAGTAAGAGGCCAGGTTTCCAACAGTAGACAAGAAAGAAGATGAGATGTGCTATGCTATGCAAGGATGGCTCTCCTCCCTCCCTGCACCCTAGGAGGGTGTGTGCCAAAGCCAGGCTTGCAGCAGAGGGGACAGGTGGGAACTATGTCCAAGGGAAGAGGCCAAGTCTGAAAGATCGGGTGGGATGGTTGCATGGGCATGTGCATGCACAGGTGTGTGTGTGTGTGTGTGTGTGTGTGTGTGTGTGTGTGTGTGTGTAGGCTAGAGGTCAACCCTGGGTGTGGTTCCTCAGCACTGCTCACCTTGTTTTTTGAGACAGGGTCTCTCAATGGCCTGGAGTGTGCCAAGTATTTTAGGCTGGCTGGCCAGTGAGCCTCAGAGATCCACTTGTCTCCACCTCCCCAGTGCTGGGATTATCCCTATGCTCACCACATCCTGGCTTTTCTATTTGGGTTCTGGTGTTCAAACTCAGTTTCTTACACTTGTGTGGCAAGCACTTTACCAAATGAGCCATTTCCCCAGCCAGAGATTCTACAGCTTACGGGCGTGGCACAGAGGAGGACTGAGTCACGTTCACAAGCCACTGCCATCCAATGGACATGCAGCACACTCACCCACATGTACTCTGGGTAGTCCGCCAAGCGCTTCAGCCCCTCTTTGACAATGTCCCGGTCTTCCTCCCATTTCCTTTTGCAGAATACGATCTCCAGGAAGTACCATGTCCAGCCGATGAGAGGCACGCACAGCAGCTCCCTCTTAGCCAGCACCTTGGAGCTCTGCGGGGAGCAGGGAGGTCAGTGGCACCTGTCAGAGGTGGGGAGGACCTGCCCCCACAGCCAACCCAGGGGTTCGGGCCTCGCTTTCCTGGTTCAAAGCATTTGCTATAAATGGGACCCTGGCTTATCCTTGGATCATCACCCCTGAAGCACATATGGGGGCAGGCATCTCAGAAACTATTCAAGAGCCAAATCTTGGGGGGAGGGCAGGTGTACCAGGACATGGTGAATAGCACGTCAGTTCCAGGTCCCTTCCTGACCTCCATTTGCCTGCCATGGTTTAGGGGCTTTGGCGCACTGAAATCCCTGGCTCTCCTAGTGTAGTTTAAATTCTTCTGAGGCCACTCAGCTAATTGTAATTAATTATTCAGTTGGTCTTGAGTGGGATCCTCTGGAAGGTGAAAGGAAGTGACAGGAAATGAAGTCACAGCTAGTCCCAAGAACAGGCAGGAAACTGCAGAGGGTGCCACACAGAGAAGACATCCCCCTCATCTGCCAGACTGCTCACTGTTAAGGGGGCAAACCAAGAAACCTCCACGGGACAAGACTCTTGAGTTGGAAACCTGAGATCTCAGATGTCTCCTCCTGGGCTCCCATTTCACCAGTACTCACCCAGCCCCTCCCTGAACTCCCTGTGAGTCACCCCCAGACCCAATCACTCACCCAGCCCCTCCCCGGCCCCATTGCTCACCCCCAGCACGCCAAACCGCTCACACATGGTCCACCCACAAAGGAAGTCGATCTCGAAGTTGTGGTTAAGGATGACAACTGCGTGCTCCTTCCCAAAGTGGTCCACGGTGGCCTGGTCGGTGAAGAGAGTGCACTCCGTGCAGGACCACCACTCCAGGAGCATGACCAGCTCTGCGGGAGGGCGGGGTCAGCACTGCAAGATGCCTGCCCAGTGCCCCCCACCCCCAGGTCTCCACAGGTTCTGGGAGTGCAGTCTTCTTATTCCTTTTTTTTCCCCCCTGAGACAGGGTTTCTCTGTGTAGTTTTGGTGCCTATCCTGGATCTTGCTCTGTAGACCAGGCTGGCCTCGAACTCACAGAGATCTGCCTGATTCTGCCTCCCAAGTGCTGGGATTAAAGGCGTGCACCACCGCAACCTGGTAGGAGTGCAGTCTGAAAACCTACTTTCATTTTCATCTAAAGGGGAACTTTCTTCTAGAAGTGAGTTATAAGCGCTCATATTTTAAGCTTTCCCAAATCACAGCTACGTCGTCTAATGGGAGCTGGGTGGTGGCAAACCACAGAAGCAGGGTCCTATAGACCTAAGTGGATCCCACTGCCTCAGTGCACAGCCACCAGCCACTTTGATGGCTTCTATGCACCATCACATGTCACATGACCACTGGCTTGCTTGTGTCAAAGGATGGGAGCTGTGTCCTCAGTGATAAGGAGGGAGAAGCCCTGCAGGGCTGTGGAATTAACAGCTGGAAAATGACGCTGAGGTGGACATGGGGACTCTTTGGCCTACAACTTCCTCTGGTGTCAGCTGTGGTCCATATTCAGTCTTGCCCGCCCCAGGCCTATGGAAGAGCATCTATGAGATCTACTGCTGCCCAGGAGGCTGAAGGGCCCCCGAAGGCACCCTAAGGGGTACTATGGCCAGGAGCTTGGAGTGTACTCAGTGGCTGATCTCAGCATCTCTGCAAGAATGAGGAAGGCCACCAGAACTCAGAACTCAGCCTCCCCATGCCTGCAACTCATAGGCCAGTGGCAGATTCAGGATGGACCAGGACTGTGGCACTGCCTGTCCTCTGGAAGGTTTAAGGGAAACACATGTTCACCTTCATAAGAAGGTCAGAACCAGAATGTTCCATGGTAGGAGCTTTGCATGTATTTATTCAGCACAGAATTTAAGCATAAATGCGTTCTGGTAGGAAGTACAAGAGGGCAGGTATCCCACATGGGCCCCATGGTCTCTAGGGGGAGTCACACCCATCATGGCCAGGCACCTGAGGAGGGTGGACCAGGATGTAATTACCACATGTAGGACAGTCACAGGAAGCTCCATACTTCTGGCTCTGGACACTGCTCTATGAGAGAACCCCAGAGTGCCCTGCAAAGAACTGCCTGCCCCTTGGGAATGGAGCTAGGGAACACTGCCTGCCTCAAACACAGAGTCCACAAGCAGGGTGAGGCCTTGGGGACACGGGAGCTCTCACATAGTCCCAGAGGGGTGCCAGATGGTGTAGCTGCTTTAGAGCATGGCAGAGGTGGGCTGCTTAATGTTTTCCAAACACATCAGCAATTGGCCAGAAGGGCATCCCATACATGTGCCTGAGAACCACACATGTCCACACAAGAACATACACAGGGGAGGCTCTGCTGCTAGAGAGTGGTGACAGTCACCATCCTCCAGTCCAGCACAGGTTACCACCCAGTCACAACACAGAATGAAGTGCTGAGGCACAAGCACCCGGAGTCCCCAAGAACATGCTCCTCCATTGCCATGTACCCTCCAGTAGCATATTGTATACTTTTTTGTGTACCTGTTCTTTTATTTTTATTTTTTAATTAGAAGTGCATTTGGAAGAGAGTTCTCTGGTACAGAAAGGCCACTCACTTTCTTGGTGTCTGTGTGGGTGGCCTGTGGAGGGATATGGCCAGGACAAGCCTCTACAAGACTACCTGGTTAGCTTTGGGCCCATATAAACAAGACAAGATGAGGATGCCTGTGGGGAATGGACATCTATAGAACTCTCAAAGTCATAGTCTTACTCTGCGGAGCAACTGAGTCAAATTGGCATCATGCAAACTGCAGGTAGCCACATCCAGGCCAGTGCCACTCCCATGGTGCACAGGGTGGGAGTAAGTGGCTGTCTGCCCAGGTTTCTCATACAGATGTGCTCTCGTGCATCACCCACACACTCGTGACTGAGGGGCACCCTTGATTTTTACTGTGCACTATATTGTGAATAGGCAGAAGGCCACACGACAGACACTGTGTGCTGGAGGCTTGGTCTCAGTCACTGGACCTATTTTCTCCTTGCTTTTGCTGGTTTGAAAGCACCCACAGTGCTGTGTTGAACCCTATAAAGTCGCCTTCCCTGTGAGTCACACAGCCTGGTATGGAAATATCATGTGGTCGAGGCTAGTCAAGTTCCTCTGGACACCTGTTCACAGGGCTCGTGGAAGGGTGTGACCTCAGAGAGGCTGGAGCTTCGCCTAGCTCTGTTCTGGGATGGAGTGTCAGGTGTGGCCCTGTCCTTACTGCCCCTTGAGAACCCTGACAGGAGCAGCTTCCCTTTCCCCCTGGAGAGGAACCCTTGCACAAAGCCCGAATGGGCGGAGACACTTACGGCTCCAGAGGGAATAGGCCAGGCGGCAGTTGATGCGGCGGTATAGCTGCTTGCTGATGGGCCAGAGGGCCAGTGTGCACAGCTGGGTGAAGTTGATAACCAACCCGCTCACCACAAAGACGAAGCCAATGAGCAGGTGCACCACGAACTGGGTCTTCAGGTAGGCAAGCAGGCCCATGGTCGCTGCTCAGGGGCGGGCGCACGGTCCTTCACTGAGAACAGCCGTCCTGCAAGCACAGGATGCAGAGGTCAGTGTATGCAGGGACCAGGCATAGACTGTAGCCTGGACAGCACTGTCCTCATTCAGGGCCCTGGATAGGAGATGCCCTGTGCCTGGCTCAGAGAGAGGCTCCCTTTGGAAAGCTGAGGAACAAGCATCATGCCTATGTGCATCTCACACAAACATCACACACTACCACCATACACACACACATATATGTACATGATGGCTTTCTGAGGCTGGACTATTAGGGTGGCCAGCTGCCACGCCCTAAGGACATATACCTAGCAGGTGTCATGCTTATGATAGAAACTAGACCTCCTGCTGTGCCGGGAACCTCAGCTCCAGCCAGATCTCCAGGTGACCAAAGCCTGTGGCAGCTTAACCGTGACCGCAAGAGCATCCCAAACCACTTGGCTAAGTCACTGGTTCTGTAATTTGTTAATCCAGAGGTAGAAGAGAGCGCACTGTCTGAAAGGACAAAACAGAATGGGGACAAGAAAAACAATCCTCAGACACAGCTGTGCTCCAGGACCCATAACGAATGTCGGGTCACAGTTTGTCAAGTCACGAGACCCCACAGAGTCGATGCTGTTAGGACTGTGTGTAACAGGTGAATGGCCTGGTCAGGGTCACACAGCGGCCAGCATGAAGAGATTTCATTGTTATTCAAATTGAACCTTTATCAGTTTTGATAGTATCCATAGCTTTTCTTCTCCTGTGGAAACAAAAGCAAAACCTTGTCTCCAATGTAACAGGGGTTCCTGGTCCAGCTTCAAGGTTGATGTCCCTGGGCCTAACAGAACCTGACAGGGGCAGATGGACTTAGCCAAATGCCAGCCTGGAGCTCAGCTCAGGCCCCAAGACCACTGTTCTATTTCATCACCCAAGACATCTACCTGCCTGCCTGGTTACCCACACAGAACCATCCACCACAGTGTCCCACAGGCCATCCGACATATGTCTTTGCTGTAGACCACTGACCTCAACTATCACTCCCTACACCCTACACATCCCAATGGTAGACACAGGGCCTGCTTTCTCAATGCTGCCCACCCCCAACCCCATCCCCGGACTGCTTCCTTCCTGCTCTGTTTACTTCAGTGCTGTATACAAGAATGCCATTCCACCTTCATGCCATATCCTGTTCTGCTCGGCTCTTGGCTACAAAGTTTCTGATCCATCAGCACAGGTAAGTGTGGGGAAGAGCCTGGACTCAGTGACCAGAGTGTTGGCCCAGGTGCCTCCAAAACAAGTTTTTTGTTTGTTTGTTTGTTTGTTCGTTTGTTTTAAAGGCATGGGCTCACTATGTAGCCCTCGATAGCCTAGAACTCATAGAGATCTGCCTGCCTTTGCTTCCAGTGTTAGAGCTTAAGGCATGCACTACCATGCCCAGTACAAAGCAAGTTTTAAAAAGTTATGCATCCTCCACCTGCCTCTGCCTCCCAAGTGCTGGGATTAAAGGTGTGCACCACCACCACCACCACCACCACCACCACCACCACCACCCCACTGAGTTTTATACTTTTTAATCATAATGATTTTTCCGAAACTTTTTTGGGGGGGCATGGTGGCATACACATTTAATCTTCTAGGATTACCTGGGAGGCAGTGGCAGACCTGGTCTCCACTGAGAATTCAAGGCTAGCCAGAATTACACTAAGATCCTGTCAAAAAAAAAAAAAGAAAAGATTTTCAATGATCTGATGGCAGAAGCCCATCATCCCAGCTTGCTTGGTAGGTTGAGGCAGGAGAATTGCAAGTAACCTGGCTAATTGCAAGCTGAGCCTGGTTACTTTTATGTTAATGAGACTCTAGGTAAAAACAAAAAGTAAAAAGAGGTCTTGAGAGATGGCTCATTGGCTAGGAGTACCTGCTGCTCTTCCAAGGGACCAGGATTTAATTCTTAGCGTCCACGAGGTGGTTTACTCTAGTCCCAGGGTATCCAAGAGTGCCCAGACATACATTAAGGCAAAATACCCATACACATAAAATAAAAAATAAAATGAAAAAAATTAGGAAAAAAAAGATTAAAAAAAAAAGTTATGCATCCTCAGACCATTTCAAGTTAACACCTACATTTCAAACTCAAGTTTAAGTATACAGAGTGTGTAGACTCTGGCATGCTATAAAATAGGACTTTTTAAAGTAGAGTTTTAATCTTCTCAGTGCAGCCGTAGACCCTGACCAGCCTAGAAGTCTGTGTTCCCGTGCCTGTTCCCCAACCTCCCTATGCAGACACTCCCCTGCTTGCTCCCTGGCTGCATCTTTCTCCTGTTTTTGCTGCAGGATTCTATCACCACATGGCACACCAAGAGTCTCTTTGGCTTGAAATTATGCTTGATAGCTTTTTATTGATTACTGTGACCTACTGTCCCAGCAAAACTGTGAACTATTTCAGCCTCATCTGGACACTTCTGGCACACAGGCTCAGAAGTGAGGCATCTCAGAACTCCACACTTGAACTGTCCTGTGAGCTGGGGTCACCTACTTGCAAAGCCGTGATCCCAGCACAAGCGTGAACTCTCTGACAGCAGCCCAGGACATCCATCTGCACTCTGGGGACACCTCACAGCACTTCTCACTAGCAGAAGCCCAGGACATCCATCTGCACTCTGGGGACACCTCACAGCACTTCTCACCATCAGAAGCCCAGGACATCCATCTGCACTCTGGGGACACTTCACAGCACTTCTCACTAACAGATGCACAGGACAGCCATCTTCTGGGGACACCTCACAGCATTTCTCAGGACTATATCTTTCTTTTTCACCATGATCGTGATCCTGAGAGCTCTGAGGTCTCCAAAGCCATCTGAAGGGAATACTTCCTCATGGTCACTTTAGGTTCAACACTTTTGGCCAAGACAATTCCACAGAGTTGACAGGAGCTCACTTACAGAGGCCACCTAATGTTCTACCACCAGGGAAGTGATGCCATTAGACATTCTTGGCTTAAGAGCATGGTGTCAACTAGTCACCATAATCCCTCCAGGGGCTGCCTGAGAGTGGGCTGACCCTGACCATGAGATGTGTCTTCTGTGAATCTGCCCTGTCATCCTGCAGAAGCATGACACTGTCAGACTCACAATCTCTTTCTCCCCTGCCCCTCTCAACCTCATGATTCCTGCCCTGGCATCTGGTACCTGTTATGATCTCTGAGCAGTGGTGTGACTTACGACCTCCGTGTGATCTTTGAAGACTGGATGTGACTAGAGGCTTTGACATGTTTCTGAAGCCTAAATGCCCAACAGCTGGAGGACAGGGTGGTCCCTATAGCTCACAGGGTGGTTTCCTGGGCTTTTCCATAACCCTCATTAGATAATGGGTCTAGTGTGCTCCCAAAGCCAGCCTGGCATTAGAACATCTTGTCCCTGAGGGAGACACAGTTGCTTCCAGGGTTCATCATGGCACTTGAACAGGCTGTTGGAGCTAGCACCTACCTGGGTCAGAGGATGATGATGGGTAAAAGGCAAGCCAGCCTGGGTTTCCAAGGAGGGAGCCAGTGGCTCAGCAACCCTGTGCTGGTTATAGTGTTTGCCACACCGAACTGCAGCAGCAGCATCACTCTGTGTGTGCCCTTGCAGGGATCTTACTCAACCCCTCAAATGTCACCTGGAAAGCAGGAACTACAGAGATGCTGCCCCCAAAAGGATGTCCCTGAGCGGGGGTGGGGGGGTGGGGGGGCTGGGGGGGGCGGGGAGGGGTGGCACCCTGAACCAGACTCTCTTTCCATATATACCAGTTACTGAGAAGTGGGACCCTTCCTCAGTTAACTGTGACCTAGGGAGCCCTTGGTCTTTGCCTGAGATATCTGGAGCTCAGGGCATCAGCAGGACACTGAACCAGCCCACCACACACAAAGAGGACCTTCCCTGACGCTCTGCTCTGATTACCTCCTTGCTAGAAATAAACTGAGTCGTCCCCAGTGGTAGACCCCTAGGACCTCAGAATGTGACGGTACGTGCAGACGGGGCTCACAAGATGATGACGGCTGCTGTTTCTGAACTGATCGCCCATGTGCTCGGCAGAAGAATGAAAGCACAAGCCGGGCACAGAGGCACCAGCTCTGCCAGCAACGGAACCAAACGATGGGTCTTCTCTCCAGAGCTCTGAGCCCCTAAATCCCACAGCACAGCCCAAAGCCTGTGTACTCACACGCTTCTCACAAATACACAGGCTTCTTGGATCCGGGAAACCCACAGGTCCCTTCCCACAGCCAACTTCCTGGTCAGTCAGTCCCATTCTCTCACTCCCTGGGAGCCTCGCTATCATCCTTGGTCCCTTTGCCCTGCTTCCCTAGGGATCACTTCCCAGAGTGTCCTCTGTCAGAGCACTGTCTCTCTGGAGATCTCTGTCTCTGTCTGTCTCTGTCTCTGTCTCTGTCTCTGTCTCTCTCTCTCTCTCTCTCTCTCTCTCTCTCTCACACACACACACACACACACACACACACACACACACACACACACACTCTGCCCGGCTGAAGGGTAACAGTCTTTCAGAGAGTGAGGCTGGCACTCAGCAGATGGGTTGGCAAAGGGAAGACACTGAAATATGGAAAGGGAGTTACTTGTGATGCTCAAGACAGGAGACTCAGTCACAAGATAAGACATTTGCATGTGGGTCTCAGTGATCACATTCCAGTTCACAAGACTGACACAGCCCTCCCCTTCCTCCTCTCCCCGGCTTGTCCTGTTCATTCACATTCTTTGCCCATCACCACTGCCCACCCCCAACCCAGGCCTAGATGTGCAGCAGGGCAGCAGGCTGAGGGAAGGGCCGGGCCAAGGGCACCCCCCATACACCCTCCCCATCCTGTGTTGTGTGTGGTGAGGGAAAGGCACTCCCTTTCCCTAGGGGACCTAGGGGACCCCCATACACCCTCCCCATCCTGTGCTGTGTGTGGCGAACTCAGTTGGTCTGGAATCAGCAGGTGCCAGAGGAGAATTCCTAACAGAATTGAGTAAGGGGACATGTGGCAGCAGAGACCGGATAGAACCTCAAATTGTCTTCCTTCAGGTGTAACACTCGCTGTTCATAACCGCCAAGAACAAAAATCTAAAGCCCAACCCCTTCTGAGCAGCCAAATAGGTATGGAAAAGCAGAGCACCCTCAGGGCGGGACCCTGATCCCTCACTACCTCCCCCCTCCTCACACAACTGGGGGCAACAGTGGCTGCATGGCCACAGGCCACATAAGCACCGGCGAGAGGGGGTGGGAAGGGACATGGGGCAGACTGAGTGCTGGTGACAGCTGACTAAGACGGCTGCACTGTCACGTGTGGGGTGTCTCTGGGGGCAGGCCTGTACCTCTCCACAAGGACAGACCCTGTTCCTCAAGGTGTTTAACCAGAATGGATGTGAATTAAACACAATCCAAAGGGCAAACTGCAGTCCTTAGGTAAATCCACCAGCAGACCATCTGGTCTTTCAGCATGGTGGGAGATAAAGTGTGAGTCCTTCCAGGCCATCCATTTTCACCAGCCTCTGAGGGAAAATGTGTGTAACTGTGGTGAAGCAGGAGGTGTCACGGGCACTACTTGCTCTACCTGGCCAGCACTGTCACACTCAGCAAGAGGACGGGGGGGGGGGGGGTGGGGGGGGGTGGGGGGGGGTGCCGAGAGGAGGAAGCAGAGGGCAGAATCCAAGATGGCGGGGGCAGCTCTGGGTCCTGGTAGCTTTGCTCAGCCTGGTTAGTGCCATGTAGTTGGCTACTAGAAGCTCTACCAAGGCCGAGCTCCGGCAGCTCTGCTGTCTCCCAAGCATGGCCCTGTGGCCACACTGCCTTTTGGGCAGGCAGAAAGTAGGGAGCTAGAACCCCCAGAGGTTTTCTGCATAGCAAGTGGCGTGTGAGCTTACAAGTGCTTTGTGGTCAGGCAGACGAAGACATACCAGCCCCTCGTGTGTCCAGGCTGGAGGACACAGCTGTGGGCAATGCACACGGTACGAAGGGCTGTAGGTGAAATGTGCTGAGCAACGGAAAATCCAACTGAGTGAGGCCCCATGCATCAGGCTGCGGGGGACCTCTCCGAGCACGCTCTGAGTCAGTCCACACTGCTGCTTCTCAGATGTCGGCTGAACCCTGACCCAGGACCTGGGTTGGCTGCTTGGATGGCAGTGGCATTTACAACTCCCAGGATTGCCTTCAGAGACCCTGCAGCCTGCTATGTATGACCTTTGGCCGTTAAATGGGGATGCTTCGGTCAGGTTCCTGGATGATGAGCCCAACCCGGCCCAGGTTACCAGACCCTGGGTTAACTGTCAGCGAACAGAAACAATTCCAGGTGGCCAGAAGCACCTACTTAGGCCCAGATGAAACTGCTGACCCACATAACCATGGTGAAGTGGGTGTGGTCTCAGGTCGCTTAGGCACACCATAAGCCATTTCCATGCATAAGCTGCTTATAAATACTACTGAAAGCTAATTACAATAGCCAAAGCTCCCCTACCACCTTGGAACAAACTGAATCCACAGTTCATAAGAAGCACAACCAGGAAAGAGACCCCAGAGGCTCTGAAAAGGAGCGAGAACAGCCATACAGGGCCACAGCTACGAAGCCTGTCGCCACCAGCTGGGCCTGGCCACATCGTGCACAGACCAAGAACACAGGCCCCACAGTCAGGGATCCAGGAACGAGGTTCAATCCTACCCCTCTGGTACTGAGCGGGCAGCCCACAGCCAAGGTCTGCAGCCTCGGGCGTCTGTGCTAAAGCACCACCACAGGCCGGGAACGTCAGGTCTCTCCCGCAGCAGCTCACACGGGCCTTCTGGGCTCCAGTGGACTTGTGTCTCTACTGGATTCAGACAAGTTTAAAAAGTAACAAAAATTACCTTTAAACCATGGCTGAGTCCATGGGGATCCTGTAGCATTACATTTCATGGACTAGTGGATTAAAAGGTACAATTAAATGTCACACACCAGCCCCTCCAATTCCTGACAGAACTCTGCTTAGTGGCACCAGAATCACCCAAGGTTAGCTAATAGCACCTGGAAGCTGGACAGAGCATAGCCATTACAGCAGCGTGTATCCCTGGATTCCGAGAACAGAGCCCCAGCCCAATACCAAACCACAAGGCTGCACCTCTCTCCTCCGGAACAGGTGCCCTGGAGGACACGTGACCCAGTTCTAACGAGTGGGAGGAGAGACAGAGAGGGGAGGGGGAAGGAGGGTCTCCAGATGAGTTTTTTTGCTGTCCCAGGGAAGGTGGAAAACACCACTCTGAGCTCCTCTTCCCCTCTGAGCAGAAAGGGACATGCAAGGCCCAGTCGCCGTTCGGGATTGTGAGATGATGTATGTACAGACGCAAGCCCACACTTGTTTCTAAGGGGGAGAAGCCAAGGTCTGCTAGCACCGCGCTACACCCTGAGGTCACACCAGCAGCTGCCCACTCAGGAGGCAAGGACACACATGAGTCTCCAGCTCTGTCACCTTGCACCACCATTACTCTGAATCTACCATTCACACAGGTAAAGCATACAAAACAGAGTGTGGTCCCAGAGCTGCTAAATGTGTGACTCCAGCCTGCGGTAAGCATACTGTGACAAACAGCAGTGAGACGTCCCTGTCTTACAAGCCACGTTGATTAGGTTTCCTGTTGTGGAATATTATTTTAAGATGTGTTATATTTGTTTATGCTGTGGAAGATTTGTTTAAAGATGCAAAGATGTGTTGCGTTCTTTTATGTTGCATTTGTTTAACTCTGTGAAGCTGTGTTACTTTGCCTGCCTGAAACACCTGATTGGTCTAATCAAGAGCTGAATGGCCAATGGCAAGGCAGGAGAAAGGATAGGTGGGGCTAGCAGGCAGAGAGAAGAAACAGGAAGAAAAACCTGGGAAGAGAAGATCAAGGAGCAAGGAAAGGAGAGGGAGGACTCCAGGAGCCAGCCAGCCAGGTACACAGCAAGCCATGGAGTAAGACGTAAAGAAAGATATACAGAAATAGAGGAAGGTAAAAGCCCAGAGGCAAAAGGCAGATGGGATAATTTAAGAAAAGCTGGCTGGAAATAAGCCAAGCTAAGGCATTTAAAAGAAAGAATAAGACTCCTTGTGTATTTATTTGGGAGCTGGGTGGCGGGCCCCCCAAAGAGCCAAAGGAATAAAAACAACTACAGTTTCCTGAAGAACTACTTCACAGAGGGCTCCCCAGAGCAGGAGCCCCAAGTCTCAGGGAAACAAAGCCCATCCCACTCTCATCCAGCACCAGGCCTTCTGAGCCGCGGCTTTGCCAGGACTGCCAGCTGGGATAGCTTTGGCCCAGCGGAAAGAAAGCATCTCACTGGAGCTGCAGGTACCTCATCCCAGCAAGCAGAATGGGCCACTGCACAGGGGTACAAGGCCATTCGTGAGAGATCAGCACGGCCTGGAGCCCCTGAGCACCCTTGGAGGAGCCGGGGAACCGGAGGGAAGTGAAAATGCCCCTTGAGGGCTTTTAGCATGGGCTGGGTGATTGAGGCTGAGTCCTTCCGGCCCTGGGCTGTGTCTACAGGATGAGGCAGGAAGACTGACAGGAAAGTGGACAGTGAGGGCAGCAGACACAACTCCAACGACAGACCACACCCCAGTGCCGCCAAGCAAAGAAGCAAGTGAAGAACCCCGCTCCCTCACTTACCCCAAGTCCCCAGCTCCAGAATCTTTGCGGCCTCCAGGGTGTTTCTGATGCTGCCCTGGCCCGAGCAGTGGTGATGGTGGGAAGGGGAGCAGAGGGAGGCCAAAGCTCCCAGGCCTGATGACTACACAATGGGCCTGTGACAGGCCTCTGGGCTCACAGGCGTGGCTGTTTCTTACACCAGGATACCACCCCAGGCCAGGGCAGAACACCATGCTCCAAGGCATGCATGTACATAAGGTAGGTGCACTTACACACACAAGCGCACACACATGAATAGCATACAAGTGAGCAGTAATCATACATGCATAATACACACATGTGCACTACACATACACATACATATAGCACATGCGTGAACAGCCACACAACGCATAATGTCCACTCCACACATACAGTATATCAGTTATCTTACACATACTGCACAGCATGACAGGTGCTCTTAGAGAAGTAGGTGGGTACTTCCTGTATAATACCCATTACAGTGATCATTCTTAGTCATACACTTTACTATACACACTGCAGTTCACAACGTAGCAAACTGGGGGAGCTGAATTCCAGCTTTTCCCGGGCATGGGGAGAGCCTGGTGTTCCTTCCCTCAGGCCAAGTCCAGCCCTTGTAAACGCGCAGCCTTTCTTCATGCTGTCAGAAGTCTGAGGCGGTCCCAGGACTACCACGCGGAAGAATTAGAGGAGAGGTAATGTGTGCCAAGGGGCGAGGCTGGGAGCCACAGGCGGAGCGGGAAGAGAAGCTCAGCTGGGTGGGGTGTGGCATGCCGGTGCCCCCAACGCCTTCAGGCCCCTCCCCTACTGCTTTTCTCCATGAGGTCCCTGCCCCACCCCAGACTCTCCAGGACACTGAGGAGTCCTCCTGGGAGCGAACCCGGAGGTGCAGGATCTCTGGAGGCCTTTCACAGACCTTGGTCAAGCACAGGGGTCTTGTCACATTTGCATTAAGTTGGCGCCATATTCCACACATTTAAACTAGATTTTCCGGAAGGTAGAGATTCAAATGGAACAAACTTAAGTTGGTCCCAGAACAACCGCCTCAGCCTCCACAGAGCACATGGCAGTGGAGTGTTACCACTTGGGACCCGCAGCTACCAAGAAGACCGGCCTGAAAGGTAACCACAGAAGGCAAGAAAAGAGTCCCACTTTCTCTCATGCACTGGGGTCATCTTCTACTCAGCAGTCAAATATCTGAGCTCCAGGTCTGACTATAAACTCAGAAAATCTCAGTCAATGTGTTTTAAGGAAGGAAGTTCCTAAAATGCTACTCCAGCCAGTGGTATGTAGGAGGAAACAAACACAGGGTAGCAAGACCATTCCTGACACACAGCAAGGACACGGTGCTCTGTGGAGAGAGAGACGGCGATTGCTGTGAGTCTATGCAGCAGCCTGTGGCCGTCCTAGTGCTCACAGAACCCCAGCACAACCATGGGCTGCATCCGTTCCCACTTCCAGTGTGTCCCCTTCACCCCACACTGAGGCCTGTACTGCGGCAGTGGCCACTCCAGCCTCCCCCCCGCCCCCCCCCGCCCCCCCCGCCCCCCGCCACCTTGACACCCCTCCTCACTTATCCTTAAGGCACCAAACACTGCCACAGAAGGTGAGCTACAAGGGCTAAACGGGATAGGGAACCCGACCTTCTGCCCC